>NC_057710.1:146244461-146289429 GCF_004010195.1 Chiloscyllium plagiosum | reverse complement strand
TCAGGCTCACTGGTCTATAGTTCCCTGGCTTGTCTTTACCGCCCTTCTTAAACAGTGGCACCACGTTTGCCAACTTCCAGTCTTCCGGCTCCTCACCTGTGACTATTGATGATACCAGTATCTCTGCAAGAGGCCCAGCAATCCCTTCTCTAACTTCCCACAGAGTTCTCGGGTACACCTGATCAGATCCTGGGGATTTATCCACCTTTAACCGTTTCACTTCCTCCTCTGTAATCTTGACATTTTGCAAGATTCACCATCTATTTCCCTACAGTCTATATCTTCCATATACTTTTCCATAGTAAATACTGATGCAAAATACTCGTTTAGTATCTCCCCCATTTTCTGCGGCTCCGTACAAAGGAAGCCTTGCCGATCTCTGAGGGGCCCTATTCTCTATTGTGTTTAATTCTGGGTGCTATATTTTAGAAAAGATAAGAAAGCAGAACAGAATGCAGAAGAGGTTCATTAGTGCTTTTTCAGGAATAAAAAGTACATTTATGTGGATGCATTGGACAAGTTGGAGCTGCTCTTGTTCGAGGACAGAAGGTCAAGAGGCGATTTGATAGAAATTATGGGATCTGGACAAAAAAAGTAGGGAGAAACTTTCAAAGGAAGGAAATGAATTCCAGACGGCACAAGTTCAAAATTTTTGTCAAAACAAAAAAGGACTCATCCACTGATTAGTTTAGCATTTATAATGCAATGCCTAAGAGTGTGGGAGTAGGTCGAGTTGAAGCATCCAACTGGAGAACTAGAAGAAGCAGAATCCGAAAAGCAAAGAACTTGAAGGTCTCCAGTGAGATGATGAGAGAGTGGCACAAGACATTTAATTCCTATGTTGAACCAATGGAGCTATTATAGTCCAAATAGCTTCCTTCTGTGATTCTGAGAGAACTTGCTGGATACAGGCTCAGTTGTTGGACTTGGAAAAATAATTTAGATAATTTCAGTTACCTTTCAGTGCGACAGCATTTTGGGAACAGTGATCACAACTCCTGAAGTTTGAAGGTGTGAATAAGGATAAGTCAGGATCTTGCAGGAAGGTACTAAATTGGGGGCGGGCAAGTTACGTTAGTATTAGGCAGGAGCTAACCATTGTTAATTGGGGTAGCTGTTATCACATTTGAAATCTGGGCGTTGTTTAAAGACCTACTGATCAGCGTTCAGAATTGGTATGTTCAAGAAAGGAGGAAGAACAAGGATGGCAAGGTAAGGGATACTTGGAAATGAGGGAGGTTGTAAATTTAGTCAAAAGGAAAAAAGAAACGTGTAACGATTTGGAAGCTAAATTTGGACATAGTCCATGAAGAATAGAAATATAGCAGGAAAGAACTCAAGCAGGGAATTAGAGCCAAAATGAGTCCATAAAATGACCTTGGCAATCGGGTTAAAGAGCATTCCAAGGAATTCTATGCATACATTAAAAACAAGAGGATAACTAGGGAGAAGGTAGAACCACTCAAGGATAAAAGAGGGTACTTGTGCTTGGAGGCAGAGGATGTGGGAAAGATCCTAAATGGATATTTTGCGTCAGTATTCATCCAAGAGAAGGATTTGGAGGATAGTGAGATTTGTATGAAGCTAGGTCATTTTGAGATCAAGAACGAAGTGGTGTTTGGTTTCTTGAAGAGCATTAAGGTGGATAACTCCCCAGGGCTTAATGGTATCTACCCAAGTTATTGAGAGAGGCAAGAGAAGAGATTGCTCGGGCCTTGACCAAGATCTTTGTATCCTCGCTAGCCACTGGGGAGCTCCCGGAGAACTGGTGAGTAGCTAATGTTCCTCTTTTCATGAAGGGCAATGGAGATAATCCAGGAAACTATAGACTAGTGAGTCTTGCATCAGTGGTTAGGAAGCTGACTGGGGGCAGATGTTCGCAGATAAAGGGACGGCTGGAAATGGGAAGCCTTCAGAAATGAGATAACAAGAGTCTGGAGACAGTATATTCCTGTTAGGGTGAAAGGAAAAATTGGTAGGTGTAAGGAATGCTGGATGACTAGAGAAATTGAGGATTTGGTTAAGATAAAGAAGGAAGCATATGTCAGGTGTAGACAGGAGAGATCAAGTAAATCCTTAGAGTATAAAGGCAGTAGGAGTATACTTAAGATGGGGATCAGGAGGGCAAAAAGGGAACATGAGTTAGCTTTGGCAAATAGAATTAAGGTGAATTCAAAGGGTTTTTATAAATACATAAAGGACAAAAGGGTAACTAGGGAGCGAATAGTGCCCCTCAAAGATCAGCAAGGCTGCCTTTGTGTGGAGCCGCAGGAGATGGGGGGAGATACTAAACAAGTATTGTATATCAGTGTTTACTGTGGAGAAGGATATGAAAGATCTAGAATGTGGGAAAATAGATGATGACATTTTGTAAAATGACCATATTGCAGAGGAAGAAGTGCTGGATGTCTTGAAATGCATAAAGGTGGATAAATCCCCAGGACCTGATCAGGTCTACCCTGGCACTTTGTGTCAAACTAGGGAAGTGATTGCTGGGCCTCTTACTGAGATATTTCTATCATCGATAGTCACAGGTGAGGTGCCAAAAGATTGGAGGTTGGCTAATGTGGTGCTATTATTTAAGAAGGGTGGTAAGGACAAGTCAGAGAACTGTAGACCAGTGAGCCTGATGGCAGTGGTGGGCAGGTTATTGGAGGGATTCCTGAGGGACAGAATTTGCATTTATTTGGAAAGACAAGGACTGATTAGGGATAGTCAACATGGCTTTGTGTGTGGGAAATCATCTCTCATGAACTTGATTGAGTTTTTTGAAAAAGTAGCAAAGAGGATTGATAAGGGCAGAGCGGTAGATGTGATCTATGTGGACTTCAGTAAGGCGTTTGACAAGGTTCCCCATGGGAGACTGGTTAGCAAGGTTAGATCTCATGGAATACAGGGGGAACTATCCATTTGGACACAAAACTAGCTCAAAGGTAGAAGACAGAGGATGGTGGTGGTTTGTTTTTCAGACTGGAGGCCTGTGACCAGTGGAGTGCCACAAGGATCAGTGCAGTGTCCACAACTTTTCGTCATTTATATTAATTATTTGGATATAAACATAAGAGGTATAGGTGGTAAGTTTGCAGATGACACCCAAATTGGAGGTGTAATGGACAGCAAAGAAGGTAACCTCCGAATCCAACAGGATCTTGATCAAATGGGCTAATGGACTGAAGTTTAATTTAGATAAATGTGAGGTGCTGCATTTTGGGAAAGTAAATCTTAGCAGGGCGTATATACTTAATGGTAAGGTCCTCGGGAGTGTTGCTGAGCAAAGAGACCTTGGAGTGCAGGTTCATAGCTCCTTGAAAGTGGAGTCGCAGGTAGATAGGATAGTGAAGAAGGTGTTGGGTATGCCTTCTTTTTACTGGTCAAAGTATTGAGTACAGGAGTTGGGAGATCATGTTGCAGCTGTACAGGTCATTGGTTAGCCACTGTTGGAATATTGTGTGCAGTTCTGGTCTCCTTCCTATCGGAAGGTTATTGTGAAACTTGAAAGGATTCAGAAAAGATTTATAAGGCTGTTGCCAGGGTTGGAGGATTTGAGCTATAGGGAGATGTTGAATAGGCTAGGGCTTGTTTTCCCTGGAGCATTGAAGGCTGTGGGTGACCTTATAGAGGTCTACAGAATTATGAGGGGCATGGATAGGATAAATAGCCAAAATCTCTTCCCTGGGGCGGGGGTGTCCAGAGCTAGAGGGCAGAGGTTTAGGGTGAGAGGGGAAAGTTATAAAAGAGACCTAAGGGGCAACTTTTTCACACAGAGAGTGGTACGTGTATGGAATGAGCTGCCTGGGGAAGTGGTGGAGGCTAGTGTGATTGCACTGTTTTAAAAGGCATTGGATGGGTACATAAATAGGAAGGTTTTGAAGGGATATGGGTCGGGTGCTGGCAGGTGGGATGAGATTGGTTTGGGATATCTGGTTGGCGTGGACAAGTTGGGCAGAACTGACTGTTTCCGTGCTGTACATTTCAATGATACTATGATTCTATCTGTGGATTGTGGGAGGAAACTGGAGCACTGGAGGAAACCCACGCAGACACTGGGAAATAGCAAACTCCACACAAACAGTCGCCTGAGGCTGGAAACAGTCTCTGGCACTGTGAGGCAGCGGTGCTAGCCACTGTGCCGTTCACTGTTCTTTGTCTACATGGTTTTCAGGGCAATTAGCAAGAGAGAGTGCAGTGAGTTGACCTGTATTGCTCTTGTAGAGTTGACGTAGGTATGGTGGCTGAATGGCCACTTCGTATACTGTAACCATTCTATGATTCTTAAATACAGCAATAATTCTGGTGTTGCAGAATAGTCTGTCTTTTTTATTCATTTGGCTTTGGAAATTCAGTGACACATTTACCAAGTACTGGGTCATATAGGCCTTAAGCTGTGTGCCATTTTCTCAGTCCTTTTTCATGGCACTTGAGATTAATTCATCTTAATAACGCAACTTGGCAACAGTTTCTGTTGAAAGGGACCTGTATGTCCAAGGAAGTTGCTTTAGAAATTATTATTTAGAACATATGTTGCCCAGTTTGTAGGGCAAACATTCCAGTAATCCTGTTTGTTAAAGTGAAAAATATTAACTTAATTACAATAACCCATTTTATGGCCTTTTTCATACATCAGTTGGTCTGAATAAGTCTTAATCCTTAATTAGATAAAATGTTATTTGTACTTTTAATTGTTAAAACAACTTTGAAAAACAGCACGCGTGAAATTTACTGTAGCTTATTTTCTGGATTACTTCATTGTATTTTGTATTTATATTATTTGGCACAGAATGTTAAAACCATCTATTCTTGTATTGTTAATTGTAATATGGAATTGTGGTCATTAATCATTTCTTGTCGATGCCTGTCTATTCAGAGAGCATTCTGTGAATAGAGCAGGATGCAACAATCCTTGTACTAATCGCACTATACATTGTTCTAAGTTATTATTAAATAGCAATAAAAATGTTGAGGACTTGTTGATGACTTGTTTAATTCACTTCGAGTAAATTGCATAATCAAAATGGAGCTATCTTGTGAAAGCAACAGATTTACACAATTAGGCGTGCTTTTTGCAATTGCTGTGATCCAGTTGTGAATTGAATTGAATTGAATTTATTGTCACATATACTGAGGCACAGTGAAAAGTTTTGTCTTGCGAGCAATACAGGCAGATCAGAGTTAAATAGTATGGATGAGTAAATAATAGGTAAATGTGACCTGAACATGAGAATTAAACTGGCCGAGAGTGAAACGCATGCTAACATTCTCCATGCACGCACTAGATACTTCACATAGAGATGCTGGGCAAAAGTAGTCTGCAGTAGAACCCAAAGTAAAATAGCTTTTGGGCAACCTATGCAAATATTGCAACTGGTGCCATACGTAGTGCTTTGGGGCAGTCTGACATTAAGGCTCTGATTTGGAGGAGGCAGTGTTGGGCTAGGGTGTACAAAGTTAAAAATCGCACAACACCAGGTTGTAGTTCAACGAGTTTATTTGGAAGCACTAGCTTTCGGAGCACTGCTCCTTCATCAGGTAGCTGTGGAGCAGGATCATAAGTCATCACTCCTTATGCAAGTCAGGCAGTCTAGAATGCTAGAATGTGACTTGAAAGAAGTTCTGGGATTTACATCTGAATGAACCAAAACTTGCAGCCCATTCTTAAAGATGAAAGACTTAACAGCAATCTAGATTTGTTCAATATATCATTTCAGTTGCATGACACTGTAATCTTTTGCTATAAATTCTGTGTTATGACCCTGCTCCACAGCTCCCTGATGAAGGAGCAGCGCTCTGAAAGCTAGTGCTTCCAAGTAAACCTGTTGGACTATAACCTGATGTTGTGTGATTGTTAATGTTGACATTAAAGCTGCCTGTTTTGCCCAATCTTGCAGGCTGGAGAGGGCAAGCCAGATTTGCTGTAGATTATTACATCATAAGAGACATCAATTTCAGGTGATAGTTCCATCTCAGTTAGTATAAGTGCTGCAGGCTTCTGTTAATGGGAGGAGCCATGAAAGTCATCACTCCTTATATAAGTCAGGCAATCTTTGACTATTAAGTCTGTTGATTTATGCTGACCCATGTGTGCACTTGGCTTCCCTGGGTGGTTAGGCTTAGAGTCTATGCTTAAGTGGATGGAATCCATTGAACCAGGCAAATAAACTCAACAAATAAAATTTTTTAAAATGATTTTTTCAATTGGCAAGCTGGAATATCAGGATATGTATATTGAGCTGACATTTGACTGATAGATTGATAATGCAAAACAGTTGCAATCAACACAGTCATGGTAGGTTGAACCTTGGCATAGATTCCCTAATGGAGACCAGGCTTGGAGCAGATCACTGTAAGAAAATCCATTATACATTCATCTGTCAGGGAGTGGGGCAAAAGAAATGTGTGAGCATGCTGTTATGAGTGGTTACATCTTTAAACGTAGTGAATTCTTTACAGTAAAGCCAGCGCCTTGTTTACAGGATTGCTTTGAACTCTTTCCCCTGCCAGATGGGTATGTTGGAAAGAGACAAAGGAGAGATTCAAGCAAAGGAGTTGGAGAGTTAAGGCAGTAAGTCCAAAGGTACAGATGCAGATCAAAAAGCAAGCACTGTCTTGGAAGAGGCATACAATTATTGGGGAAAAAGAAAATCACTTTCTGGATGTAGTCAGATTTTTACTTTGCATAAAAAGAGAAAGGAAATCTTTGTCTTGTGCAAGCTCATTAAAAAGGTCTAAAGTCTGGAGAGCTGTGTAAATAGCTTGGAAATATGAAAGCGCTGGATGTTATCCCAGAGGTGATTCAACCAGGGCTTTATTGATTGGTCGCTTAAAAAAGAATGCAGGAAAGCATCATGACTCAGGAGAGAGAGGACAATGCGAAATGTGCTTTGCTGATGATCATACCCATGAAACTTTGAAGTGAATGCTGTTGTCAGACAGGAGTCCTGATCTATCCTCCATGGATTTAAAAGATAGATATCTTGTGGAACTGTGTAGCTATGCAATGCTATACTTATGCAGGGAGTAATGGAAATACTTACAGTTGCTTAAGACCTTTCTTTGCTCTACCAACTATTTCAAATGAAACTTTTTTTTGCACGTTCATTCATTGTTACTTTATGTTGCCTCTCATTTGTGTTAAAGTAAAAGTTGCAATAAGTGAAATCTGCTGACAATCTCCACTTTTCATAGACATTCGTTAAATTTGCTTTCTGGTTCCTAACAAAAAACACTGTCTTAGCTCTCTGTGCCTGGCACAACAACATGACCGTGTCAGTTAGGGCAGTACATAATGGCCTCCATTTTGCCAGAGCAGCGAGGCGAGAAGGAGGAGTGAAGCAAGGGCTGCTGGGAAGGGTAAGTTTTTCCGCATAAAAAGGGACTTACCTCTGGAGTCGGGCCTCCATTTTGCCTGAGCGGCGAGGAGAGAGTGAGGCGAAGGCTGCCGGGAAGGTAAGGGCTTAATACATATTTGGGCAGTAGCTAAACCAGAGATGCTACACATGTTGAATCTCCCTCCCGCCCCCCTCCTGTAACTGGAAAAAAAAGACCTGTAAGGTAAGGCTTTTATTTCTTATCTTTCTTTCTTTTTCATTTATTTAAGTGCATTGTTTGGTTTCAGTTAGTTCATATAAAGCTAAGCTTACAATGGCAGGAGATCTCAGACCCGTGACATGTGACTCTTGCTTGATGTGGGAGCTTAGGAACGTATCTGACATTTCTGACTCTTACACTTGCAAGAAGTGTGTCCAGATGCAGCTCTTGTTTGACCGCATGACTGCTCTGGAGCTGCGGATGGACTCACTGTGGAGCATCCGTGTTGCTGAGGAAATCGTGGACAGCACGTTTAGTGAACTGGTCACACCACAGGTTAGAATTGCTGAGGGAGACAGTGAATGGGTGACCAAAAGGCAGAGAAAGAGTAGGAAGGCAGTGCAGGTGTACCCTGTGGACATCTCCTTCCAAAACAGATATAACGTTTTGGATACTGTTGGGGGAGATGGCTCACCAGGAGAGGGCAGCAGTTGTCAAGATCATGGCACCATGGCAGGCACTGCTGTTCAGAAGGGCGGGAAAAAGACTCGCAGGGCCATAGTCAGAGGGGATTCTATTGTGAGGGGAGTAGATAGGCGGTTCTGTGGCCACAAACCGGACTCCCGGATGGTTTGTTGCCTCCAGGTGCTCGGGTCAGGGATGTCACCGAACGGCTGCAGAGCATTATAAAAGGAGAGCGTGAACAGTCAGTTGTCTTGGTGCATATAGGCACCAACGATATAAGTAGGAAGCGAGATGAGGTCCTGAAAGAAGAATTCAGGGAGCTAGGAGAGAAGTTAAAGAGAGATCTGGGAGTGAAGGTCCATTGTACCCTGAAGGTTGCTGCACAGGTGGATAGAGTGGTCAAGAAGGCATATAGTATGCTTGCCTTCATTGGACGGGGTATTGAGTATAAGAGCTGGCAAGTTATATTAAAATTTTATAAGACATTGGTTCGGCTGCATTTAGAATACTTTGTACAGTTCTGGCCACACATTACCAAAAGGATATGGATGCTTTGGAGAGGGTGCAGAGAAGGTTTTCGAAGATGTTGCCTGGTATGGAAGGTGCTAGCTATGAAGAAAGGTTGAGTAGATTAGGTTTATTTTCACTAGAAAGAAGGAGACTGAGGGGGGACCTGATTGAGGTTTACAAAATCATGAAGGGTATAAACAGGGTGGATAGAGATAAAATTTTTTCCCAGGATGAAGGATTCAATAGCAGAGGTCATGCTTTCAAGGCAAGAGTTAGAAAGTTTAAGGGGGATACACGCGGCAAGTACTTCACGCAGAGGATGGTGGGCGTTTGGAACGCATTGCCAGCAGAGATGGTAGAGACAGGCATGGTAGATTCATTTAAGATACGTCTGGACAGATGCACAAGTAGGTGGGGAGCAGAGGGATACAAATGCTTAGGAATTGACTGACAGGTTTAGACAGTACATTTGGATCGGCTCAGGCTTGAAGGGCCAAAGGATCTGTTCCTGGGCTGTAAATTTTCTTTGTTCTCTTTCTTTGTTCTATATATGTGGAGATGGGCTGATTAAAATGTGAATTACCTGTACAGGTATTATGATAGGAGACAGAAAGGAAGATCTTAATTGGTCACAGCTAAAAGATAATGGAGTTCATTTAACAACATGGTAGATAACTAAAATATAGCCATTTAGTGCAGTAGAAGATTGCACCATTAATGGTGTACATTGAATTCCTGACTTCAGCAGTGGAAATTTAAAATTTATTAATAAGAAGAAGCAGTGGAATGATAAGAGTCACCAATGTGTGTTTGTGTAGGAATAGGAAGAGAAATAGCAAGAGTTTTAATAAGTAACTAAATGTAGTTAACAATGAGATGCAAGAATTTGAAATGTTTCAAGATCTTTGGACTTGAGGTTACAGTAATTGGAATGTAGCAATGCATTATTAAATAGAAATACCTTTATTTATAAAAACTAGAGCATTAATGATTGCCTGTTGCCTTGTCTATGACCAATTGATTATTAAAAATCTCTTTAAGACACATGGCTCTGCTTGATTAGATTATCATGCTTTCAGGACCTTTCAAAAACACTTTACAGCTAATGGGTTGCTTCGGTGCAGCCAGGTTATGCTGCAGCAAATACAGTAGGCAAATTGCATATGGTGGATTTTCATAAATAAGAAATAAATGACTGAAGTAACCTGTTTTTGGTGGTGTTGACTGAAAATTGGATTTGGCCAACATGTCAAGATATCTGAACAAAAACTGTGTATGCTGGAAAAAAACAGAAGCAGAAATAGGTGGAAAAGCTCAGCAGGCCTAGTAGCATTTGTGGAGTGAAAGCAGAGTTAACGAGATTGCAAATTTATAGGTAAAGGGTTAACTGCAATATTTGTATGGATATTCTGATGTTAAGAAGTTTGGAAAATTAATAGTATGTGGTATGAGTAGGAGACTGAAAGCCAGGAGGAGAATAGCCTTTTTTATTTGAATTCGCATAGTTGTGTCGGATTCTCTTGTTTTTGAGGAGTGTAGTAATTTGGACAGAAGCGCGGAAAAATGAAATTAACCAAAACAAAAAACAAGCCGGAAGATATAACAAGTGCACAAGAGAAATTGAAGAATTAGAAAAGGATGTAAATAAGTGCCGAAACATTGACTGTCCTCTTCGCATGCTGTCTGACCTGCTGTGTTTTTCCAGTGCCACACTTTTCAACTCTGACTTTCCAGAATCTGCAGTCCTCAATTTCTCCATGACGAGAAAGATCCTCCGTTGTCTTTTTAAAAATTTTTATTATTCCATGTGAATTTTTATTTCAATAAAATAACTCTTAAGGAATTAAAATGGCTGCTATTAAACATACTGGGCAAGTTGGCTGCTTCCAGAAATTAAGAGCAGTTTCCAGAAAAAATAAAGCTCTCAATACCCCCTCCCATTTGTCCAGTCAACACAAAGGTACCCCGGACAACAGTCTCTACAGCCATGATTGGTTTGAAAGTAAAAATGAAAAAAAAAAGGAAGATGCTGGAAATCAGAAACTAAAACAGAAATTGCTGGAAAAACTGAGCAGATCTGGAAGCATCTACGGTAACATTTAAGGTCCAGTGATCCTATTTCAGAACTGATGGTAGTTAGGGAAAGGTTGGTATTTGGGCAGAAGATAGAGAGGGGGTGGAAGAACCAAAAGAGAGAGAAAAGCAGTTGGATAAACAAAGGAGTCGGTCAAGGTCAGCCTGGGCAAATGAATAGCTGCTAATGGGAACAATTAGTAGCTGACAATGAGTATGTGTGGTAACAACCAATTTTATGATAAGGTCTAGTGAGTGGAAGGTGGATAAGGACATGGAAGAAGGTACTCAAGCCCTAAAATTCTTGAACTCGATATTAACACCAGAAGGCTGCAAAGTTCCCAAGCTTTGCTAGAGGACTGCAACAAGCCTGATACAGAGATAATGACAAGGGAACATGGCAGTGTACTCAAGAGGCAAGCAACTGGAAGCTCATGGCCTTTTTTTTGTGGATGGAATGTCAATGTTATGCAAAGTGGTCACCCAGTCTGTACTTTGTTTGCTCAGTGTAGAGGAGACCGCATTGCTCACAATGCTGTGAAGTGGCAGATGGAGTTTAATTCAGATAAATGTGAGGTGCTGCATTTTGGGAAAGCAAATCTTAGCAGGACTTACACACTTAGTGGTAAGGTCCTAGAGAGTGTTGGTGAACAAAGAGACCTTGGAGTGCAGGTTCATAGCTCCTTGGAAGTGGAGTTGCAGGTAGATAGGATAGTGAAGACGATGTTTGGTATGCTTTCCTTTATTGGTCAGAGTATTGAGTACAGAGGTTGGGAGGTCATGTTGTGGCTGCACAGGACATTGGTTAGGCCACTGTTCGAATATTGTGTGCAATTCCGGTCTCCTTCCTATCGGAAAGATGTTGTGAAACTTGAAAGGGTTCAGAAAAGATTTACAAGGATGTTGCCAGGGTTGTAGGATTTGAGCTATAGGGAGATGTTGAATAGGCTGGCATTGTTTTCCCTGGAGTGTCGGAGGCTGAGGGGTGACCTTATAGAGGCTTATAAAATCATGAGGGGAATGAGCTGCCAGAGGAAGTGGTGGAGGCTGGTACAATTGCAACATTTAAAAAGCATCTGGAGGGATATATGAATAGGAAGGGTTTGGAGGGATATAGGCCAGGTGATGATAGGTGGGACTAGATTGGGTTGGGATATCTAGTTGGCATGAACAAGTTGGACCGAAGGGTCTGTTCCCGTGCTGTACATCTATAGAGGCTCTATGTTTAACTGATGGGTCATCAACACCAATTATCTTCGATAAAGTGGAAAGGTTTGGGCATAGGGCTTTAAAAAAAATCTCATTAACTAAAGGTACTCAACCTGAAACCCCAAATGTGTGACTGAATTTACCAGCAGGTTTGATCATCATTAATTGTATGGTTTCCTCAGTCTGCTTGTATGTTGGTACAATCAACAGCTCCAGGCTTAGCTAAGTTTGCCTCTAGTCTTGATTTCTCTGAAAATCTGATTTTGAGAGAGGTGGGGAATGCGCCATGACCTATTTTGAAAGGAAAACAAATAAATTAAAAATAATTTGAAAGCCACCTCTGTTTTGGACACTGGAATTTTTTTTAAAAGAAAAGATTCTCTTTCTTGTCCATGTTACAGTTAGGAAGCGCCACTTTTGAATTTCTGACTTCTATCATTAGAACAGTGAAGTTGTCCAATGTTATGAATGATCGGGGCGAATATGTAGTGAAGATTAATTTCATAGCTGAATTGGTTTCAAAAGGCTGTGGAATGAGTGGATGAACAAACGGAAGAAGTTGGAAGAAATTTTTTGAAATAACCTAATTGGTTAATAATTCTGCGTTCAAAGTTTTGTAGAAAAAGCAAGGAAAATTAGATTAAATTTAATATCTTCCTGCTTTGTACGTTTTTGAGATTTGCCGGGATGAAGCACCAGTCTTGGGGTTGTATAATGACATAGCAAAACAGCGATCTGAGTTATAGAGTCAGAGATGTGCAGCAGGGAAACAGACCCTTCGGTCCAATCTGTCCATGCCAATCAGATATCCTAAAATAATCTAGTCCCATTTGCCAGCGATTGGCCCATATCCTTTTCAACCAATCCATGTCAGATACCCATCTAGATGTATTTAAAATGTTGTAATTTTACCAGCCTCCACCACTTCCTCTGACAGGTTATTCCATATATGCATCGACTTCTGGATGAAAAAATTGCCCCTCTGGACACTTTTAAATCTTACCCCTCTCACCTTAAATCTGTGCCCTCTAGTTTTGGACTCTCCCACACCTGGGAAAAGATCTTGTCTATTTACGTGATGTTCCAGGGAAAACAGCCCTAGTCTGGTTAGCCTCTCCCTATGGCCTTGCAAACCTGGCAACATCCTTGTAATTCTTTTCTGAACTTTTCAAGCTTCACAACATCCTTCCTGTAGCTGGGAGACCAGAATTGCACACAGTATTCCAAGAGGCCAAACCAATGTCTTGTACAGTTGCAAGATGACTTCCCAACTCATACACTCAATGCACTGACCAATAAAGGCAAGCATACCAAACACTGCCTTCACTATCTTATCTATCTGAGAGTTCACTTTTAAGGAACCATGAACCTGGATTCCAAGGTCTCTCTGTACAACATTATCCCCAGGACCTGACCAAAACGTGTGTACATCCTGCCCTGATTTACCTTTCCAAAATGCAACACCTCACATTTTATGAAAATTAAACTCCATCTGCCATTCCTTGGCCTATTGACCCATCTGATCAAGATCATGTTGCACTCTGAGGTAATCTTCTTTGCTGTCTACACCTCCAATTTTGGTGTCATATGCAAACTTACTAACCATACCTCCTTTGTTTACATCCAAATCATTTATATAAATGATGAAAAGCAATGGACCTCGCACTGATCCTTGTGGCACAGTACTGGCCAAAGGCCTCCGGTCTGAAAAGAAGCCCCTCCACCACCACCACGGTCTGTCTTCTCCCTTCAAGCTGGTTCTGTATCCAAATGGCTAGTTCTCCCTCAATTCTGTGTGAGCTAAACAGTCTACCAGGAGAAACCTTATCAAATTCCTTACTAAAATTCATATAGGTCATGTCCACCACTGTGCCCTCATCAATCGTCTTTGAATTTTTGAAGAAGTAATAATCAGGTTAGTGAGATACAATTTCCCACACACAAAGGCATGTTGACTATCCCAAATCAGTCCTTGCCTTTCCAAATACAGGTGAATCCTGTCTCTCAGGATCCCCTCTGACATCTTACCCTCTGATGTCAGGTGTACCAGTCTATAGTTAGCCTTTCCTTACTACTCTTCTTAAATAGTGGTACTATGTTACCCAATTTCCAGACTTCTGGCACCTCACCTGTGGCTACTGATATAAATATCTCAGTAATGGGCCCAGGAATCACTTCTCTAGCTTCCCAAAGGGTTCTTGGTACACCCGATCAGGTGCTGGGGATTCATCCCCCTTTATGCATTTTCAGATGTTCAGCACCTCCTCTGTAACATGGACATTTTCTAAGATATCGCCGATTATTTCCCCGTGTCCTCTATCTTCCATTTCCTTCTCCACAGTAAACAAAATACTCATTTAGATTAGATTAGATTTTCTACAGTGTGGAAACAGGCCCTTCAGCTCAACAAGTCCACACCAACCCTCCGAAGAGCAACCCACCCAGTCCCATTTCCCTCTGACTAATGCACCCAACGCTATGGGCAATTTAGCATGGCCAAATTTAGTGTCATCCCCATCTCCTGCAGTTCCCCACGTAGGTGGTCTTGCTGATCTTTAGGGGCCCTATTCTCTCCCTTGCTATCCATTTGTCATTAATGCTTTCTAGAATCCCTTTGGATTCTCCTTAAGCCTCTTTGCCAAAGCTATCTCCTGATTTCCCTCCTAAGAATACTCGTACTGCCTTTATACTCTTCCAAGGATTCACTCAATATCTGCTGTCTATACCTGATTTATGCTTTGTTTTTCTAAACCGAAATCTCAATTTCTGTAGTCATCCAGCATTCCCTACACATACCTGCCTTACCCTTCACCCTATGGAGAAACATACTGTCTCATAGAGTCATAGAGATGTACAGCATGGAAACAGACCCTTCGGTCCAACCCGTCCATGCCGACCAGATATCCCAACCCAATCTAGTCCCACCTGTCAGCACCCGGCCCATATCCCTCCAAATCCTTCCTATTCATATATCCATGCAAATGCCTCTTAAATGTTGCAATTGTACCAGCCTCCACGACATCCTCTGGCAGCTCATTCCATACACGTACCACCCTCTGCGTGAAACAGTTGCCCCTTAGGTCTCTTTTATATCTTTCCCCTCTCAACCTAAATCTATGCCCTCTAGTTCTGGACTCCCCGACCCCAGGGAAAAGACTTTGCCTATTTATCCTATCCATGCCACTCATAATTTTGTAAACCTCTATAAGGTCACCCCTTCTCCTTCGACGCTCCAGGGAAAACAGCCCCAGCCTGTTCAGCCTCTCGCTGTAGCTCAGTTCCTCCAACCCTGGCAACATCCTTGTAAATCTTTTCTGAACCCTTTCAAGTTTCACAACATCGTTCTGATAGGAAGGAGACCAGAATTGCACACAATATTCCAACAGTGGCCTAACCAATATCCTGAACAGCCGCAACATGACCTCCCAACTCCTGTACTCAATACTCTTGACCAATAAAGGAAAGCATACCAAACACCACCTTCACTATCCCATCTACCTGCGACTCCACTTTCAAGGAGCTATGAACCTGCACTCCAAGGTCTCTTTGTTCAGCAACATTCCGTAGGACCTTACCATTAAGTGTATAACTCATGCTAAGATTAGCTTTCCCAAAATGCAGCACCTCGCATTTATCTGAATTAAACTCCATCTGCCACTTCTCAGTCCATTGGCCCATCTGGTCCAGATCTTGTTGTAATCTGAGGTAACCCCTGCCCTTGTTAGCTCATTTTTGAAGGATTTCAAATTTCCGGCCATCCCTTTACCTGCGAACATCTGCCCCCGTTCAACTTTTGAAAGTTCTTGCATAATACTGTCAAAATTGGCCTTCCTCCAATTTAGAACTTTTAACTTTTAGATCTGATCTATCCTTTTCCATCACTATTTAAAAACTAATAGAATTATGGTCGCTGGCCCCAAAGTGCTCTCCCACTGACACCTCAGTCACCTGCCCTGCTGTATTTCCCAAAAGTAGGTCAAGTTTTGCACCTTCTCGAGTAGGTACATCCACATACTGCATAAGAGAATTTTCTTGTGCACACTTAACATTAACATTAAGGGTGGGGGGTCTATAGTACAATCCCAATAAGGTGATCATCCCTTTCTTGTTTCTCAGTTCCACCCAATAACTTGTCTGGAAGTATTCCTAGGAATATCCTCCCTGAGTACAACCATAATGTTATCCCTAATCAAAAACGCCACTCCCCCTCTCTTGGTCCCCCCCACCCCAACTTTTCCACCCTTCGCATCTATACCCTGGAACATTAAGCTGCTCGTCCTGTCCATCCCTGAGCCACATCTCTGTAATTGCTATGATATCCCAGTCCCATGTTCCCAACCATGCCCGGAGTTCATCTGCTTTACCTGTTAGGCTTATTGCATTGAAATAAATGTAGTTTAATTTATCAGTGCTGCATCGTTCTCTGCGTTGTTCCTGCCTGACCTGACTATTTGACTTCTTTTTTTTCCCAGCTGTACTAGTCTTCGGTTGATTTCTTTCCTTACCATCTCCCTGGATCCATTCTCCCGGTTTAAATCCTCCTGAGCAGCTCTGGCAAATCTCCCTGTCAGTATATTAGGCCCCTTCCAGTTCAGGCGCAATCCATCCTTCTTACACAGGTCACTTCTGCCCGAGAAGAGATTCCCATGATCCAAAAATATGAATCCTTCTCTCTTGCACCAGCTCCTCCAGCCATTCATTCATCTGCTCTATCCTACTATCACTAGCTCGTGGTACTGGGAGTAATCGCAAGTATACTTTTAAAATTCCTGTCTCATTTCCTTTATCCTCTCCTCATAATGTCGTCCTGTCCTTTTTCCTATGTCGTTGGTTCCAATATGTTCAACAACCTCCTGCTTGACCCTCTCCCCTTTGAGAATATTCTGCAAAAATACCATGACACAGTTGTGGCGAACTAGCTAGTATGAACTTAACTCTTTTTTTTCATTGGAGTTGTTCAGTATGAGGAAGTAGTAAAGTTTTAGAAATGTTCAGTTTTCTGCAAAGAATATCTGAAATTCACTAATCTGTATGCTTATTTGGGAGATTATTTTCAAGTGGAATATATGTTGATGTCGTCATTCCGTAATATTACCATTTTGCCTCTTACACAAAACATTTTGCAAGAGCTATTACATTTTATTTTATTATCGGCGTTCTGACCACTGAGTTTGTAATCCAGGTGACTCACTGCATTGCATTCTGCTACAAAGTCCTGAAATTCCATTTACTTTTATTCCGATTTAAATCGTGTCACTTGCCTACAGACTTCAGCATTATCTGTAAATTATGTGGAATTATATAGCTGAAAACAGAATTAATTTGTCCGAATATCTTCAAGTGAACAAGCAGAGTATGTTTTAAAACTAGTTTAATAATATTTCTTGTACTGAATAATTGAATTCTATTACTTAGGAAATTTAGATTGAAACAATCTCATTTCTTCTCCAATTTACTGTAGTTTCCATATGATTACAAAATTGCAATAAATGTTTACACTGTTCGAAAGGCTTTAAGACTTTTGTAAAAGAATTAACTTGTTATTGAAGTACTCGAAATGTCTGAAGTGCATAACAACAATGTCAAAATGTCGCAACTGTTTCACTAAACATTAGGGATTGAACATTGCAGATGTGCTGCAGGTTCAGCCTTTACATGATCATGGTTTTCCAAGTCCTAAATTGAGATATGCCCTTTGCTGCTGCTGCTTATCTGTTACAGCTCGTTGTTATTGATTTTTGGGCTCAATCATATTTCTAGTGCCTGAGGTAAAATATCATTCCCATTAGGTGAGCTCTTTATGTAAAGTATGACCATTATAAAGTTAGCATTGTGCATTATCTAAACCCACAATTATTAGAGTACAAAGATGGGCCTGCGTAATGATTACTGAATGAATTTGCATATTGAATTTAGTCATGCAGGCAATAACAACAAAGTGCTGAGAGTGCTCTAGCTGACTGAATCAACTCGTACTTTATAGAATTATAATGTCATAGATATGTACAGCAGAGTGAGACATGACACACTTCAGGAGCAGGTGGGACTTGAATCTGATCCTTCTGACTCAGAGGTAAGGACCCTATCACTGTTCCATAAGAGCTGTAAAGAGACTTCCATATTATGGAAGTAATATCCCTACATCTGGATCTTCCAAAATACCCTGAAGTTCTAATTATCACAGTTGTAATACAACAATGCGACAGCAAGTTCTGAACAAACATCACTAAATTAAATGGCCAAATTATCTGTTTTTACAGGACTACTGTCCTTTGGTGCCCTTCAGAAAGTGCTATTGGTTATTTCATTTAAGCCGGTAGCGGGCAGATGAGAGCGGAGTCTGATGCCTCATCTGAATGACAGCATTCATGCCAGTGCAATACTCCTTCTTTGGTCATGAAGTGTCACCCAAGAGTGTGCACTCAACTGTTTGGAGTGAGGTTCTAACTAAATTAGCCATGCTAACTAACAGCATTCCCAACGTGTTCAAACGATTTAAGAATAAGAAGACATCTTAATTGCAGAAGCTAACTTTTGGAGTTCTTACTAAACCCATTTCTATTTTCCCCATTTTATTCTCTATGTTCTGATCTCTCTCTTCCTTTGTCTTTTTCTTCCTGTTAACTTCTTTCCTACATGTGCTTCTTACCGTGTTTCAGCTCTACTCTTTTCTATCCTTCTCATTTTGTCTGGTCGCTTTCCCGTCTCTTTCTTTGCTCCTTTGCTCTTGTCTTCCTCCTTTAGTACTTATATTTTTTCCTTCCCTCCTCTTAAAGATACTAGCTGCTTTTTATCTACACAATAAATGTTCTGAAGCCACAACTGCACCAGAGACACCATGAAAAGAAAATCATTTGCACACAAAGGTCAGATCAACTCCTGATCGGTGACTAATCTCCTTCGAGATGGCATGGAAGAGTTGGTGTTGGAATGGGGTGGACAAAGCTAAGAATCTCACAGCACCAGGTTATAGTCCAACAGGTTTATTTGGAAGCACAAGCTTTCGCAGCACTGTTCCTTCATCGGGTGGTTGTGAAGCAGGACCATAAGACACAGAATTTATAGCGAAAGATTACAGTGTCATGCTATTAAAATTATATATTTAACAAACCTAGATTGCTGTCAAGTTTTTCATGTTTTAGAATGGGGATGCAGGTTTTGGTTCATTAATATGTAAATCCCAGAATTTCTTTCAAATCATTTTCTCAAGGTCACCTAAGGTTTTATATTAAAAAAAGTGACATCTTAGCTCAGACAATGCAAACTGAGGTCAGAGTGTGTCTGTATCCCAATCTTGAGTCAGACTAGTTCTATTTCCACAGTGGAATTTAGAAAATATTATATGGCTTGACTGTTTGCATTGATTGCTGACAGGTTGTGTATTTTTTTTTTGAGCAAAACAGAATGTATCTGCAAGTATAATTCTGCAAATACAAATTCACCCCATAGACATATATATGTGTGTGTGTGTTTGCAGGAAAGAGAGAGAGAGTGTGTGAGTGTGTACTTGAGTGTGTGGGTTTGCAAGCTTGGTAAAGTGTGAGTGTGATGAGATATAAGCCTGTGAGAGGGTGCATGCATGGGTGTGAGTGTGGGGGGGGGGGTTTATGTGTGTGAATGAGTGTGTATGAGAAAGGGTCTGCCTGAGTATGAAAGAGTGTGTTTGTGTGAGAGAGTGCATAGTGTTGTGGGGTCACCTGTAGTGTGACATGAACCCAAGGTCCCGTTTGAAGCTAACCTCATGGGTACTGAATTTGGCTATCAACCTCTGATTGGTCACTTTGCATTGTTGCCTGTCCCACCTTGGAAAATGGTCACCTGAAAATCCGAAGCCAAATGTCCTGGACCACTGAAGTGTTCCCCGACTGGGAGGGAACACTCCTGGCTGCTGATTATTGTGGCGTCTCCATTCATCCATTGTTGTAGTGTCTGCTTGGTCTCGCCAATGTACCATACCTGGGAGCACCCTTGCCTGCAGTGTATGAGATAGACAATGTTGGCTCAGTCACATGAGTGCTTACCATGTACATGGTAGGAGGTGTCCCCACGTGTAATGATGGTATTCGTGTCGATACTCTGACACGTCTTGCAGTGGTTGCATTGACAGGGTTGTACGGTGTTGTGGTTGATGTGCTGAAGGCTGGGCAGTTTGCTGCGAACAATGATCTGTTTGAGATTTGGTGGTTGTTTAAAGGTGAAAAGTGGAGGTGTGGGGCAGGTCTTGACTCATTCTCATTAATAATGTGGTGCAGGCTGCGAAGAACATAGTGTAGTTTTTCGGCTCCCGGGAACTACTGGACAACGATGAGTACCCAACAATATTTTGTATTCCCATATTATATTTTCATATATTTTGTATTCCCATATAATATTTTGTAAATTCCACTTTGGAAGTAGAACCAGTCTGACTCAAGATTGGGATACAGACAGACTCTGATCTCTCTCCTTTAATGCATTAACTGAGCTGAGTTGTCAACCTTTTGTTTTTGAATAAAACCTTAAGTTATCTTGAGACTTAAAAAAAAAATCTGGGATTTACATATTAATGAACCAAAACCTGTAACCCATTCCAAAAGATGAAAACCTTAACAGCAATCTAGGTTTGTTAAATATATCTTTTTACTAACATAACACTGTAACACTTTGCTATAAATTCTGTCTTATAGTCCTGCTTCACAACTACCTGAAGAAGGAGTAGCCCCCTGAAAGCTAGTGCTCCCAAATAAACCTGTTGGACTATAACCTGGTGTTGTGTGATTTTTAACTCCCTAGAGGTGACATAGTGCAGGTTTAGAAAGGTTGGCATGCTTGGAGTCAGCACCTTATCTTTGTGCTTTTGAAAACTTGCAGCTCTGCAACGACTCCGATCTGGTCTGATCATTGAGGAATAAAAATTCCTTCTTCTACTTCTGATTGTAAGGATGCAGTTGAGTCAGGTGACCAAGAAATCCAGGTTAGGACTTCTTGTTTTTAAAATCCCCTTGCATGTTGTCCAACCTCGCAATGCACCTTCTCAGATAAAAATGCTGATGTTGTTGTGTTATGTATAAGTCTTAGTCATACAGTTTGTCTGCTGTACTCTTAAGATTTTATGGAATATGGTTTATCTTTTCCATTGTCTGAGTTCAAGTGCAAGAAAAAGAAACTAATGTCTATTTATAAAGAGCAGTTTTATGATTTAGGTGGAATCAAGCAATGACCAGATACTTCATTAAAGTAAAACTGAGAGACCCAGAAGCACAACCAGAATACTGGAAATATTTTGTGAATTTTATGTAATTATCTCCATGCTGGGCACTGAACTTTCCAGCGATATTAGATCTAAGTGATTGCATTTTTTAGAGTTTATTTCTAAGTGTGTTATTTATGTGAAGGTTTGACGAATTCTGCCATGTCATGATCAGAGTGCACATATTGAGGAAGATTAGTTGATCTGTATTACAGTAATTTACCATTAGTATTTACATTATATTTATTAGCAGCATGGTATCCATTTCTAAAATTTTCAGCTTTTGTTTATAAACCTGTATTAGAACTATGAAGGAGAGCATGCCATTGGCATTCTTCACTGCCTGCTGCACCTGCATGCTAACCTTCAGCGACTGTTCCATCATTGCACCTCACCTTTTCCTGAACTGCTATCATTCAGATAATAATCTGCCTTCCTGTTTTTGTGATCAAAGTCGATAACCTCACTTTTATCCAGGACTGGCATATGAGGAAAGGCTGGATTTGCTGGACTTATGTTTGCAGGAATTTAGAACAGTATTAGTTCATATGTTACCTTTCAATCATCTTTGAAAAAATAGCAAAGTCAATCTTAACGTATATGCGGTGAATTTACATACTCTGAAGTTTTAAAATGTTTTGTAACTATTATGAGACAGTTGAATCTTCTTTCCCGGTTAGATAAATATTTAAATTGGTGATGTAATGGACAGCGAAGAAGGTTACCTCAGCGTACGACAGGACTTCGAGGAATGGCAGATGGAGTTTAATTTAGATAAATGTGAGCTGTTGCATTTTGGTAAGGCAAATCAGGGTGGGACTTAATGGTAATGTCCTGGGGAGTGTGGTGGAACAAAGAGACCTTGGAGTACAGCTCCGTTTGTGCGTGTTGGGATGATTGCTCCTGTAGTTAAGTATCTGATCTGTGTATACAATTATCCCATCACCCACAAAAGGAGTTGCGTCAGGACATTATTTAAACAGGCCACAGTACACTGCAGCACCCAGGAACTATGAGCGGCAGAAGAAAAATACTTCTACAACGTATTCAAGAACAATGGGTACCCTATAAATACAGTCCTCCGATTCTTAAACAACAAACCCAAACAAGTGGACCCAACATGCTGAGAAACTCTAGCAATTCTAACATACATCAAAGACATCTCAAGATGACTACCAGACTACTCTGACCCCTTGGCATCATGGTAGCCCACAAACCTACCAACACACTAAAACAGTTACCGATGAACCTAAAGGACCCTATACCAAAAACCAGCAAAATGAATGTCATTTACAAAATACCCTGCAAGGACTGTCACAAACACTACATCGGACAGACAGGCAGGAAACTAGCTGCCAGGATACACAAACACCAACTAGTCACTAAAAGACGTGATACACTATCACTAGTGTCCTTACATTCAGCCAAAGTGGGACATCACTTCGACTGGGACAACATATCCATTCTAGGCCAGGCTAAACAGAGACACGCACAGGAATTCCTAGAGGCCTAACATTAAAACTGGAACTCCTTCAATAAACACATCGATTTGGACTCCATTTACCAACCTCTGAGAAAAAGAACAGGCAATGAGATCACCAACCTTAACAGACCAGGACGCACACATAGGAGGTGGGACAGAATACAGTGCTTCACAGGAGGTTCACTGATGATGTTACCGAGAATGGTGTCGAAACATCTGAAAACAAACCTTCCAGCCTAGCAAGCAAATTTGCGATCTAAACCTCAACATGAGCTACAAATCTCTTCAAAAATTGCAAACCTCAACATTTATATAGATATATAAACTCTGATCACAAGCCCACTAATGATTGAAATGAATCAATTCTTCTTACTTGCTTATCAGAACCCTCTTATAATTATGAATGCCTCTGAGATTTTCTCTTACCCTCTATTATCTAACAACATCAATCCCTGCTTCTAGGATCTCTGCACAAAATTGAACTCCTCCACCCTTGTTCACGACCAACTTCAAAGCCTAGGTAGCCTTACTTCAATATAATGATCAGAAACTAATGTCGTACTCAAATTGAGACCATATCAAAGATTTATGAATATTTAGTTTCAGCTGTTGATTGTATTCCAGGATCCAAATACAAAGCAAGTATCTAATATGTTTTCTTAAGCACCTTATCACCTTGACCTGCCACTTGCAAATGTTCAAAGGTGTATAACAAATTCCTCTGCTCTTGCATCCTCACTACAATACCATCTTGATGATGAACTTTGGGAGGAGACTGGTCTTATTTGTAATTGCATTTGCACTTGTCTTTTATCTGCCCGATTTCACCAGCCTCTGCTCCCCTGAAGACTTTCGTTTCTTTTCTCACTATTTACTATGTTGCTTGGATTTAGGTAATCTGCAAGCTTCGAAGTTGCACTCCCTATGCAATAAATCATTTGTTTAAATATAGCAAGAAAATCAATGGCCCTATTACTGAGCTTCACTGCATATTTGTTTCCAGTTTCGGCAATATTCAGTACAGTTCTTTGTTTCCTGTCGATCAGTTGTGTTCTAAGTTATACCAATCCTTTTATCCCATTGCTTATGGACTTACAAAGGTAAGCTCACTATAGTCTTATTAGACAACAAAGAACTAAGATAATTACAGCACAGGAACAGGCCCTTCAGCCCTCCAAGCCTGCGCCGATACAGATCCTCTATCTAAACCTGTCGTCTATTTTTTAAGGGTCTGTACCTCTCTGCTCCCTGCTCGTTCTACATCTGTCTACATACATCTTAAAAGACACTGTCATGCTCACCTTTACTACCTCCTCTGGCAAAATGTTCCAGACACCCACCACATTCTGCGTAAAGAACCTTCCACGCATATCTCCTCTGAACTTTTCCCCTCTCACTTTGAACACGTGACCCCTAGTAATTGGCTTCCCCACTCTGGAGAGAAAGCTTCTTGCTATCCATCCTGTCTATACCTCTCCTGATTTTGTAGACCTCGATCAGGTCTCCCATCAATCTCTGTCTTTCTAATGAAAATAATCCTAATCTACTCAACCTCTCTTCATAGCTAGCACCAGCACCCCTCATACCAGGCAACATCCTGGTGAACCTCCTCTGCACCCTCTCCAAAGCATCCACATCCTTTTGGTAATGTGCCAACCAGAACTGTATGTAGTATTCCAAATGTGGCTGAACCAAAATCTTATACAACTGTAACATGACCTGCCAACTCTCGTACTCAATATCTCATTCAATGAAAGAAAGCATGCCGTATGCCTTCTTGACCACTCTCTCTTGACCTGTGTCGCCACCTTCAGGGAACAATGGACCTGAACATCCAGATCTCTGTGTACATCAATTTTCCCCAGGACTTTTCCATTTACTGTATAGTTTGCTCTTGAATCGGATCTTCCTGCATCACCTCGCATTTTGTCTAGATTGAACTCCATCGCTGACTTCTCTGCCCAACTCTCCAAACTCTCTATATTCTGCTGTATTCTCTGACGGTCCCCTTCACTATTTGCTACTCCACCAATCTTAGTGTCTTCTGCAAACTTCCTAATTAGACCATCTATACTTTCCTCCAGATCATTTATGTATATCACAAACAATAGTGGTCCCAACACGGATCCCTATGGAACACCCCTGGTCATAGTTCTCCATTTTGAGAAACTCCCTTCCATTACTACTCTCTGTCTTCTGTTGCCCAGCCAGTTCTTTATCCATCTAGCTAGTACACCCTGGACCCCATGCAACCTCACTTTCTCTATCAGCCTACCATGGGGAACCTTATCAGATGCCTTACTGAACTCCATATGTATGACATCTACAGTCCTTCCCTCATCAATCAACTTTGTCACTTCCTCAAATAATTCTATTCAGATAGTAAGACACGACCTTCCCTGCACAAAACCATGTTGCCTGTCACTGATAAGCCCCATTTTCTTCCAAATGGGAATAGATTCTATCCCTCAGTATCCATCTATAATTGCCTGGATTATCCCTGGTACCCTTCTTAAACTAGGGGACAACATATTAGCAATTCACCAGTCTTCTGAGATCTCATCCGTGTTCATCTATGCTGCAAAGATATCTTGAAGGTCCCAGCTATTTCTTCTCTCGCTTTCCTCAGTAATCTGGGGTAGATCCCATCCGGACCTGGGGACTTGTCTACCTTAATGCCTTTTAGAATACCCTACACTTTCTCCCTCCTTATGTTGACTTGACCTAGAGTAATCAGACCTCTACCCCTAACCTCAACATCTGTCATGTCCCTCTCCTCCGTGAATACCAATGTAAAGTACTCATAAGAATCTCACCCATTTTCTTCGGCCCCCCACATAACTTCCCTCCTTTGTCCTTGAGTGGACAAACCCTTTCTCTAGTTATCCTCTTGCCTCTTGTATACGAATAAAAGGCTTTGGGATTTTCCTTAACCCCATTTGCTAAAGATATCTTATGACCCCTTGTAGCCCTCTTAATTCCTCGTTTCAGATTGGTCCTATATGCCCAATATTCTTCCAAAGTTTCATCTGCCTTCAGTCACCTAGACCTTATGTACGCTTCCATTTTCCTCTTGGCTAGTCTCTCAATTTCGCCTCTCAATCATGGTTCCCTAATCTTGCCATTTCTGTTCCTCATTTTCACAGGAACATGTCTCTCCTGCACTCTGATCAACCTCTCTTTAAAAGTCTCCCACATATCAAATGTGGATTTACCTTCAAACAGCTGCTCCCAATCTAGATTGTCCAGCTTCTGTTGAATTTTGCTATAGTTAGCCTTTCCCCAGTTTAGCACTCTTCCTTTAGAAGGACTCTCATCTTTGTCCATGAGTATTCTAAAACTTATGGAATTGTGGTCACTATTCCCATAAGTAATTCCCTACTGAAATTTCAACCATCTGGCCGGGCTCATTCCCCAACACCACATCCAGTATGGCCCCTTCCCATGTTGGACTATTTACTTACTGCTCTAGAAAACCTTCCTGAATGCTCCTTACAAATTCTCCATCTAGACCTCTGATACTAAGTGAATCCCAGTCAATGTTGAGAAAATTAAAATTTCCTATCCCAACCCCAATCTTGTTGCTCCTACATCTTTCCATAATCTGCTTACATATTTGTACCTCTATCTCATGCTCGCTGTTGTGAGGCCTGTAGTATAGCCCCAACATTGATCATGCCTATATGCACCACGACAATTGGCGATTCACCTTCCCCCTTCAAAATGTTCTGCAGCCAATTTGAGACATCCCTGACCCGTGCACCTGGGAGGCAACATACCATTCGGGAGTCTCGTTTTTGACCACAGAACTGCCTATCTACTCCCCTTACAATTGAATCCACTATGACTATAGCCCTTCCAGGCTTTTCCCCGACCTTCTGCACAGCAGAGCCAGCCACAGTGCCATGAACCTGGCTGCTGCTGCCTTCCCCTGGTGAGCCATCTCCCCCAACATTATCCAAAACAGGGCTGTTCTTTCATTATAGTGAGAGATGAAGGTCACCACAGGTCAAACAAGAGAGAGGTTGACAAGGCGAGTCCTTCATGGTAACCTCAGCTAGTACAACGATTGAACAGATACTGTTGGCATCACTCTGCATTGAAAACCAGCCATCCAGCTAAGTGAGCTAATGTTTGCAGATACACTAAGCTGGGTGGCAGTGTGTGCTGTGAGGAGGATGCTAAGAGGCTGCAGGGTGAATTGGACAGACTGGCTGATTGGGCAAATACCTGACAAATGAAATACAATTTGGATAAATGTGAGATTTGTCCACTTTGGTCACAAAAACGGGAAGGCAGATTATTGTCTGAATGGTGGCAGTTTAGGAAAAGGTGAGGTGCAATAAGGCATGGGTGTCATGGTGGAACAGTCGCTGAATGTTGGGATGCAGGTGCTGCAGATGGTGAGAAAAGCTCATGGCATGTTCTCTGTAGTGAGAGGATTTGATTATAGGAGTAAGGATGTCTTGCTGCGGTTATTTAGGCCTGATTCGGAGATGCCGGTGTTGGACTGGGGTGTACAAAGTTAAAAATCCCACAACACCAGGTTATAGTCCAACAGGTTTAACTGGAAGCACACTAGCTTTCAGAGTGACGCTCCTCCTTCAGGTGATTGTGGAGAATAACCTGATGAAGGAGCGTCGCTCCGAAAGCTAGTGCTTCCAGTTAAACGTGTTGGACTATAACCTGGTGTTGCGTGATTTTTAACAGTTATATAGGGCCTTGGTAAGGCCACACCTTGAGTATTGTGTGCAGTTTTTGTC
The DNA here is from genome assembly GCF_004010195.1 of Chiloscyllium plagiosum. Classification (NCBI taxonomy): domain Eukaryota; kingdom Metazoa; phylum Chordata; class Chondrichthyes; order Orectolobiformes; family Hemiscylliidae; genus Chiloscyllium; species Chiloscyllium plagiosum. The sequence continues at coordinate 146,262,173 of NC_057710.1, read as the reverse complement.
TCACATTCTGAGGAAGGGCATTCTTGCTATTGAGGGAGTCCAGTGAAGGTTCACCAGACTGATTCGCAGGACTGATATATGAGGAAAGGCTGGATCGGCTAGGCTTATATTTGCTGGAATTTGGAAGAATGGGGGTGTTCTTATTGAAACAATACAAAATCCTGATGGGACTGGACAGGTTAGATGCAGGAAGCATGTTCCCAATGTTGGGCAAGCCCAGAACAAGGAGTCACAGTCTAGGAATAAGGGGTAAACTATTCAGGACTGAGATGCGGAAGAATTTTTACACTCGGAATCGTGAACTTATGGAATTCTCTCTCACAGGAAGCTGTGTGCCTGGTTCATTAGATATATTCAAGAGGGAGCTGAATGTGGCCCTTTATGGCTAAGGGATCAAGGGCTAAGGGGAGAAGGCAGAAATGGGATACTGAGGTTGCGTGATCAGCCATGATCGTATTCAATCGTGGTGCAGGCTTGAAAAGCCGAATGGCCTACTCCTGGATCTATTTTCTGTGTTTCTATGACCTCGAATAGATTTATAGATGGCTACAGCACTGAAGGATCCCATGTGGCCCATCTTCTAGGTGCTGGTCAACAAATATCTGACCCCACAAATCTGTTTCAACCTTTGGCCCATAATCCTGCAGTTTATGGCAACAGACATAATTAAATGCTGCTTAAATGTCCAAAGGTTTTTGATTCAAAACACCCTTTCAGGCAAAAATTCTAGATTTTGATCACCCTTTGAGTGAAAAAAAATTGTTAGCTTCTGTCTTTGTCTTCTGCCCCTTACCTTAAATCTGTGGCGACCTGATTTTTGTCTGTTCTGATAATGAAAAATTAGAATTAAGTTTAACCTCATGTGTACTCAAGGGTAGGGATGCAGGAGTGTAGTGAAAAGTTTACAAAATCACCATTCCTGCAGCCATCTTAGATGCAAAGGTAGCTAGGTACAAAATCTAAGGTACAAAGTAGAGAAAAATAGAGAAATAAGTTAAAAGTTAAGCATTACAGTCCTCCTTACTATAAAGCTGAAAAAATAAGGAATTACAGTCCTGCTTTAGGGGCCTGCAGGTCGTTACACTCCCCACAATGGCTCAATCTCTCTCCCCTGTTCTGGGTGTGCACTCCTCTGTCATACCATGTCACGGCTGACCACTAGAGTTCAGCCCAACTTGCTGGATACCTTGCATCTGACCGCCATCTGGATTCAACAGCCATCCCTGCTGGGATTCTGGCAATCCGCGATCTGATCCAGCATTTAATCCCGAAGCTGCTTTCACGTTCCAGACCTCAACGGAGCTGCAGCAATCTTGCACCAGCTGCCCCACACCAAAGACAGACTTCGCGCCCACAGCTGCTGCCGTTTCCGCTGACTCCCACTATCAAGCTCCCTCCAGAAGCTAAATTGAAAAGAAAACAAATTTTTAAAAAACTTTAAAAAAAAAAAGGTAAAATAAATAAAGAAGAAAGAAAAACGCTCAGAGCGGTTGAGCCCTGGCTCAGAACCTTCACTCTGTCGCCATCTTGAAGAAAAAAGGAAAACGTGCCTTCCCTATCCACCCGATGTTCCTTATAATTTTATATACTCTTTCAAGTCACCTTGCAACCTTTGCTCCACAAAGAAAACAGTCCTAGCATGACCAATCTTAGAGCCTCCAGCCCAGCCAACATCTTGGTAAATCTCTTGTCTAGGTCTGACCCATCCTTCCTATAACATGCTAATCAGAACTACTGCAGAACTGCAAGTGTGGTCAAACTTGCATTTAAGTCCATTCCAGCATAATCTCCTTGCTCTTGTATTCTATAACTTGGGCTCAAAAAAGCAATTATCCCACATTGTTTACCACTTTATCCACCTGCCTCCCTAGGTTCAGGGATCTGTAGGGAAGGCTTTTGCGTAACTTAGCAGGAATGTGGGACCAAAGGAGAACAGTAGAGGAGAAGAGTTAACAAAATACTTGAAGGTGCAACTGGCACTAGTTTAGACAATAGAAAGTTAGCAGGTGATGTCAAAGTAAGGAAGAAAAAGTGAAGTACAATTATGTGAATGCACAAAGTATAGTAAATAAGATTAGAAGGTTACAGTTGCAGATTGCTGTACGGAGTTTTGATGTGATGCAATAACAGAAGGGAAAGCCTTGGGATTACATATTCCTGGGTACAAGATGTTCGGAAAAGGTAGTAAAGGAAGATAAAGAGGAAGTTGATGGAATTGGTTAAGGAGTGTGTTGCAGTGCTCAAGAAAAACAAAGGGTCCAAGCATCAAATCAATTTGGTTAGAACTAAGGAACAATTACATTGCGAGGTGTCGTCTCCTCTACATTGGGGAGACAGGGCACCAACTTGCGGAACATTTCAAGGAACATCGCTGGGACACATGCACTAAACAACTCCACCACCTTGTAGCTGACCACTTCAACACCCCCTCCCACTCCCCCAAGGGTATGCAAATCCTGCGCTGCCTCCACTGCCAAATCAAATCCACCTACCAACTGGAGGAAGAACGCCTCATCTTCCAGCTTGGGACTCTTCAACCACAAGGCATCAACATTGACTTCACTAGTTTCCAAATCTCCCCTCCCCTCCCCTTACCTCCAGGTTCAACCCTCCAATTCTGCTCTGCTCTCTTGATCTGTTCTGCTGTCCATCTTTCTTCCCACCTATCTGCTCCACCGTGCCCACCAACCTATCATAATTACACCTCACCCGCATTCATCTTTAACCTTACCCCAGCCCTACCCCTACTCTCCGATTTATCTGTCATCCCTGTTCCCCTTCCACATTCCTGTTTGAAGGGCTTATGCCTGAAATGTAAACTTTCCTGCTCTTCAGATGCTGCCAGACTGGCTGTGCTTTTCCAGCACCACCCTTTTCAACTGATTCTCCAGCAGCTTCAGTCCTCACTTTCTCCTGAGTGCAGTCTATAGACTACTGACTGGTGGAAAGGATCTAGAAGAATAAACCTTCAGGGAAATTGAGGGATGCCGATAAAATAGAGTAGTTATAATGAGAAACTTCAATTATGGAAATATGAACTGGAAAACTCTTAGTGTACAGGGCAGTGAGAGGCAAATGTTCCTGGATAGAATGCACAAGAGTCTCTTGGAACCGTATTTAACCAGTCCAACAGAGAAAGGTGCACTGTTGGTTGGACCTGGTTCTTGGAAATGACGGGCATGTAAATAGAGAGTCAGTGGACCATGATCATTAGATTCAGTATAATGGAGAATGATATGCAAGAATCCAGAATGTGAAAAATGAATGTGGGCAGCAAGGACTTCAGTCTCAGACTTCTGTCTCGCAATTAGCCATTCACCTTCCTTAAGCTGCAGAATGCCAGGTTCTGGAACATGCTATCCACAAACCTATTGAGTTTCATTAATATGTTGCGGGAATGCACGCACACTCGTGTATGCGCACACACATCTTTCTTTTTATTGTAGATTCCCTCCTACTTGAATGCAAACTAAAAAAAAAGTTACACTTAAAAAAAAAAAGTCCCAGTTGGATCCATACCAGTCAGTTTGCTTCTCTGCCTCGGGTCCTCACCTTGCCTGCTCCTTTTCAGTGTTGCTGCCTGCTGTCACAAGATCCTTACCTCATCAGCACTGCTCCTGTGTCACTGATAAACCAGTTAATAGTACTTCAAATGTCATTTGAGAGTTCACATACTCGAGTGATCCTCAATGACAGAGGCCACCAACCTTAATAATAAGAACACCCTTTTATCCAAAAATGACTAGTTTAGAAATGGCATTATCTTATGAGTCACAAATGCCAGTACTGATAAGCAAGACCATTACAGGAAGCATGTGAATGCATTGGAGAGAGTGGATTTCTCTGCAGCGCTTTCTCATTGGTGGTTGTAAACGTCCATATGTTTTCAATCAAAAGGAAAGTTATTAGCAATATTTTCATGCTTGGGCAAAAAGATGTTGAATGATATGTTTCCACAAGGATGATTTAGATTTTACAAAAAAGCGAACCATTTACTAATTAGCCATTTCAGATTTCCAGTAATAAATCAAAGAATCTTTATCAAAATGGCCTCAAATCTGTGCAGTTGGTCTACTCCTGCATCATGTTCGGACTGGTAGTTGTAGTGATGTCTTTGAACTAAACAAGGGGTAAAGGATCTGGGGAGTGGGTAGTGGTCAGTCCTGCAGGCCCAACGCAAGCAGTCTCCAGTTCGTCGTAAGTCAGTTGGGGAACTGCACCGTGATCATGGTCATTCATGAGACACCAGTAGGCCACTGAGAGTCATGCACAGAATAAAGACAGGATTAGATAGGACTCCGGTAAGAGATGGTACAAAGGACAAGTAGCCTGCTGTTACAGTGGATCGTGTATAATAGCGTTACGTTTACACATGAGCTTGCATTTGCAATGACGAGTTACCTGAAACACCTCTGTGTCCTGAGAGGGATTTTTGTTTTTGTTTTCGTTTTTGTTTCTCTCTCACTTTGTGCATTGGGAAGGATAATTGCTGATCATGCATGATCTTGTATACAGCTGAGCTTTAAATATGGCATCTGCAGTGTAAATTCAAACATGTCCTGGCAGTGGTGAGTACCTCTGGTGCTGATGGGCACAAGATAGTGTGAAAGCGGTGCTGTAGAGTTGTTGTACATACTTATTAAGGTGAACTGCATGAGATGACTCTGGAGCTCACGGAAAAAAATGCCCCACAGACTTCCTTCATGTTGACACTTCACTGATTTGTGGTGAACTTTGGTCTGCAGTTTTCCCATTTTGGAATTAGACTGACCAGTTATAATTAGCAGGTCATTCATTCTTTAGGCACTGTTGCTTTTTTCAAGGAGAATTAGAGCTTTTGCATTGGGTGACTTTGCTAACTTAAATGAAGCAAAGCTTTTCAGAACTTTTTTCTGTCCATATCTGGTCCAATATCTCAAACTGCTCTCTACTGGAATGTTAACTTCCATCCATTTTTATAGCCATAGAGCTATACAGCATGGAAGCAGACCCTTCAGTCCAACTTGTCCATGCTGACCAAATATCTTAAATTATTCTCATCCCATTTGTCAGCTTTTAGCCCACGTCCCTCTAAACCCTTCCTATCCACATATCCATCCAGATGCCTTTTAAATATTGTAATTTTACCAGCCTCCACCACTTCTGCAGTTCATTCCAGACTCGTAACACCCTCTGTGTGAAAAAGTTGCCACTTAAGATCTTTTTAAATCTTGCCCCTCTCACCTTAAATGTATGCTCTCCAGTTTTGGACCTCTCTACCCTGGGTAAAAGACCTTGTCTATTTACCATATCCATGCACCTCATGATTTTATAAACCTCTATAAGGTCATCCCTCAGCCTCTGGACTCCAGGGAAAACAGCCCAGGTCTCCCGAGAGCTCAAATCCTCTAGTCCCAGCAATATCCTTGTAAATCTTTTCTGAACCCTTTCAAGTTTCACAACATCTTTCCTGTATCAGGGAGAGCAGAACTGAATGTAGTATTCCAAAAGTGGCCTAGCCAATGTCCTGTACAGCAGCAATATGACCTCCCAACTCCTTTACTCAATGTTATGACTAATGAAGGTATGTGTACCAAATGCTGTCTTCACCACTCTGCCTACCTGCAACTCCACTTTCAAGGAACAATGTATTCCCTGCGAATTATTTATTCAGTACCCTACCCTTAAACTTAACATGTCCTTTTTGTTATTAAATCATTCCTTAAGTTGTCTTTTTCAATTTTCACATGGTGATAAAAGTTTGATTTCTCTCTCTCTCTCTCTCTCGCTCTCTCTCTCTCTCTCTCTCTCCTGATGCTTTCTTATTCTCTTGCCATTGTCCTTTTCTTCTTTTTGATTTACACTTGCACTTTTTTAAGATTCTACCCAGTTCAGTCCTGTATTCTGGATCTTGTATTTGTCATAAACCTTTACTTAATTCATTCCTGGGACATGGTCATTGCTGGCTGGCTGTTATTTATTGCCCTTTCCTAGTTGTCCTTGTGAACAAAGAACGAAAGAACAGGACAGTACAGAAACAGGCACTTTGGCCCACCAAGATTTTGGGGACACCCGATGCCTTTCTAAACTAAAAACCTTTTATCTCTATGCAGTCTCTATTCCTCTTTTCCCTGTCTATTCATGTGTCTGTCAAGATCTCTCTCTTAAACATAGAGAGTCATAGACATCCAGCACAGAAACAGACCCTTCTGTCCAACCCGTCCATGCTGGCCAGGTATCCTATATAATTCTAGTCCCATCTGTCAGCATTTTGCCCATATCTCTCTCAACCCTTCCTATTCATATACCCATGTAGATGCCTTGAATGTTGTAATTGTACCAGCCTCCACCAATTCCTTTGGCAGCTCAATCCATGCATGCACCCCCACCCCCGTGTGAAAACGTTGCCCCTTGGATCCCTTTTAAATCTTTTCCCTTAAATCTATGCCCTCTAGTTTTGGACTTCCTCACCTCGGAGAAAAGACCTTGTCTATTTACCCTATCTGTGTCCCTCATGATTTTATAAACCTCTAAGGTCAGTGCCAACCTGTTCTGCCTCTTCCTATTGCTCAAACCCTCCAGCCCTGACGATATCTCCTTTAAACTTAGCCCCTTTTGCCTCTCCTCATAATTGACATTGCTGTACTGGGAAGGAGACTCCTGACTATCCATTCTAATCATACCTCCTAATTTTGTAAACTTCTATCAGGTAGGCCCTCATCCATTGAAGTTCAAGGAGAAACAAACCAAGTTTGTACAATCTCTTCATACTAATAACCTCCAAACCAGGCAACATCCTGATCAACCATTTTTGCCAAAGCCTCCACATCCTTCTTGGAGTATGGCGTTACGACACGGCGGTGAACCCTTCTGCTAATTAAACCTAAACACAGAAAAACTCACCTCGCCTCAGACTCTCTTGAAATAGGAGTGACAGAGAACTCCCCAAATTTCACTATTTAGAGAAAAATATCAATTTTATTCTTTAGCGTTAAACGTGAACATTGAACAACAACGTTAGTCAGGAGTAAATGTAGGGAATGGGTCTGGGTGGGTTACTCTTCAGAGGGTTGGTGTGGACTTGTTAGGCCAAATGGCCTGTTTTCACACTATAGGAATCTAATCTAATTGAAAAAAAAACTATTTACAACTCTAAGCCTCCTTTATCTTTAAGGTCTGTTATCTACCTCCAACTCTATAACAATATACTGATCCAATAAAAGCACCTATTGAGATGTTACTGTATTGGAATAGTTAATAATAGTATCTATTATTCTGTTAAGTTTTCTAATAGATTTAACTTATTCTAAGTTCTTTCTTTTGTATTTTAACCATAGTATTTGAATAAATGGTGACTTGCTTAATGTTAAGTGGTTTGACCTATTGAATTGCATGTGGAACACAGCACGTTACATTTGCCTTTGAAATAAGAAAGTTAGGAGATAGAATATTCTCTAAAAATATTTTGAGGGGGTCTAGTTTGGTCCTTAACAAATTGGGGGCTCTTGTCAGGATCAAAACCTCTAATTCCAGATGGGGTCAAGGATTATTAGACTCAAAGGAGCGAGTGGTAAGCATTAGTGCCTTTTGTTTCAGGTGTTGAATTTGGTTGGTTCAAACAGGGTGTACCTCGTGTAGTGATGGCTCTTTCACTTATTAAAAGTTTTCTGGGGTGGAAGAAGTCACTTCAGGAGTTCTAATGAAAGGCAAAGCTTTTGGAATTGAAAGATCAGTTAGAGTTGGGGTTATTTTTGTGCATGCAAAAAGTGGGGGGAAATCGCACCAATAGCTTGACATTTACGATTGTCGGAAATGCCATGGGAATCTTTGGAAATAGCTAAAATTCAATTGCAAATGAAGCAGCTTGAAGTAGAGGCAAGGAAAGAATAACTTTGGCAGAATAAATAGAGAAGAGGAAATTAAGCCATTTTGAATCATAATTAAAAGGAGAGGAAGGCCCTAGCAGAAGAAGCATGAAAATGAGAAGAGAAAGAGAAGGAAGAAAAGCAGAAAAACAGAGAGTTTGAACTTCAGAAGTTGGCAACTAGAGAAAAAAATCTATTTAAAAGGGCAGAGGTGAAGGTGAAAGGTAGGCTTAGAGAAGAGGAAAGTGATGGAGAACAATCCCATTGTAGTCAAAGGCTTGGTGGGCATTTGTTTAAATATGTCCAAGCGTTACCTTGGCTCGATGAGAGGGGGTACAGAAGTTTTTCTCATTTCATTTAAGAAAGTGGCTAAATGAATGAAATGGTTGGTGACCATGTGGATATTGTTAATCCAAACAAAGTTGGTAGGTAGAGCTAGTGAGGTATTTGCATCACTGTCAGAGAGGAAATCTGGGGAGTACAATGAGGTGAAAAGTGCCATTTTGAGTGCATATGAGCTAGTACCAGAAGCCTGCAGACATTGTTTCTGGATTATAAGAAGGTACATTGAGTTTGAAAGGATCAAACAAAGTAATTTGAATACATGGATAAGGACATTGAAAATAGATTAAACATATGACACTCTTAGACGATTACTTTGGAAGAATTCGAAAATGCACTTTATGAAATAGTGAGAACTCCTATGGAAGAGCAGCGAGTTAAAATTGTAAGACTAGGAAATGTCAATGATTGTGAGTTTGTTCATAAATTAGCATTTGGCTTCTAACATCAATTTCAGACGGTAAGGGATAGAAGTTGGGGAAAAGAGGAATCCTCAGGTGTTGAGGGAAAAGGAGACCTCATTTAAGATAGTTTTCTGCAGCATGAAATGGAGCCCCACGAGAGGGAAAGAGACGTCAAAGGCACCGGTGTTTTCACTGCAATAAAGTAGGTCACATGAAGTCGGAGTGTTAGAGATTTAGAAGAAGTATGGGGAAGACGAATGTGGGAAACAAGATAGGCCAGTGAATTTTATTGAACTGATACTTTGTTGAAAGCACAGTGGAAAATGAAGAGCTGCAACAGAATTCACAACCTGATCAAGGATTGATGGAGAAGAAAGTGCCAAGTACTGAGTGCATTCACCCTATCCATGCCTCTCATGATCTTGCACATCTCCATAAGGTTACCCTTCAGTCTCCTATACTCTAAAGAAAAAAGTCTTAGCCTGTCCAATCTCTCCCTATAACTCAGACCATTGAGTCCAGGCAACATCCTTGTAAATTTCTTCTGCATTCTTTCCAGTTTAATAACACCCTTCCTATAGCAAGGTGACCAAAACTGAACATAATATTCCCAAGTACGGTCTTAATATAAATCCTAAATAGCTGCAACATAACTTCCCAACTTCTATACTCAATGCCCTGACTGATGAAGGCTAGTGTGCCAAAACCCTCCTTCACTGCCTTGTCTACCTGTGACTCCACTTTCAGAGAACCGTAGACCTGAACCCCAAGATCCCTCTGCTCCACTACACTCCTTAAGGTCCTATCATTCACCATGAAACTCCTACCTTGATTTCACTTTCCAAAATGCAAGACCTCACACTTAGCTATATTAAATTCTATTTGCCATTTCTTGACCCACTTCACCAGCTGATCAAGGTCCTGCTGCAATTTCTGATAATCTTACTCACTGTCCATGATACCACTTATTTCAGTGTCATCTGCAAACTTACTAATTATACCTTGTACATTCTCATTGAAATCATTGATATGGATAACTAACAGTAAATGGACCCAGCACTGACTCCTGAGGCACTCCACTGATCACAGGCCTCTAGAACAATAAGCATCCTTCCACTATGACGCTCTGCTTCCTGCAATCAAGTCAATTGTGTATCCAATTTGCCAGCTCGCCCTGGATTTCATGTGATTTAATTTTCCAGAGTAGCCTACCATGTAGAACCTTATCAAAGACCTTACTAAAATCCATATAGATTACGGCTACTATCCTGCCCTCGTCAACATTTCTGGTCACTTCGTCAAAGAATTCCAACAAATTTGTGAGGCATGATCTCCCACTCTCAAAGCCATGTTGCATACTTCTAATCAAACCTTGCCTTTTCAAATACAGAACAACCTTGGTTATCAGAATATCAGTTACCTGAATTTCGGATTATCCGAACAAGATCTTAAGGTCCCATAAAAACGTTATCCGTTATCCAAACAATCAGTTATCTGAACAAAATACTCACTGCCCGTCTCATTCGGATAACCGAGCTTGTTCTGTATAGTGTTTGAACAAATTGTGTTTTGGTTAATGTTGAGTTGTTTGACTAATCGAATTGCGTGTGGATCGCAGCACGTTACATTTAGCTTTAAAATAAGAAAAAGTTAGGGGATAGGCTACCTTCTTAAAATATTTTGAATGGGTTCAGCCTGGTCCATAACAGGTGAGGGGAGGGGAAAGTTTTAAAAGGAATCCATGGGACAGTCTTCTAAAATAGGTGGTGCTGCATTTATGGAACGATCTGCCAAAGGAAGCGGCAGAAGCAAGTATAATTACAGCATTTAAAAGACCTTTGGGCAGTTATGTGAATAGAAAAGGCTTGGAGGGATACTGGCCAAAAGCATGCAAATGGAACTACTACAGTTTAAGAAATTGGTTGGTCTGGGCAAGCTAGACTGAATGGTCTGTATCCATGCTTTTTGACTCTATGACTGTCTTTTGGACATCATACGGGTATAAACAGATTAAGCGAGTTGATAAAACTTGGCAGATGGATGTAATGTGGTTGAAAATTAGGTTTTGCACTTTAGCTGAAAGAATAAAGGAGCTGAATATTATTTAACTGGAGAAAGACTGCAGAATGTTGCGGTGTAGACATCTGAGAGTCTTTGTGCATGAATCACAAACGCTAGCAACCAAGTTCAATGGGTACTAGGAAAGGCAAAGGGAATAGATGATGAAAGTAGGAGGTTTAGCTAAAACTGCAAGGCACTGGAATACTTGTGAACAGTTTTGGTCCATTTATCTAAGGGAAGGTAGACTGGCATTGGAGACAGCCCAAGGAAGGTTCATTTATGCTAACACCAGGTATGGAGGGACTGTCATGAGAAGAGGCTGAGTAGTTTAAGCCTGTACTATTTGGCAATTAGAAGAATGAGAGATGACCTTAATGAAACATACAGGATTCTTAGAAGACTTGACAGGATCGACTGTAGAAAGGTTGCTTCCATGTGGGAGAGACTAGCACTCGAGGGCACAATCTCAGAATAAAAGGTTCCATTTTATCATAATTGAGGAATTTTTTTCTTTCACAGGGTTGTGAATCTATAGAATTCTTTACTGCAGAGGGCTGTCAAGGTTGGGTCTAAGTGCATTCAGTCTGACATAAGCAGTTTTTTTTAAATCAGGAAAAAGGCAATAAAATGGATTTGAGAGTTAATAGATCAGCTGTGATCCCATGAAAGAGCAGACTCCGTGGGCTGAATGGCCTACCTTTGCTCCTATGCCTTATGGACATAATAACATTTTCTGGTTGTATGTTGGAATATTAGTTCTGCAGCTAGATTAGATTAGATTCCCTACAGTGTGGAAACAGGCCCTTCGGCCCAACAAGTCCACACCGACCCGCCGAAGCGTAACCCACCCAGACCCATTCTCCTACATTTACCCCTTCACCTAACACTATGGGCAATTTAGCATGGCCAATTCACCTAACCTGCACATTTTTTTTGGATTGTGGGAGGAAACCGGAGCACCCGGAGGAAACCCACGCAGACACTGGGAGAATGTGCAAACTCCACACAGAGTCGCCTGAGGCCGGAATTGAACCCGGGTCTCTGGCGCTGCGAGGCAGCAGTGCTAACCACTGTGCCACCGTGCCACTGTTTTAATGATCTCTATTATAATTCATTACAATGCAAAAATATAATTTATGGCTGATGGTGCTTGAGCTGAAAGCATAAAATATATGATGTAATTATCTAATTGTAGTGTGAACTTTAATATTTAATTGTAAAGTATTTATTATTTTTCCCTTCTAACTCCAATCAATTTAAGGTGAATAATTTGTCAGGTTGTGTTATGTCTCCACTCAGTCTGCAAAATAGTGTTGTCTGTAAGGGACCCTTGATACACAATAGTTGTTGTGAACAAAAGATGTACTTGTTTGTTCTAATTTCCGAACTAATCATAGTGGCAAAAGGCATTTTATTGCATTTTATAAGTTGTGTGGAAAACAATGATCTTGTTGAAATAACTTTAAGGGCAGAAACAGTGCTTTAACATTTACACAGTATTTAAAGTCGGAAGGAAATGTCATTTGATTTTGCTAGATTGTTATGAGTGAACGTGGATGTATAAAGTCTAATCACTCAATTACTCAGATGGATACTTTGTGGAGCAAATTTACATTTGTACTTAAGCATATTGGTCTTTTGCATTTTTCTATTTGCTCATTACTTTCTGTTAATATTAAGGGTCTGTTTTTTGCAAAGCTAGCATTTTATATATAATACTACAAAACAGAGGAACCTCTATTATCTGAAGGACACTGATAGGGAGTATTTCGTTAGGTTAATCGAATTCTGATAATCGAATGCCAGATAATTGAGGTTCCTCTGTATGTAGTTTAAGCAACCTACTTGCTATTTACTGGATTTTTCCTGTTGTGAAAGTGTTTACCTGTGATTGGGAAGTGGTTTTCCTCTGGATGCAGTCACCACGCCACATGTGCAGTTGCATTCCTTTCCAAAATGCAATATCTTGCCGAAACCTACTTAAACCTGTTTGCGCATGACTGAATGTTAAATACTCCATGACCCAGAGCTAGTTTTTTTCCTTGAACAATGATAAACTCATGCAGTTGACCTAACAGTTTAAAATGGGATTATTGCAGAAAAGGGTCCACAGACAATGTGACCTGAATGTAAACAACTGAAAAAGACTGGGAGAGACTGATGATTATCTTGGTTAGAATATGATCTGTTTTGTGAGCTGTGCTGATCTAACAAAAGCAATATCCTTTTGCAAGAAGGGTGTGGAAACTGGAGTTGTGTTGGACATAAGTTGAACCTGCAATTGAATTTTTTTTTGCACTACTTTGATTTCTGGATGAGGAGGAGCCAGTATTGGACTGCGGTGAACAAGGGAAAAAAAAATCACGCAACACCAGGTTATAGTCCAACAGGTTTACTTGGAAGCACTAGCTTTCAGAGTGCTGCTCCTTTACGTAGCTAACTAGGAACAGTACTCGGAAAGCTGCTACTTCCATATAAACCTGGTGTTGTGTGATTTTTAACTTTGATTTCTGGATGAATTGTTCTGGAAAACAAAATTGCAAATTAGTGGAAATTCTACCCTTTGTTTATGAAAGATCAGATACTTGAGTTTTGAGCTTATGTTCACAGATTGATCAAAGCTCTTATTCAGTCAATATTATTTAAGTATACTATTAAAAGATTAGTACTTACAATTACGCCTGATGATTGAAATCAACTGAGCTTGGAACTCAATCAAAGCCTTTAAGCCCAGTTACAGTTTATGATTCACATGTGATTTTATCCTATCCTGAATATGTGATTTAGTTGCAACAAAAGGAAAGAAAACTCAAGATTTAAAAAAACTGATTAGACCACATATTATCAGAAAACTTGGATTATTAAGCTGGTTTCCTCACTAACGCACACTGTTAGGAGAATGTTATTGGTGTAAATTCTCACTTAATTGTTCAACAAAGATTAATTTAATAAATATTTGTTATTCCACCATGTGAATTTTTCTGTATTCATTCATGGGATGTGAGCATCACTGGCTAAGCCAGCATTTATTATCATTCCATAGTTGCCCTTGAGAAGATTCTAGAATGTAGATCTGTCCAGCACAGAAACTGACCCTTTGGCCCACAATGTTGTGCCGAACATGACGCCAAATTAAACTAATACTTTCTGCCTGCCCTTTGTCCATATCCTGCAATGCCTTGCATATTCATGTGCTTATCTAAAAGTCCCTTAAATGCCCTTATCATATCTAGGGTGTAGGTTTGCTCGCTGAGCTGTAGGTTTGATATCCAGACGTTTCATTACCTGGCTAGGTAACATCATCAGTGGCAACCTCCAAGTGAAGCGAAGCTGTTGTCTCCTGCTTTCTATTTATATGTTTGGTCTGGATGGGGTTCCTGGGGTTTGTGGTGATGTCATTTCCTGTTCATTTTCTGAGAGGTTGATAGATGGTATCTAGATCTGTGTTTGTTTATGGCGTTGTGGTTGGAGTGCCAGGCCTCTAGGAATTCTCTGGCATGTCTTTGCTTAGCCTGTCCCAGGATAGATGTGTTGTCCCAGTCGAATTGGTAGTTTTTTTCATCCGTGTGTAGGGCTACGAGGGAGAGAAGGTTGTGTCTTTTTTTTTATCATACCTGCCTCCACCAGCAATCCTTTCAATGTGTTCCAGACTCCTACCAATCCCTGTGTTTCGTGTGTAGGGCTACGAGGGAGAGAAGGTTGTCTTTTTTTTTATCATACCTGCCTCCACCAGCAATCCTTTCAATGTGTTCCAGACTCCTACCAATCCCTGTGTTTAAAAAAAAACTGCCCCTCTTGGCTCCTTTGAACTTTCCCCTCTCACCTTAAACGTATGCCCCCTTGTATTAGACATTTAAGCTCTGGGAAAAAGATTCCGACCATCAACCCTATCTATGCAGCCTTTTATCAAATCTCCCCTTAGCCTTCGCCACTCCAGAGAAAACAACCCAAGTTTTTCTAGCCTCTCCTTGTAGCTCCTATCTTCTAATCCGGACAGCATCCTGGTAACCCTTTTGAGCATCTTCTCCAAAGCCCCCACATCTTTTCTGTGTTGTGGTGACCAGAATTGACATTACACATGAGTGAGACCTAACCAAAGTCTTATAAAGCTACAACATGACATCCTGACTCTTGTACTCGATTCCCTGACCAATAAAGGCAACCATGCCATGTGCCTTCTTTACCACCCTATCTATATGCATCAATGTTGTTCCTGCCATTAAATGTATACTTTGCCTTAACATTTGATCTCCCAAAGTGCCTCGCCTCACACTGTGAATCTGCAAACTTACTAACCCACCCATCTACATTTTCATCTCAAATATTTATGTATACACAAATAGCAGAGGTCCCAGTTCTCAAGTAACCTTTAAGAAGGTTATGGTTGTAGGATCTTATAGGATCATATAATAATCTGTCCTGAATACATTTCAAGGAACCTGCAGCCTGCAAACTCTTCATACTATGATTATTCCAATTCATACTGTGGTGTTGTTGAAATCCACTAATATAATTACCCTATTGTTATTTTTACATGCCTCAGTAAAATAACTGCATGTCTTAGTCATTGTTTCAACTCCCCACATGATTTAACTTGATGTAGTCACTCACAAAGCTTCTTTGATAATAGTATTTGTAACTAAGAAGGGGAGTCTCTAGTATCCAGGATTGTCCTCTGCTTTTTAAGACAATGTTAAGTTACATTTAAGTAGGAAGGCATTCTTATTGTATTCAAATTCCCAGTTATTATTCTCTGATAAAACGTTTGGTCACATCTTTCTATTCTTCTAAATTTAAATGGATTTCTTGGGTTTAGTGGTACCAAATTTAAATATTCTCTTTTTTTTTTGAGACCATTTTGCTGTAGTTGAGATAAAGTAGGTCCACAATTTTCAACCCTTGATCTTTGAGATGTGTCTGCAAATTATACTCATATTAATTAACTATTGCTGAATCAATGAATGTTTACAATAGCATCGTAATTCTTAAATGTATATTAATTTGTATGTAAGTTACATACGCAAGATATTGAATTTGTATGTTTAACCTTCAGGTCGTTCTGCTATAACGCGATAGATATGTTCCTCTGAAACCTCGCACCATAACACCATTTTCTATGGAAAACCGCACTGCAGAAGTTTGCTAATAGCAATTCGCTCCACCCATTCAGTAGAAAGTTCATGTTATCCAAACAGTGTCCGCAATTCGTCAATCGCTTTACAGCCAATTCACGCTGACAAAATGTGTGTTGTAGTAGAATGACTTGTACTAATGCTTGTGTTGCAAATGTTATCTACTGGAAAGAGTAAGTGAAGACCTTCTGGGAAACCTTCTACTATTTTGGTTAGATTTTTTAAAGGGTTTGAGAAGATTCCTATTGTGAAAGCTGTTCTTGACATAATGATAAAGGTCAGCATCTTGTGTGATGCCTTGTTCTTTCATATATTCCTTTGCCTAATCCTACGCTTAAGTTTTTTTTCTTTGCTTTGGGCAAGATGCATTTTATAGAATTGAGCTTTTGCCTGTTACACAAATTAGTAACAAGAGCAACAACCCTAAATGTCAAGAGCTACCAAAAACCTAGCCTTGCGGCAGTACAGCCAACCAGAAGAGCCGTCAAGAGTGTGTGCATTTCCACTGATCCCTAATGTGGCTGTCGCTGGGCTTTGCAGTTATTGTGTGATATTTCTTGTCCCCAAATCGAATGTTTCATTTTGCTCCAGATCTTTAATGGGATAAAGCTCCACTATAATGTTAATGCATAGGATTGACCCTTTATAGCCCCTTGAGAAGTAAAATGAAGATAGGTTATTGACTGACAGAATTTTGATTGCAAAAGCAGTGTTCTGTGAATGTTTTTCAATAGGTGTGGAGTTTTTAATTATATTTGAGGCATGGATATGCAGGAGCAATTTATTTGTTACAAACGTAACAATTAGCTATTTATTCTGTTTAAAACCCTAATTGTAACTACAAACTTTATCTGCGACTGAGATATTTTCACAGCAGATTTCAGCATAGGTCGATTTTTCGCTTGCCGGATTAAAACCCATTCCTTCTGAACATACTAAAAGTAATCATACCAAACTTGTTCTCTTCTGACCTGTAGCACTAACAGCATAATTTGACCTATTCTCTATCACTCCTTTTGGTTTGTCCGAGAATAAATTTTATATATTCAACTTGAAAGCCCCCCGATCCACTATTTACAGATTTGTAACTGCTGCAGTGTAATCCTTTTTACTTTTTAAAGTGAAGGTTGCCTGAAGAATAAAGTTTCTTCCTTTTCCAATATTGGTGAAATGGAATCCTTCTTTCTCACATCACTTCTTTGGCCATGTGTTAGAACATAGAACATAGAACAGTACAGCACATAACAGGCCCTTCAGCCCATGATGTTGTGCCGACCACTGATCCTCATGTATGCACCCTCAAATTTCTATGACCATATGCATGTCCAGTAGACTCTTAAATGTCCCCAATGACCTTGCTTCCACAACTGCTGCTGGCAACGCATTCTATGCTTTCACAACTCTGTGTAAAGAACCCGCCTCTGACATCCCCTCTATACTTTCCTCCAACCAGCTTAAAACTATGACCCTTTGTGTTAGTCATTTCTGCCCTGGGAAATAGTCTCTGGCTATCGACTCTATCTATGCCTCTCATTATCTTGTATACCTCTGTTCCTCCACACTGCCAAGAATCCTATCCTTAATCCTGTACTCAGCTTTCAAATTCGACCTTCCAAAATGCATCACCTCGCATTTATCCATGTTGAACTCCATCTGCCAACTCTCAGTTCATCTCTGCATCCTGTCAATGTCCCGCTGCAGCCTACAACAGCCCTCTAAACTGTCAACGGCACCTCCAACCTTTGTGTCATCTGCAAACTTGCTGACCCATCCTTCAATCCCCTCATCCAAGTCATTAATAAAAATTACAAACAGTAGAGGCCCAAGGACGGAGCCCTGTGGAACACCACTCACCACAGACTTCCAGGCAGAATATTTTCCTTCTACTACCACTCGCTGTCTTCTGTTGGCCAACCAATTCTGTATCCA
>NC_057710.1:146240628-146243961 GCF_004010195.1 Chiloscyllium plagiosum | reverse complement strand
AGAGATAGAGGAAGCTGATGTGCTGAAAGTTTTGTCAAACATTAAGATTGACAAGTCTCCAGGCCCGGACCAGATTTGTCCTCAGCTGCTTTGGGAAACAAGAACTGCAATTGCTTCGCCACTTGCAAAGATCTTTGCATCCTTGCTCTCCACTGGAGTTGTACCTGAGGACTGGGTGGAATGTGTTGGTGAAGTTGGTGAATTGCTCAACCTCCTCGCAGGAGCTCAAGGTGGCACCAATGCAGTCGTCAACGTAGCAGAGGAAGAGGTGGGGAGTGGTGCCGGTGTAACCACGGAAGATGGACTGTTCTACGTAGCCGACAAAGAGACCGGCATAGCTGGGGCCCATACGTGTGCCCATGGCTACCCCTTTCGTCTGGAGGAAGTGGGAGGATTCGAAGGAGAAATTGTTAAGGGTGAGGACCAGTTCGGCCAAACGAATGAGTGTGTCGGTGGAAGGGTACTGTTGGGGACGTTGGGAGAGGAAGAAGCTGAGGGCTTGGAGGCACTGGTCATGGCGGATTGAGATGTAGAGGGACTGGATATCCATGGTGAAGATGAGGCGTTGGGGGCCGGGGAAACGGAAGTCTTGGAGGAAGTGGAGGGCATGGGTGGTGTCTCGAACGTCAGAAATAGAATATTTTGCTTATTCTTTCCAGCATTTCTAATCTCACCAAAAACCACACTGACTACATCCTCCCTTTCACGCTCCAATATTCTTTCAAGCTGTTGTAAAAATATTTTTCATTAGGTCGGCAACATACCATGTAGGACTATTGATCCTGTTTACAAAGGATGCTATCTATTCCCCCTAGTTAGTATAACCTTTTGGCTGTCCTGCAAACTACCTTTCATTTTTTCCTCCGTCGCAACTATGTTTAGCCTATTGGGTAAGAGCACTTCCTGAGAGCCCTCATTTTCCTTTCACCTGGATTACTCTTTCATTTCTGATAATTACAGTTAGTTTTGATTTGCTTCATGCAGTAATTTGCATGAAGCTCTAAAATACAAAATGCAATTTCAAATGCTCACTGCCTGGAACGTACGCATACTATTAGGTGCTAAGGCGCAAAGAAGCTCTTGCCTCCCCGCTCCATACTCCATTGTCACCCTCACATTCTCAGCTTTTAATTTTGTTTATAATGTGCTCTCCTGTCTTCACATTCTACTGTGTTTCAGCACACTGCTAGAATCTTGAGGCCTGTTCTTGTGTAATAGAAGCCCTGATATTTGCTTTGATCTGTGAAGTGCAGTATGAACTCTCGGATCACACAACAAACAAACAACTTCTGTATGGAAAATAAATCCATTCAGGCTTCAGTACAATTGTGATTTTGATTGCTGAAGCTCATAGTTGGTCTTTGTTACAGCCACATTTAGCAGTCTCTAATATGAGGAACTTCGTTAAAAAGGTTGCAATCAATGCTTTTGTACCTCTTACAAAAATGACTAAGTGAACAGTTTATTGATTATCTGGAATTTAATGCCACATACCCCTGAATACAGGAAGCCATGGGACATAATATACACAGTTGAATACTTTTCAAATTATTACAAGTTAATTAACATAGTGACTGAAGACACTTAAACAAATATGGACTTTTTGGGGGGATTTTAAATGCATCCTTCTTAAAGTAGTGACTTGGCATTTTATTGCTATTTGATAAGTGACATGATTCCGATCAAAATTAAAGCAATCATTCTGGAACTAAGGAGTTGCAAAGGGACCAGGATTTTGTGATGTTTCATCAATATTAGACTGAACTATTAAGCTTTAAATTGTTCAACATTGCAAACTGCTTTGGTTGTAGCTTGATAAAGTTAATTAAAATAGTCAATGATTATTATTCGCATGAGTATGTAAAATTGAGGTTGAATATGCTCTTTCTCTTTTTTAATTTTTGGAATTTTGATGACTGTCATTAGCATGTCTTGACATTTGTTGCCTATCTCAATTGCCTTGAGTGGTCATTAAGCTGCTGAAGTCCATTTCATAATTCCTCTAAGAATTTTAACATGTCCCTTCACCACCTCCCTGCTCACCATCCAAGGACCTTTCAGGTGAAGCAGCTTGTATTTGCCACACCTAATGTGGTCTATTCTGCATTGGAGAAACCAAATGCAGACTGGGTGACCGTTTTGCAGAACACCACTGATCTGTGCACAAGCAGGATCCTGACCACTGATCTGTGCACAAGCCGGTCATTTTAAAACAGCGTCCTGCTCACATGCCCACCTGCCTGTCCTCTGTATGCTGCAGTGTTCCAGTGAAACACAGTGCAAACTGGAGGGACAACGTCTGATCTTCAGACTAGGCACTTTACAGCCTTCTGGACTTGATATCGAGTTCAGTACCTTTAAATGTGGCCAATTTATTTCTTTCCTTTTAACTTGTTATCATGTCCTCCCCTCCCCCATCCCACTTACTGTCCTTTCAAGTCTGGCCAGAGGCACACCATTGTTCTGCAGTTCTTGCATTCTGATCTCTTAATGTAAACTATTAACATCTTTTCTCCACCAGCACCCTGTAACAACTACCCCCACCACCACTCCCCGGAACTATAGCATGAACTATAGCTCTGATAAAGATCAT
Source organism: Chiloscyllium plagiosum (assembly GCF_004010195.1). Lineage (NCBI taxonomy): Eukaryota > Metazoa > Chordata > Chondrichthyes > Orectolobiformes > Hemiscylliidae > Chiloscyllium > Chiloscyllium plagiosum. Next base: position 146,241,368 of record NC_057710.1, on the reverse strand, counting down.
CATAGAATCCCTACAGTGTGGAAACAGGCCATTTGACCCAACAAGTCCACACTGACCTGCCGAAGAGTAACCCACCCAGACCCATTTCCCTACCCTAATACTTGACATTTCCCCGACTAATGCACCTAACCTATACATTCCTGAACACTCTGAGCAATTTAGCATGGTCAATTCACCTGACCTGCACATCTTTGGACTCTGGGAGGAAACCGGAGCACCCAGAGCACCCACACAGACACTGGGAGAATGTGCAAACTCCACACAGACAATTGCCCAAGGCGAGAATTGAACCTTGGTCTCTGGCACTGTGAGGCAGCAGTGCTAACGACTGAACCAACGTGCTACCCAAAGATTGGGTCATCTCGACTCGAAGCGTTTGCTTACTCTCTTCCTCCGTGGATGCTGTCTGACTCGCTGTGATATCTAGCATTTGTTGTTTCCAATACACATTCCAGCATCTGCAGTAATTTGTTCCTACCTGTTAGGCCAATATTTTGCTGATTCTGTTTGCACCAGAACTGAGCGCAATGAATGTTATCTTGCTAATTTTCACTTGCTAGGTATTTTTGTATGTTAGAGGAGAAAGTGAGGACTGCAGATGCTGGAGATCAGAGCTGAAAATGTGTTGCTGGAAAAACGCAGCAGGTCAGGCAGCATCCAAGGAGCAGGAGAATCGACATTTCGGGTATGAGCCCTTCTTCAGGAATGAGGAAAGTGTGTCCAGCAGGCTAAGATAAAAG
>NC_057710.1:146216034-146240595 GCF_004010195.1 Chiloscyllium plagiosum | reverse complement strand
CTTCCACCTATCGCATTTCCAACGCCCCTCCCCCAAGTCCCTCCTCCCTACCTTTTATCTTAGCCTGCTGGACACACTTTCCTCATTCCTGAAGAAGGGCTCATGCCTGAAACGTCGATTCTCCTGTTCCTTGGATGCTGCCTGACCTGCTGCGCTTTTTCAGCAACACTTTTTCATCTTTGTATGTTATCAAGAATGTACGATGGGAGGTTCTATGAGATTCAGTATTATCTCACTGATGATGCTTACCAAAGGTTCAGCATTGGAGCTAGTGAATTAAAACAGTCGTGGAGAAACGCAACAGATTTGGCAGCATCTGTTGAGAGAACATCAAATTTAATGTTCAGAGTTCAGTGACCAATCATCAGACTGACCCTAGTAGCTGGGACAGAGTGACGTTTATGCTGATGACTGGGTTTTTGGGGGATTGGGGAGTATAATGAATATAATACATGGAGATAGTGTTCAGAGAGAGAAAAGGGGATAGGCAAACAAAGTAATAGCGGGTAATAGCCCAAGAGAGATGAATGCTGGGTGAAGTGCTACAGGAACTGTGAACAGGTGAAAAGGAGTTGCCTATGCAGGGAGCAACCCATACAGTGCAGGTCTCGGGGAATGGGAGGAGGGAAACTGACATTGAGGAGAGTGATCGTGTTTTGAAATTGTTAAACTCAGTTTTCAGTACTGAAAGCTATCAGGTGCTTCAGTGGAATATGAGGTGGTGTTCTTTCAGTGTCCATTGAGCCTTGCTGGACCTCTGCAGCAGACCTGAGACAGAAGTGTTGACATTGGAGAAAAGTGGTATGTTTTGAAGTGGCAAGGCAACTGGGAGCTTAGAGTCCTCTTTACGGACCAAGGGTAGCTGTTCAGCTAAGGGATCACCCAATCAGTGCTTCATCTTTCCAATGTCTCGAAGACCAGATTGTGAGAAAGGAATGGAGTAGACTAGATTGAGTGAAGTGTAGGTAAATCACTGCTTCACCTGGAAGGTCTGTCTGGGTTATTGGGTAATGAGGGAAGAGGTAAATGGGCAAGCGTTGAACCTTCTGTGATTGCCTGGGGACGTGCCATGGAGTGTGTGTTGCTGTTGGGAATGGAGGAAAAGTGGACTGGGGGTCCTGGAGGGAGTGGTTCCAGTGGAGGGGACTATGTGTCTGGTAGTGGCATTCCACTTGAGGTGCTGAAAATAATTGTGTATGATGCTTTTGATACAGAGGATGGTAAGGTGGAAATTGAGGACCCTGGGGACCCCTGCGATTGTAGGGAAGGGGTGAGGGCAGAGTATGGGAAATAGATTGGACCTGACTGAGGCCCTGTCACCCACTTTTGTGGGGAATCCTCATTCGAAGAAAAGGGTGGATGTTTCTGAGGCCATCCCTACAGTAGGTAACATCATCAGAACAGATAAGATGGAGAAACTGGGAGGTTGGACTGGAGTCCTTACAGGCGACAGGCTGTGAGAATATATAAAGTGACTTGGAGTCAACGGGTTTGTAATGGATATTGGTGGCTAGCTTATCTACAGAAATGGGAAAGGAGATGTTGAGGAAGAGAGGAGTCGGAGATGCATCAGGTGCAGATGAAAGTAGGGTGAGAATTGGAAGCAAAATTGATAAATTCTTTTGATTCTGGCAAGGAAACTGAAGCAGCTGCAATGTGCCATAGATGTACGAGAGGAAGAAATATGAGGAAGCACCCACGTAGAACAAAGAATGTCCCACATAACCCACAAAGAGATGGATGTAGCCCATGTGGCTATCCATGGCCACACCTTTGATCTGAAGAAAGTGAACTTCACTTTGAGAGGAGCTGAAAGCAAAGCTGAGCTGAGGCAGGTGGAGGAGTATGCTGGTGGATGGGCATGGTTCAGGTCTTCTCTCAAGGAGATGTGGAGGGCCCTCTTACCATCCAGATGGAGATGGACTTGTCAAAGAATTGCATGTCTGCGGTGAAGAGGAGACAGATGGTGCTGGCAAACTGGAAATTTTGTAACCAACATAAAGTGTCAGGTGAATACTAGATATACATGGGGAAGGACTGGACAATGAGAGAGAAAAGTGATTCAAGATAGCAAAACGTAAGTTCTGTGGGATAGGAGCATACTGAAATAGTCTGCCTGAGCAGTCTTGTTGGTGGATTTTGGACTTTGGATATGAGTTGGGGGGCCCATGAGATGGGAGGCTCTTGGAGGGAGATCCCCAGACTAGATGAAGTTAGTGATAGCCATGGAGACAATCGTTTGATACTCAATGGTTCAATTCACACTAACGAATTGTTACATAAACAATCATTCCTTGCCTGACTGAGGATATGGGCAATTTAAATGATCAAACAGTGGTTCACCTGCCAATTTATCAAAGATTCCTTGTGGAGTTATTTTCTGTTTTTTGTCTTCTATATGTGAACATTTCAATGTCACTTCTGACTTTCTTTCTCTTTTTGTCTCTAGTTATTGTAAAATCGCTGAAGGACATGCCGCCAGTGAATGAGGAAACTGTTCTATTCAGAAAGGACAACGCTTCAGTTGGGAAGGTAATTTCATAAGAATTCTTAATAACTGATAAGTCTTAAATTGTATGGAATCATAGTATCATACAGCATGGAGACATACCCTTCGACCCAGTCGACCAACATTCCTAAACTCAACTAGTCTAATTTGTCTGCATTTGGCCCGTATCCCTTTAAACCTTACCTACCTTCGTACCTGTGCAAATGTCTTTTAAATGTTGTGATTGCGCCTGCCTCCTTCACTTTCTGGCATATACACACTATCCTGTGTGAAAATGTTGCCCCTTCCGTCCCTTTTAAATCTCGTCCCTGTCACTTTTAAGCTATGCCCTCTAGTTTTGGAATCCTGTACTCCGGGGAAAAGAACTTGTCTATGCCCCTCGTGATTTTATAAACGTCAGTAAGGTCTCAGTTTCCCATGATCTAGGAGGAAAAAAGTCCCAGCCTCTCCTTTTAACTCAGAACTTCCAGTCTCAGTAACAGCCTTGAGAACCTTTTTTGCACCCTTTCCAGTTTAATTACATCCTTCCTATATGAGGGTGACCAGAATAGTGTGCAGTACTCCAAATGTGGCTTTACCAATGTCTTTGTCCAGTTATAATGTGACATCCCAACTCGTGTACTAATTGCTCTGACCAGTGAAGGCCAAATGCCGCCTTCACCACCTCCTTGATCTGTGAAGCCATTTTCAAGGTGCTGTGTACCTGCACCACTAGATCTCTCGGTTTGACAGCACTCCCTAGGGCCATAACATTAATTGTGTTAAGTCCTGTCCTGGCTTGTCTTAATAAAACACATTTATCTGGAATAAAGTCTGTCTGCCTTTGCTTGGCCGACTGGACCAGCTGATCAAGATTCCATTGTACTCTTGGATAACCACCTCCATCAATTTTGGTATCATCTGCAAATTTACTAACTAGGTCTCCTATATTCATATCCAAATCATTTAATGAAGTGACAAGCAACAGTGGACCTGCACCGATCCTGATGTCACAGGCCTCCAGCCCAAAAACCAATCTTCTACCACAACCTTGTCTCCTACCTTCAAACCAATTTTGTACCCAGTTTGCTAGGTTTCCATGAATTCCATGTGATTTAACCTTATGAACCAGTCTATAACGTGGAACCTTGTTGAAGGCCTTGCGAAAGTCTATGTAGCCAAAGCTCTGCCTTCATCTATCTTCTTGGTCACCTCTTCAAAAAAAAAAATCAAATTTATACGGCATGATTTTCCTAACACAAAGCCATGCTGATTATCGCTAATCATTCCTTACCTTTCCAAATGCATGTAAATCCTGTCTCTTAGAATCCCCTGCAACAATGTGCCCACCACTGGCATTAGGCTCACTGGTCTTTAGTTCCCTGACTTTTCCTTGCAGCCTTTTAAAATAATGGCACAACATTAACCACCCTGCAGTCTTCTGGGACCTTGTCCATGGCTGTTGATGGTATAAATATCTCTGCTGGGGACTCCACAATTTCTTCCCTAGCTTCCCATAATGTCTTGGGATACACTTGATCATGTCCTGGGAATTTATCTACCTTTATTCATTTTAAGAACCCCAGCACCACCTCTTCTGTAACGTGGTCTCTTTTCAAGACATTACTATTTATTTCCCCGAGTTCCCTCACTTCTCTGTCTTTCTCCATTGTAAATACTGTTGTGAAATATTATTTAGGACCTCTTCCTGTCTGTCCGCACATAGATGGCCTGTTTGATCTTTAAGACCCTATTTTTTTTCCCCCTAGTTACTCTTTTTGGATCTCTTTGGCACTTGGGGTAAAGGAGAATCCAAAGATATCTCATGTCCTCTTTTTGGCCTCCCGATTTCCTACATACTCTAAACTCCTCAAGGGATTTGCTTGATCCCAGCTGCCTATAAATTGAATATGCCGCTGCCGACTTCTTTGCCAGAGCCTTAGTATCTCTCGTCATCCAGTGTTCCCTACTGCTGTCAGCCTTGCCATTCACACTAACAGAAACACACATTAAACACACATTATCTTGCTTATGAAACTCTTTTTTTGGGTTATCTAAATTTGCTGACAGAGGGAGATGCCGAGAAGCACGACTGGGGATGTTGGAATCCATGAGTGTTGATAGTGGGGTGTCACCAGGAACCATGACTACTGAGGCAGGTGTGACATTCCATGGGTTTTATACAGGACTTTGCCAGACAATCTCTGAATTTGTATCCAAAGTTTTTTTTCCTCTCTGCAGCAGTCCATTTTTAGGAAATACATTTTGTAATGCAGAGTGAAATGCATCAATAAATACTTTGAGGTTCTGATCCATCATCATAACAAGGAATCATTCAAACTACATGCTGTATTAACTTTTAGAATGGAGAATTTGGTCACAAATATATTCAATACGAATAAATATATTTCCAAAAAGGAGGTTAGGATTGTTTTAGTTAATTGACATGATAGAGTGTGTTAATTCACTTGGTGAAAATTTCTTGACTTGCAATTATTTTATCTAATATTTCTATTTCTTTGAAAAATTCCCTTTTGAAATGATTTTAGTAAAGCAATTTCCATGCAACTTGACTTCATTATTTTTGTATTATGCATTTTCTGATAAGTGTCTAAAGTTTGTTTCGATTCCCTGCTTGCGTCTTAGGTATTTGAGGTGTTTGGTCCAGTTTCTCAGCCATTTTACGTTCTACGTTTCAATTCTACTGAAGACGTCACTGTTAAGGAAATAAAGCTACAAGAGATGCTTTATTTTGCCCCTGCAGTGAAGGATTTCACTCAGTACATCTTTGCAGAGCAACTCAAGCAGTAAGTTATTTTTCACGCATCTTAGACTTCAACCTCACAATTCTTCAGCGAAGAATAATTTTTCAGTGAAGAATTGTCATTGATCCAATAGTGTTTGACTACGCTTCCTTGCGAAAACAGGGTTATTTTCCAAACATTACAACCATGTAAAAAGATTTGCTCAGTGACCTGAACTAAGAAATTGTGTATAGCCCCTTGTAATTTGAGTGAGTCAATTTAAAAATAACCAGCACCAAAGCTTTATTCTTAACCAAGAACTTAATTTATTGCAAAATACTGCTGTGAACTGCTAAAGTTACTAATTAAAGAACTTAAAATGATTAAATATAGGTAAAGATAAAAGACCCTCAACAATAAGTTAGTATTGTTTGTCTGGAGTGAATGGTTGAATTTGTCGAGTTGTGGCCAGTAGTTCCAATGGTTTCTGTCGTTAAAATTTGTGGGCGGCACGGTGGCACAGTGGTTAGCACTGCTGCCTCACAGTGCCTGAGACCTGGGTTCAATTCCCACCTCAGGCAACTGACTGTGTGGAGTTTGCCCGTTCTCCCTGTGTCTGCGTGGGTTTCCTCCGGGTGCTCCGGTTTCCTCCCACAGTCCAAAGATGTGCAGGCCAGGTGAATTGGCCATGCTAAGTTGCCTGTAGTGTTAGGTAAGGGGTAAATGTAAGGGCATGGGTGGGTTGTGCTTCAGCGGGTCAGTGTGGACTTGTTGGGCCAAAGGGCCTGTTTCCACGCTGTAATGTAATCTAATCTAATCTTAAGTAGAGTTTGCCTCTAAGTAGACGCAGTAGGTGAAGCAGCTTAGCATATGGGTGTAAGTTCTGTTCCTTTAATGATTTTATCAACTTAGATTGCCTAGATTAATTTTAGTAGAACAGGGGTGATTTCTGACCGCCTTAACCAATGATTCAATGGCAAATGTTGCTCAGTTAGCTTAACTGAGTGCTGTAGCTTGCACCTGTCAACTTAGCATGCATTCATGTTTATTTATTTCTTTTTCATTTTTCATCTATTGTTAATGACTTTAAACAGCATTAATTATGTAGGACTGAGAAGGTGTTCCATTTTTTTAAATTAATTTTTTGTTTCTATTCTGGGGAGGAAAAGACAAAAGTATGCTGTTTTTAAAGCAATGATCTAGATCTTCTAATCCTAATTGCAATGAACAGTAAGAAGTCCATTGTTATTGAGGAATGAACAGCATGACTAGTTTGGAAGGAAATTGTGCAATGTCTTCCTGGACCCCTACCACTATTCACCAACCCTTCCTCAGACCATAGTGAGTTATAGTGTGAGTGCCTTCTTTCTAGTGTTGCGTGTAATTCTTTTGTTATCTTAATTTGGTATCAATCCTCCTGCCACTAGAAACTATTTTCCGATTCATTCCCTCAATACTCTTCAAGATTTTACACTACTAACAAATTGCCATTTAACTTTCTCTGCTTACTCTTTGATATTTAGACAAATCTCTTCTTGTTTTCTGTCAAGCATAATTGGTCAGTTGAGGACCAACCAGTAATTTTTAACTTAGTATCAGGCATCTTGCTATTGGATTCTTTGCCTTTATTTACATAGCCATGGATTCTCCATGCCTCATTATCAGCCTTCTAATCTTGTCCTGGAACTTCTCGATCTGAGGGTGGTCATATTGGACTCTGTTGGTCCTATTTCTTTCTTCACGAAGGGCCAAATAAGCTAGGTTTTTCCAACATTTTCTGTTTTCATTTAGCATTTAATTCACTGGTTCTAACTCTTAATCCAAAGAGTGGAATTTTGTTGGTAGTTTCTTCATTTGGCAGTAATTCAGTCAATTTCCTTATTTTTGGTTTATACTTCCTTCATGAGGATCGTAACACTAGCACTACTTCTGATGAAATTTTGTAAAAAAAAACTAAGTGTGTTTGTTTTCTTTACCCTGGCGACTTCTAATGTGTGCTCATGCAATCTAATGAGCTGAGGAATTTTTAGCCTCTGAATTTGTTTCATTTATGACATATCTACTCTCTTTGTTAAATGCCTTTTTTGGAACTCAGTAACAACTTAAATTTACGTTGTATCTTTAACATGATGCGTTACTATACAGGTAATCTATATTGTAATCTAGACTGCTGTACTCTGATATTTCAAGTTATTTTTATCTTGGACTCATTTGATTACAGTTAAATGATTCCATATTTCAATACATTTTGTAGTTCGCTTTCCCTTGATCCATTTATCATCCACTTTTAAATCAGCTTTTTATCTTCTAATTTACTGCCTCAGTCTCTGTCTTAATCATGTGCTCTTTAATTTTTATATTAACCTTTAATACAGCTTGATCACAATTACTAAGTGTTTTCTTTATCTTGTCTGTTCTGATTGATTTCTTATTTCTTGGAGTTTGTACATTCTTGACTGCAGTTAGGTCAATATCCTGGTACTTCCTCCCCTAATAGCACTGAAGGTATTCCTACATCAAAAGCACTGCAGCTGTCCATGAGGGTAGCTCACCATTATTTTCTCAGGGACGCTAAGCAATGAGTGACAAATTCTGGCCTAGCTAACATTGCTGGTGAATGTTCACACTTCCGAAAGAAACTTAAATCCCCCCTCCTTTCTTACGAGCTTATTTGGCAGCATTGAAGATCTCCCATGATTGTTGTTCTGCATTTCATAGATCTGCTGTAATATTTCTTCATCTCCTTTCCAGCATTGATAGGCCAGCCATCGCTTAGCTGGTATTACTCTCACCTTTGAGGCAAAAGATTCAGGTGTCAGTCCGGGGATTAGTCACAGAAATCAAGGTTAACGTTGCTTTGCATTTCTCAGAGACCAGTCCAGCATTGGAGGTGCCATCTTTCAGGTGAAACATTAAACAGAAACCCAGTATGACTCCATGTGGATGTAACAATCCCTTGGCAATATTTTGAAGCTGAGCTGGAGAGTTCTTTCCAGTATCTTAACTAATACTTATTCTACTTTTGTCATGTTAATTGAAGAATATCTGGTCATTTTCACATTGCTGTGTACATATTGGCTGCCACATTTCCTGCATTACAACAAAGACTACATTTCAAATGTAGGAGCAAGTTACTGCAGATGCTGGAATTTGTACTGAAAACAACAAATGCTGACATCACAGTGGGTCAGGCAGCATCCATGGAGAGAAAGTAGTAGTTTGCTTTCCCTCCATAGATGCTACCTGATCAGCTGTAATCTTCAGCACTTTGTTTCCACCACATTTCAGATATAGCTTATTGGCAAAAAGACATAGGTAAACAAAGGGATAGGATCCTGCAAAATGAATATAGGGAATTAGGTAAGAAGTTAAAAAGCAGGACATCAAGGCTAGTGATGTCCAGATTACTCCGAGTGCCATGCGCCAGTGAGGATAGAAATAGAAAGATAGGCCAGATGAATGCGTGGATGAGAAACTGTTTAAGTGGGCAGGGTTTTGAGTCCTTGCATCATTGCGGTCTCATCTGGAACAGAGGTGACCTATACAAGAAGGACAGGTTGCACTTGAACCGGGGGGGGGGTGGGGAGGAGGAGGGAGGAGGGCATGGTGGGGCAACCAGTATCCTTGCAGGGAGATTTGATAGTGTTACCCAGTGTTTGACAGGACAGTGGGACTCTGAATACAAGAGGGGCCACCGAGAAGTTAGGGGAAAATACATTGGCCATCAAGACCAAGTTTACTATTCAGAGTAGTTGGAAGCAAATGGGAGGAAAAGACTTCTGCTTTAAAGTTATTTCAGTGCACATGGCCAGACTAGTAAGGCAGATGAGCTCAGCATATTGATTAGCTCTGGGGACTGGGATATTATATAACAGAACCATGGCTGAGAGAAGCGCAGGACTGGCAGCTCAATGTTCCAAGATACAGAAGCTATAGGTGTGACAGAAATACAAGAAGTGAGAGGGGAAGTTGCTCTTTTGATAAGGAAAGACATTAGAGAGGGTATTCTTATGTGGTTATCAAATGAAGTCATATGGTGAAACAGAAGGGGATGGTCACTTTGTTGAGACTGTATTATAGACCCCCAAGTAGCCAGCGGGTACTAGAGAAGCAGACGTATAGAGAGATTGCAGATATCTTAGGAATAACAGTGTGTGTTGTTTGGAGATTTTAAATTCCCCTGTATTGGCTTGGCTACCCAGAGTATAAAAGATATGGAAAGGATGGGGTTTGTCGAATGTGTTCAGGAAAAGTTTCCTAAAACAATAGAGGGCCCTACTCGGGACGGTGCAACACTGGACCTCCTCTGAGGAAATGAGGTCAGGCAAGTGACTGAAGTATCAGTTGCAGAGCACTTTGGGTCCAGTGACCATAACTCTTAGTTTTAACATAGTTATGAATAAAGTTAGGACAGGTCCACATGTTAAGGTGCTAAACTGGAGCAAGACCAATTTTGGGACCATTAGGCAGAATCTAGCAGACGTTGATAAGGTGAATGTTGGAAAGAAAAGGAATGACTTGCAATGGGAGCCTGTTAAAAGTATATCCCTATTAAGGTAAAGGGCAAAGCTATCAGGCTTAGGGATCCCTGGCTGACTTAGGATATTGAGGCTCTAGTCGGGAAAAAGAAGGCGGTACTCATTGGGTTTCAGCTATCGGGCTCAAGTGACCATAAAAAGTGTAAGAGCACACTGTAGAGGGAAATCAGAAGAGCAAAAAGAAAGTATGAGATGGATCTGCCAGATAAGGTTAAAGATAATCCCAAGAGGTTCTATAGCTATTAATAAGAGTAAAAGGGTGGCGAGGGAGAGAATAGGTTCCCTTAAAGGTCAGCTTGGCAATCTATGTGTGGAGCCACAGGAGATGGAGATTTTTAATGAATATTACTCCTCTGTGTTTACTGAGGAAACAATCATGGATGCTATGGAAATAAAGGAAGCAAATGGGCATATTTTGAACTGCATACATATTACCAGAGACAAGGTGTTTGCAGCCTTAAAGCACATTAAGGTGGGAAAAATCCCCGGGGCCTGATCAAGTCCTCTAGCATTGTAGGAGGCTAGGGAAGAAATTGCAGAGGCCCTTGCAGAGATTTTTGCTACATCCCTAGCCACTGGTGAAGTTTTGGAAAACTGGAGGGTGGCGAATGTTATTTGAAATGATGATGAAGGCATTTAACATGCTGGCCTTCATCAATCTAGGCATTGAGTAGAGGAATTGGGATGTTGTTTAAGAAAGGTAGCAAAGACAAGCCAGGGAACTACATGTCAGTAAGCCTGACTTCAGTGGTAGGTAAGTTGTTGGAGAGGATACTGAGGGACAGAACAACCAAAATTTGATCTGATTAGGGATAGTCAGCATGGAATTGTGCGCAGGAAGTCATGTCTGACAATTGTTGCCAGAGTTTTTCAAAGAGATAACCAAGAGGTTTAGATGAGGGCAGGGCAGCAAAGGTTGTCTATATGGACTTCAGTAAGGCCTTTGAGGTCCCACATGGCTAACTAGTCATGAAAGTTAATTGCATGGGATCCAGGGAGAGATAGCTAATTGGATTCAAAGTTAGCTTGATGGTTGGAAGCAGAGGGTGATGGTTGAAGGTTGTTTCTTGGACCTGAGGCTTGCGACTAGTGGTGTGTCACAGGGGTCAGTGCTGGGACCTTTTGTTATTTGTTATTTACATAAATGATCTGGACATGAATGTACAAGGTATGATTAGTAGGTTTGCAGGTAATACAAAATTAGGAGGTATTGTTGATAGCGAGGAAGAGACAAAGAGATGTACAGCACGGAAACAGACCCTCCAATCCAACTCATCCATGCCGACCAAATATCCCAACTCAATCTAATCTCACCTGTCAGCACCTGGCCCATACTCCTCCAAACCCTCCCTATTCATATACTCATCCAGATGCCTTTTAAATGTTGCATTTGTACCAGCCTCCACCACTTCCTCTGGCACCTCATTCCATACACATACCACCATCTGAGTGGACAAGTTTCCCCTTACATCTCTTTTACATCTTTCCCCTCTTACCCTAAACCTATGCCCTTTCGTTCTGCAGTCTTCCACCCCAGGGAAAAGACTTTGTCTATTTACCCTATCCATGCCTATCATGATTTTGTAAATCGCTATAAGGTCACCCCTCAGCCTCTAACGCTCCAGGGAAAACAGCCCCGGCCTGTTCAGCCTTTCCCTATAGCTCAAATCCTCCAACCCTGGCAACATCCTTGTAAATCTTTTCTGAAACCTTTCAAGTTTCACAATATCTTTCCGATAGGAAGGAGACCAGAATTGCTTGCAATATTCCAACAGTGGCCTAACCAATGTTCAGCCACAACATGACCTCCCAACTCCTGTACTCAATACTCTGACCAATAAAGGAAAGCATACCAAACGTCGCCTTCACTATCCTATTTACCTGCAACTCCACTTTCAAGGAGCTGTGAACCTGCACTCCAAGGTTGTCTTTGTTCAGCAACACTCCCTAGGACCTTACCATTAAGTGTATAAGTCCTGCTCAGATTTGCTTTTCCAAAATGCAGCACCTCACATTTATCTAAATAAAACTCCATCTGCCACTTCTCAGCCCTTTGGCCCATCTGATCAAGATCCCATTGTAATCTGAGTTAACCTTCTTCGCTGTCCACTGCACCTCCAATTTTGGTGTCATCTGCAAACTTACTAACTGTACCTCTCATGCTCACATCCAAATCATTTATATAAATGATGAAAAGTAGTGGAGCCATTACCGATTCTTGTGGCACTCCACTGGGGGCCTTCAGAAATGAGATAACTAGAGTCTAGAGAAAGTATATTCCTGTTAGGGTGAAAGGAAAGGCTGGTAGGTATAGGCAGGATAGGTATATCCTAACAGATACAGACAGGATAGATCGAGAGAATCCTTAGAGTATAAAGACAGTAGGAGTATACTTAACAGGGAAATCAGGAGGGCAAAAAGGGAACATGAGGTAGCTTTGGCAAATAGAATTAAGGAGAATTCAAAGGGATTTTCCAGATACAGTAAGGTCATATTAAGAGGAGGAAGTGCTGGATGTCTTGAAATGCATAAAAGTGGATAAATCCCAGGACCTGATCAGGTCATAGAGTCAGAGGGTCATAGAGATGTACAGCACGGATACAGACCCTTTTGGTCCAACTCGTCCATGCCAATCTAGTCGCACCAACCAACACCCAGCCCATCTCCCTCTAATCACTTCCTATTCATATACCCATCCAGATGCCTTTTAACTGTTACAATTGTACCAGCCTCCACACTTCCTCTGGCAGCTCATTCCAAACACGTACCACCCTCTGCGTGAAAAAGTTGCCGCTTAGGTCTCTTTTATATCTTCCCCCTCTCATCCTAAAGGTGTACCCTACAACTCTGTTGGAAGCTAGGGAACTGCTCCTCGGATGCTGCCTGAACTGCTGTGCTTTTCCAGCACCTCACTCTCTACTCTGATCTCCGGCATCTGCAGTCCTCACTTTTTCTCCTGGTTAAGAGCTACAATCAAACATGCTGGGAATTTTGGTGAAACAAGTTTAAAATCTGAACTCTGTTAAAGCTACAGCCAGGACATATTGTAACCTGTTCTGTAAGCTGTGACCTGCAGTTTTCTGTGTTGACTAAATAAGGCAAGTAACCTGGTAGTTGGCTAGACAGGTGGACACAACTTTACCTTGTATGGAATATAGAATAGGGCTATTTAACATTTGGGAGTTGTTTACCAGTAAAACTCCGTTGGCTGAGATTGAATATTGTAGTCAAGATTTAGTCAATTTATTGGCTGAGTGCCAAGGAAGTTCTTGGAAATGAGCACCATTTGTGATAAACGTTAGCAGAACAAAGGATTTTGCAGGAAGAGCGTTCAAAACTAGAATTAGAGAAGTATATACCCTGGAGTTGTCTTCAGAGAAGACGATGAACCATAAGGCAAGATCAACACTGAGAGCAAACATTAGTCACTTCATTCAAATCAGAGTAGTATTTGTTTCATTTTTGATGCAGGGCTCATGCTCAAAACATTGACTCTCCTGGTCCACGGATGCTACCTGACCAGCTGTGTTTTTCCAGCACCACACTTTTTGACCCTGTTCTCCAGCATCTGCAGTCCTTATTTTCTACTCGTATTTGTTTCAAGCCAAACTTGTAGCATTAGAGTTAGGGTTAAATGTGATTTAAGTAAAATAAAGCCAAGTTAAATGAAGTGAGGTAAAGTTGAAGTTAAGTTAGATGAAGTAAGAAGTAACTGTTCAACGAATTTATATTTTATACTGAGTATTACCACCGAAAAATACAGATAAGGAAGCGTTTGTTTAAGTAAAGCCTGAATAGATTTTGTCTTTTGTATGTCACACAAGGAAAGAATACCGGAGTTTTTAAAAAAAATTTGAGTACTCCTTTCAGGCAGTAATAATTGAAGCTGTCCAGCCAGGCACTGTCCTGGTAAATATCCTCTGTGCCTTCTCCAGTGCTGTCACATCCCTCCTGTAATGTGATTTTCAGAACTGCATGTAAGATTCTAGCTGTGACCTAACCATTGCTTTGTACAATTCCAGCATAACCTTCCTGCTTTTGAGCCCTGTGTCTCAACTAATGTATACTATATGTCTTAATCACTTTATCAACCTCCCCGATACTCTAAGGGACTGGTTCGCATGCACTCTAAGGTCCCTCTGATCATCAGTGCTTCCCAAAGTTCTGTCGTTCATGTATTCAACTATTGTTTCTCGTCCCTCTCCTTGCAGCTGTCTTTGGTTCAGCCAAGCTGTTTGCTACCTCAGTGTCATATTTGATCCCAAAATGTTCATGGGGCTACATAAATTGACATTACTATTGCCTTTGAACTAAAGGGCATCAGTATAATTTAGTTGAAAATTTGTCTCCTATATTAGAAATAATTGTTTTGCACGAGAGGTGATGAGTGTTTGATTATAATCTGTCAGCCAAGCTAATAGCATCAAGGATATTTGGAACTGAAGGCGTCCGTGTAATTTTTGAGTTTACACTGAATTGAGCTGTCAGTCATCTTCCAACCTTTTGATTTGCTTCTTTCTTACTCTCTGGGCACATCCTCTCTCCGCCTGTTATTGTAGTTCTCTCATGATCTTCAAAGTTGGGTCTCAGTTGAATAAAGATGTTGTTAAATGCATTTATCGTATTTCTGTTAGTGGAAGAAAATTAGAATCGTTTGCTTAACCGGAGCTACAAAAATTAAAAGTCTGTACAAGACAAATGTTTAGGTAGATTTTATTTAGGCTTCCTATTTTCTCTTTACAGTTTGTTTCCCCAGTGCCATGATTGATTGCCCAAATTTATGGGGCTGTGCACAGCACTTTGAGGTAGCAATCCACAGATTCACAACCATTTCTTCTCAACTCTTTTTTTTAAAGTTTGCAACCCATTATCCTAACCCTCTGGTCTCTCATCCTGGAATGTTCCACAAGAGGAAGCATCCACTTCACATCTATTTTATCCACACCTTTAATCATCTTGAATACCTCCAATTTGATCTCTCCTCATTCTTGTAAATTTGAGAAACTGTAGGCCTAACCTGTTCAACCTCTCTTCATACGACAAATCCGTTATCTCTGGGATCAATCTAGTGAACCTCCTCTGAACTTGGTCCAATGCCAATATATCTTTCCCCTCAAATAAGGGGACCAAAACTGTGCACAATACTCCAGGTGCAGTTTCACCAATACCTTGTATAGTTGCAACAATGCTTCCTTACCTTTGCATTCTATTCCTTCAGCTTTAAAAGCCAACGTTCCATTTGCCTTCTTTATTTTTTGCTCTACCTGCATGCTAGTTTTCTGTGACTCATGATGAGTATGCCTTATACAGAATCTGTGTAATTCAATCACCTTCCAAACAGATGGCTAGTTTATTGAACTCATGCAGACACAGTGGGCTGAATTGCCTCTTTCAGTGGTTTCTGATGACAAACTCGCGACAGGTACATACTACTTTGAAGTTGATGTCACATATAGGCATTTGGTATGCTTGCCTTCATTGCTCAGTCCTTTGAGGAGTTGGGAAGTCGTATTGAGGTTATACAGGACATTGGTGAGGCCTCATCTGGAACACTGTGTCCAGTTCTGGTTGCCCAGTAACAGGAAGGATATTATCAAGCTGGAGAGGGTTCAGGGCAGATTTACCAGGATGTTGCTGGATACGGAAGGTTTGAGTTATAAAGAAAGGCTGGGACTTTTTCCCACTGGAGTGTAGGGTGTTCAGGATTTAATCGCAAGCAAGTTGATCCTTTCCTCCTTTTTCTTTCGAGTTGCATGTTGTAGGCATCATCAGGGATTAACTTTCAAACCTACTCTTCATCCCTGTCCTTGCCTCTAACAGCTACCAAATTTGGGAGTATTTAAATGCAGAGTCAAACAGGGAAGTTTGATACAGGATCCTTTTTTAGAAATGTACATTGATGCTGGTTAAGTTGTGCCAATCTGTGTGTCAGAAGAAAATTACTGATTAACTGTATCTTCCTTAGAAAAAGAGAATAACACACCAATTTAGTCAAAATGTGTAGAATAGAAAGAAAAACTTGAATAAAAAATGAGGTTGGGAAGTGGGAAGTAAAAACAATGACTGCAGATGCTGGAAACCAGATTCTGGATTAGAGTGGTGCTGGAAAAGCACAGCAGTTCAGGCAGCATCCGAGGAGCAGGAAAATTGACGTTTTGGGCAAAAGCCCTTCATCAGGAATAGAGGCAGAGTGCCTGCAGGGTGGAGAGATAAATGAGAGGAGGGTCGGAGTGGGGAGAAAGTAGCACAGAGTACAATAGGTGAATGGGGGTGGGGATGAAGGTGATAGGTCAGGGACAAGGGTGGAGGAAGGTAGCAAAAAGTACAATGGGTGGATGGGGGAGAGGTTGAAGGTGATAGGTCAGAGAGGAGGGTGGAGTGGATAGAGGAAAGGAAGATAGGCAGGTAGGACAAGTCATGGGGACGATGCTGAGCTGGAAGGCTGGAGGTGGGGGAAGGGGAAATGAGGAAACTGTTGAAGTCCACATTGATGCCCTGGAGTTGAAATGTTCTGAGGCGGAAGATGAGGCGTTCTTCCTCCAGGCGTCGGGTGGTGAGGGAGCGGCGATGGAGGTGGTCCAGGACCTCCATGTCCTCAGCAGAGTGGGAGGGGGAGTTGAAATGTTGGACCACAGGGCGGTGTGGTTGATTGGTGCGGGTGTCCCAGAGATGTTCCCTAAAGTGCTCTGCTAGGAGGCGTCCAGTCTCCCCAATGAATAGGAGACCGCATGGGGAGCATCGGATACAATAAATGATATTGGTGGATGTGCAGGTAAAACTTTGGATGTGGAAGGCTCCTTTAGGGCCTTGGATGGAGGTGTGGGCGCAGGTTTTGCAATTCCTGCGGTGGCAGGGGAAGGTGCCAGGACGGGAAGGTGCGTTGTTGGGGAGAGTGGACCTGACCAGGTAGTCACGGAAGGAACGGTCTTTGCGGAAAGGGGTGGGGAGGGAAATATATCCCTGGTGGTGGGGTCCATTTGGAGGTGGCGAAAATGTCGGTGGATGATTTGGTTTATGCGAAGATTGGTCGGGTGGAAGGTGAGCACCAGTGGAGTTCTGTCCTTGTTAGGATTGGAGGGGTGGGGTCTAAGGGCGGAGATGTGTGATGTGGATGAGATGCATTGGAGGGCATCTTTAACCATGTGAGAAGGGAAATTGCGGTCTCTAAAGAAGGAGGCCATCTGGTGTGTTCAGTGTTGGAACTGGTCCTCCTGGTAGCAGATACGGTGGAGGCAGAGGAATTGGGAATACGGGATGGCATTTTTGCAGGAGGTAGGGTGGGAAGAGGTGTAATTCAGGTAGTGTGGGAGTCAGTGGGTTTGTAAAAAATGTTGGTGTCAAGTCGGACGTCATTAATGGAGATGGAGAGGTCCAGGAAGGGGAGGGAGGTGTCAGAAATGGTCCAGGTAAATTTAAGGTCAGGGTGGAATGTGTTGGTGAAGTTGATGAATTGCTCAACCTCCTCGCGGGAGCACGAGGGGGCGCCAATGCAGTCATTAATGTAGCGGAGGAAGAGGTGGGGAGTGGTGCTAGTGTATCCACAGAAGATGGACTGTTCTACGTAGTCAACGAAGAGACTGGCATAGCTGAGGCCCATACGGTTTGGAGGAACTGGGAAGATTCAAAGGAGAAATTGTTAAGGGTGAGGACCAGTTTGGCCAAATAAATGAGGGTATTGGTGAAAGGGTACTGTTGGGGACGTCAGGAGAGGAAGAAACGGAGGGTTTGGAGGCCCTGGTCATGGCAGGTGGAGGTGTCGAGGGATTGGATATCCATGGTGAAGATGAGGCATTGGGGGCCAGGGAAACGGAAGTCTTGTAGGAGGTGGAGGGTGTGGGTGGTGTCTTGAATGTATGTGGGGAGTTCCTGGACTAGCTTACTTTTACAATCAGGACTCCCGCCCACCTCTCGAGAACCCCTTGGCCCACCTCCAACACACTCCATCCACCTGGGCACCCCTTGCTGGCCTATTACCTGCCCTCGACCTCTTCATTTCCAACTTCTGCCAGGACATTAACCGCCTCAACCTGTCTACCCCCCCTCCCCCACTCCAACCTCTCACTCACAACGTACTGCTCTCCAATCCCGACCTCACCATCCAGCCAGTGGGTGAAGGGGGTGCAGTGGTAGTCTGGCGCACTGACCTCTGCACCGCTGAAACCAGACGCCAACTCGAGGACCTCTTCCTACCGCCTCCTCGACCATGACCCCACCCCCGCCATCACCAAGCCATCTCCCACCTCAGGAGATCTCCCACCCACAGTTTCCAACCTCATCGTCTGAAAACCCCGCACTGCCTGGTTCTACCTCCTTCCCAAGATCCAAAAGCCTGACCACCCCGGCCAACCCATTGTCTCAGCATGTTCCTGCCCCACTGAACTCATCTCTCCCTACCTCGACAGTGTCCTATCCCCCCTCGTCCAGGCTTTTGCCCGAAATGTAGATTTTCCTGGGAAGTGGGAAGGGACCAGGACAGGAGCCATACCCCACTCACTCCATAAGGTGGGATGAGATTGAATTGGGGAGTGGGCCTCCGACATTTTGGGTGGTGGGAGGGGGGAGCGATTGTAACCATCACGAGCCACATTATATTGAAAATGCAGGCTCGAGCTTGGGGGGATGGTATCATCACTAATCGCATATTTTGGGTTGGTAAGCAAGCCTTCGAGATCAGAGGTGGGCTGGGACAAGAGTTGCCATCAAGCATATTGTATTAGATAATGAGTGCATGTGTCAAGTGGAGGAAAGGAGCCATCATTAGCCACCTTGTATTAGGAAGTGAGATTGTGGCCATTATTAATCAGGTTCATTTCAGAATCTTGAAGTCAGCAGTCTCCAGAGCTGTCCATGGCGCAAGGACAGTGATGAAAGAAGAAGTGACTTCTCTGCCTGGAGGTTCTGGCTCATCCTACTGGGCAAGTGATTGTTCTTCAGGTCAATGGTAATGACTAGCTTAGCAGCCTGTCAATAGAGATGGTCTGCACCAGAATGACTTCTTTAGATCCACCATGATCTTAAGGAATGGTGGAGCAGATGCAAGAGATCAAACGACCTACTACTGATCCTCTTTCTTGGGATCTTTTGGTCTTTCGATACTGGCCATCCCATTGACAGACTACTCAACAAGTGAGCCTGGCACTGCTGATTAGCACTTGTGCATCTATTCTTTCATGCTCTGTTAGGAGAAAGTGAGGATTGCAGATGCTTCCATATCTGTAACAAATTCACCTGCACCTCCACACACATCATTTACTGCATCCGCTGCACCCGATATGGCCTCCTCTACATTGGGGAGACAGGCCGCCTACTTACGGAACGTTTCACAGAACACCTCTGGGACACCCGCACCAACCAACCCAACCGCCCCGTGGCTGAACACGTTAACTCCCCCTCCCACTCCACCAAGGACATGCAGGTCCTTGGCCTCCTCCATCGCCAGACCATGGCAACATGATGCCTGGAGGAAGTGCGCCTCATCTTCCGCCTAGAAACCCTCCAAGCACAAGGGATGAATGCAGATTTCTCCAGCTTCCTCATTTTCTACTTTTATCTTAGCACACCCTCCTCATTCCTGAAGAAGGGCTTATGCCCGAAACGTCGATTCTCCTGCTTCCTGGATGCTGCCTGACCTGCTGCGCTTTTCATGCTCTGTTGTTCATTATGGCTGCCTTATAGATTCATCAGTCATGACCCACGGTTTGGAAAGCCCTCTTTGTATTATATATTTTAAGCATCATTGAAATTGAAGCCAAATAACACTGTCATATGTTAAATATTGTTATTCTCAGAAATTGAACCCACAATTATGTTTCGGTTTGACATTTATTAGCTTCTGATAGAAATTATTACTTGCCGTAGCCATCACTGCTTGCATGTTATGTTTTAACTACATTGCTGTATCTCCATTATTGATGAATACTTTGATCTTGAATTGCTATTTGCTTCACTAAAGTAGAAATATACTCATCATCTGCTGTTAGATGTGCAGAGTGCTTCTTTCAATTTATTTTCTTCTTTAAGTTATGCAATGTATCATGTGAGCACTTCCTTCGTTCACAAATTTCTCAGTTATTCAAGCAGTATGCCATTTTCAGTGTTGCTAGAATGGGCGCAAATCTCACACTGTGCTGAGAGACAAGAGATTAAACATTATGGAGTTAACTTTAAGTTAAGTAAGGTCAATTTTTCAAAGTTAAAAATCACACAACACCAGGTTATAGTCCAACAGGTTTAATTGGAAGCACACTAGCTTTCGGAGCGACACTCCTTCATCAGGTGATTGTGATTGACAATCACCTGATGAAGGAGCGTCGCTCCGAAAGCTAGTGTGCTTCCAATTAAGACTATAACCTGGTGTTGTGTGATTTTTAATTTTGTACACCCCAGTCCAACACTGGCATCTCTGAATCATGTACATTTTTCAGGTATAGTTTTTTTTCTAGCTTAATTTGACTATCGGATGATGCTGCAGGTTCTCGGGCAGTGACTATTTGCAACTCTTTGATTGTCTGTTTGATTTGGCTGCTTGGCTGCTCTTTCTGCCATCTCCTGCCATCAGTTGTTTTGCATCTAACTTTCTTCCATTTGCCTGAGGTGGATTTGTTACATAGTAATCTCAGAGGCTACTCTCCTCCCGTCTGTATTTAAGGCTCACTATCTCATGGGTTCTTTCTAAAATGTCAATCATGATAAGTGTATGTCAGAAATATTAGATTTCTGCCTTTTGCCATTAGATCAGACTATTTGCTTGTTGTTTATAACCTCCTGAATCTTGGACAACAAGCTCATGTTTTCCTCAAAGATATTTCTGTTGATCCGTTGACCAGTTTCCAAGTACATTTTTTCTCTAATCTTTCAGCTTCTGGACAGTTTTATATTTAAAGGTACCAGTGTTCTTTCATGTGTTTTGACTCCTTATAGTCAACAATATGATACTCATGAATGTAAATTAGTCAAATCCATATTCCCCATATGTGTTTACGGTGCAGTTTGGAGTTACTGAGCACTTGTACATGATGCATGGAGAAGCTATAAACTTATAGTTGACAAACTCCATCATTGAACACCGTTGTAATGCCCCATTGTGACTTTTGTTTAGTTGGAGCACAAAGTTCAGCTAGTGAATTGTTTTTCTTACTTTATGCTACTTCCAGTAAATTCAAAACTCCCTGTGATGCATCGTTCCCATGCATTCCTGACGTCACTGGTTCATCCCTGCAGATAGATTCCTAGGGATAATTGCAATACATACAACTTGGACAGATGGTGGGCGGGGGTGGCCAAGCCAATGGGTATAAAGCTGTCAGTAACTTGTTTGAAAATCTGAAGTGTTTGTGGAATATATGGAGAACTGCCTTGCACTGGATTTATAATAAAAACCGAAAGAGCTGCGGATGTCAAAAATTGGAAACAAAAACTCAGGTCTGGCAGCACCTATGCAGAGCAATCAGAGTTAATGGTTTGGGTCAAGTGACCCTTCCTCAGTTCGTACCCTTTTCATGGATATATTAATGAAGGTAGAAGGATGTTTTTGTAATTTGAGTTTTTGGCTGGGTGTAAGATGTGGCTTTGAAACCTAAGGCTATCCACTTAAGACACAGTAATGTGCCAGACTGAATGAGCGTCGGATGATAAATGTATTAAAGTAGATGGCTCAGAAAGGTGGTAAAACCACCAGGGAACATAGAAAATTAACAGCAGAAATAGGCCACATGGACCACACTACCATTCAGTATGATCATGGCTGATCCTGAATCTCAACACCATACTTCCACTCCATCCCCATACCCTTGACACCTCTAGATTCTAGAGATCTATTGATATCTTTATTATATTTATTTAGTGACTTTGCTTCCACAACCTTCTATGGCAGAGAATTGCACAGATTTATCCCTCCCTGTGATGGAAGAAATTTCTCCTCAACTCAGACCAAGATGCCCTACTGCTTATCCTTAATCAATGATCCCTTGTTCTAGATGGTCCAGTTAGGGGAAGCATCATCCTTGCACTCAGTCTGTCCAGCCCTGTTTTAGATATTTCATTAGATTCTCTATCCTTCTGAATTACGGTGATCAAAGGCCCAGTCACCCTTATCTCTCTTCATGATCATCCTGTCCTCCTAGGAATCAGTCCAGTGAACCTGTGCTGCATTCCCTCTTTGGTATATCTTTCCTTTGGTAAGCAGACTAAAACTGCACACATTGCACCAGTTGTAGTCACACCAAGGCTCTACCACTAAGATTTCCTTACTTCTGTACTCAAATCTTCTTCCAATCAAAGTAAGTTTCAGTTCCCTAATCACACCCCCTCTGACATGTTCATCCTTGGCCGCCTCCAATGTCTCAGTGAATTAGACTGCAAATTGGAGGAACACCTTATCTTCCATCTGGGCAGCCTACAGCTTGGAGGATTTAACATTGAGTTCCCTAATTTCAAATTACCTTCCCATCCATCCACTGGCTCGTTTTCCAGGGCTCCGTTTCTAGCCCTGCCTTCTCCCTTCCATTCCACCTACTAAACCTTACTTCCAGCTACCAACCAGATTCATCCCTCCCATTAATCAGACAGGTTGTACCCACTACCTATGCTCACCTATCATTACCTCATCATTCAGCTACTCTCCTGACCCCATCCACCTTACTCTCTTTATCTGTAGCTCCCCCACACCCACATCTAGTTCTGAAGAAGGGTTAATACCTGAAATGTTGACTTCTCCACCTCCTGATGCTGCCTGGCTTGCTGTGTTCTTCCAGCCTGTTGTTTGTCTACCAAATATACCATTTGCCTTTCGAACTGAGGGGGGATATTATAGAAGTGTATACGGTCATGAGAGGCATGGATAGGGTGAATGCACTCAGTCTTTTTCCCAGAGTTGGGGAATCGAGGACTAAAGGTCATTAGTTTAAGGTTAAGAGGGAAAGAATAAAAGGGGGGCAACTTTTTTACGCAGTGGGTGTAATGCGTATGGAATGGGCTGCCAGTGGAAGTGGTTGAGGCGGGTACATTAATAAAATTTAAAAGGCATTTAGACAAATTATTGGATAGGAAAGGTTTGGAAGGATATGGGCCAAGTGCACGAAAATGGGGTTAGTGTGGATGGACATTTTTGTAAGTGTGGACCACTTTGGGCCATAGGACCTGTCTCTGTGCTGTAGGATTCTTGGACTCTCTATGACTCTATCGAAAGGGCATGTCTCTGTGCTGCAGGGTTCTAGCACTTTCTATGACTCTGTGTATGCTAGGTTTCAATGAGTGGTGTTCAAGAGCATCAATAATCTTTTGTTCGTCAATCCTTCCCTTTCTAACACCATTTCAGTAATATCCCGCCATTCTGTTTTCATGCCAAAGTGGGTAGCTTCATATTTATTCACGTTAAACTGCATCTACCATATATTTACTGACTCAGTCAATTTGTCTGAATTGCCTTATAAAACCCTCTCTACAAGCTGTTTATTATGGTCAGTCCCACCTAGCTTTGTGTCGTCAACAAATTTGGAAGTATTATACTCAACTCCCTCATTCAAATTATTATTAATTAGTTGGGGCCCAAACATTGATTTCCACAATAACTCACTTGTCACCACTGCCTTGACTGAGAACTATTTATTGCTGTTGTTTCCTATCTGCTAAATATTCTTTATCCACATGACCACATATGCTGGTTCTCCTTTAGCTACTTCAAAAAATCCTCAAAAAAAACTCCAGTATGTCTGAAAAATATGGACAAAGTTAAAAATCACACAACAGCAGGCTATAGTCCAACAGCTTTATTTGAAAGTCCAGGCTTTCGAAGCGCCCCTGCTTTGTCAGGTAATTCGTGGGGCAGGATCATAGGACACAGATAGGGATGCTCCCTCTCAGTGAGGGAACACTTCAGCTGTCAAGGATATTCGGCCTCGGATCTTCGGTTCACCGTTCTCCCAGACGGACCTCTGGATACGCACCAATGTAGAGTTGCTGAGCAGAGGCTGATAGCCAAGTTCAATACCCATGAGGATGGTCTCAACTGGGATCTTGGGTTTATATCACACTACAGGTGACCCCACTTCACTATACGCTCTCACGCTCTGACACACAATCAGACTCTCACACTCACACAGACCCCTTCTTATACACATGTGCATTATCTCTCAATTGTTCTCTCACACACACATATGCACATGCGTGCACATCCTCTCTCAAGCATCTACTCCACAACACTCGCGTGCGCACCCTCGCATGTGTACTCTCTCACACAAACTCTTACTCTCTCACATACACAATCTCCGCCCCCCCCAACGCGAGCCCACAAGCTCTCGCTCTCTGTCTCACTCTCTATCTGTATCTCACACAGAAGATCCTTTCTTCCCTCGCACTTCTTGAAAATTGTTTATTTAATTGCTCTCCCATTTTCTTGTTTTTCATTATGAATTGTCTCATTTCAGAATGTAAGTGCCCTACATTTGTCTTCACTTATCGTTTTTTTTGCTGACATAAGTTCATTAAACTATCAGAAGAACTCTGGGAAGCTAGAGAAGTGATTGCTGGGCTTCTTGCTGAGATGTTTGTATCATCGATAGTCACAGATGAGGTGCCGGAAGACTGGAGGTTGGCAAACGTGGTGCCACTGTTTAAGAAGGGCGGTAAAGACAAGCCAGGGAACTATAGACCGGTGAGCCTGACCTCGGTAGTGGGCAAGTTGTTGGAGGGAATCCTGAGGGACAGGATGTACATGTATTTGGAAAGGCAAGGACTGATTAGGGATAGTTAACATGGCTTTGTGCGTGGGAAATCATGTTTCACAAACTTGATT
>NC_057710.1:146211368-146215296 GCF_004010195.1 Chiloscyllium plagiosum | reverse complement strand
TTTCACGCAGAGGATGGTACGTATATGGAATGAGCTGCCAGAGGATGTGGTGGAGGCTGGTACAATTGTAACATTTAAGAGGCATTTGGATGGGTATATGAATAAGAAGGGTTTGGAGAGATATGGGGCGGGTGCTTGCAGGTGGCAATAGATTGGGTTGGGATATCTGGTCAGCATGGACGAGTAGGACCGAAGGGTCTGTTTCCATGCTGTACATCTCTATGACTCTAAATAGGAGCAGGAGTAGGCCTTTCAGCCTCTTGAACAGACTCTACCATTCAAAGTGATCGTAGCTGATCCAATGTTCCTTGTATGCATTTTGCTGCCTTTTCTCTGTAACCCTTAATTGTCCGCATGATTAAGAATAGATCTATCTCAGCCTTTAAATATACGCAAGTGTTTCGTCTGTGGAATGAACTGACACTGGAAGTGGTGGATGCGGGCGTAGTTCCAACATTTAAAAAACATTTGGATGAGTACACGAATAGGAAAGGTTTGGAGGGATATTGGTCAAACGCAGCCAAATAGGGGTACTTTATTTTGAGAACATGGTTTGGATTAGTTGGAACAAAGGATCTGTTTCTATTTCCATATAAAGGAGTTGCAAAGAGTCTCAATGCTGTGAGAGAAGAATTTTTTACTTCTCTTAGTCTTAAATTAGTACCTGTTTATTATGAAACTATGCCATCTGGGCATAGACTTTCCCATGAGGGAAAACATTGTCACAACATTTACCCTATCAAGCCTCTTAAGAAACCTATATGTTGCAATGAGATCACCTCTTGTTCTTCAAAAAGGCAGTGTGTTGTGCCCAACCTATCTAATTTTTTCTCGTTAGATAGTCCATACTAAGGATCAGGTTCTGCCCAAAACGTCAGTTTTCCTGCTCCTCGGATGCTGCCTGACCTGCTGTGCTTTTCCAGCACCACTCTGATCTCCAACATCTGCAGTCCTCACTTTCGCCATTTTAAGGATCATCCTAGTGACCTTCTCTGAACTGTCTCCAATCAAATCATATCTTTCCTTAAATAAGGGCACCAAACTGCTCAGTATTCTAGATGTAGTCTCACCAACATCTTGTACAATTGCAGTCAGACTTCCTGACTCTTATACGTGAATTAAAGGCAAACATTCCTGATTACCTGCTCCGCCTCTGTTAGCTTTTTGTGTTTCATACACCAGCAACTCCAAGTCCCTTGGTGTTGCAGCTTTCTACAGTTTTTCTCCATTTAAATAATACAATGTTCTTTTATTCTCCCTTCTAAAATGAGCAACTGCACATTTTCCACATCAGATTCCAATTGTCAACGTTTTGCAGACTGACTTAACTTATCAATATCTCTGTGTAAAATACTTGTGTCCCCTTTCCAACTTGATGTTCCACCTATTTTTGTGTCGTCTCCAAAATTGCTACAGTACTTTAGCTTCCTTCCTCCAAGTCATTAATATATATTGTAAACAGTTTTGGTCCCTGTGCTGAGCCCTGTAGAACCCCATTGGTTACAGATTGTCATCCTGAAAAAGAATTTATTTTCCCCACTTGCATATTAGCTGATTCTCTGTCCAAGCTAATATAGTACCTCCAACACCATGGGCTCTTGTCACTTAACCTTTTGTGTGAGGTACCTTGTTGAATGCCTTTTGGAAGTTCAAATAGTCAGGCATTATTTTCCGTTTGTGAAGGCATTCTAACTATGCTTGATTATATTATGGTTTTCCAAATGTGCTGCTATTACTTTCTTAGTAATTGAATCCATAATTTTCCAAACAATAAATGTTGGGCTAATCAGTCTACAGTTACTCATTTTCTCCCCCCACTTTTTGAATAGGGGTTTCATATTGGTAATTTTTCAATCTTCCAGTACTTATGCAGAATCCAAGGATTTTTGGAAAAATACAACCAAAGCATCTGTTATTTCTGTAGCAGCTTTTAACAACCTTGGATGGAAGCCATCAGAGCCAAGTGTTTTCATTGGCTTTAACCCCATTACTTTGTCTAATATTACTTTAGTGCTGGTGCTGTTACTTAATTCCTCCCTTATATCTTTCAGTATTAATGGGATGTTGTAAAGATGCAAATATCTATTTAACTATCTCTGCAGATTCATTTTCTAAGGGACCAATTTGACCCCTCTCTTTTTATATATTTAAAGAAAGTCTTACTGTTAACTTTTATATTCCTCATTAGTTTGCCCTTGTAATTTATTTTCTGTCTTTTTTTCCATCCTCTTTTGTTGGATTCTGAATTTATAGCCCAGAGACCAGAACTACTCACTTTTGCCTCCTTCTATACTTTTTCTTTCGACTTTATACTCTTAACTTCCTTGGTTAACCATGGTGGGTTTATTCCTCTCTTAGAATTTCTCCTCCTTACTAGGATATATTTTTTGCAGAGAGTCGTGAACTCCCACTAACTCACCTTTGTCCCTTCCTTCCTTCTATCCAGACTGATTCCACTTCTAGATTTCCTGAGCTAATGTCCTCTCTAAAGATTGAATACCTTTTAATGTTCAGTTCCCCTCCTTGGTTACCCTGCAGCTGTGTCTCTGTAATGGCAATCATATTGTGCTTGTATAAATGTTTCGACAGTTAATTAATCTTCCTTACTGTCGAAGCTGTCTGCATTCAGATATAGTACCTTTAGACTTGTCATTTTGACATTTTTATGTATTGTTTTTTGTATCACGATCCTGTTTGCTGTTGACCCTTGTTTCCTCTGCCTTGCACTTCTGCTTTGTAATTTTATATCTTTGTTTTGCTCATTTTTATCTCCCTGCTCAGGATTGTATTCGCCTGCCACTCTGGTTTAAACCCTTCCCAATATATATTGAGATGGTAAAGTTCTAATTTGGGAGACCCCTTGCATCACCTAGTAAAATATTATGTTTTGCAGAAATATGGGATAAGAGAAGTGCTCATTGACAGACCTGAGAAAGGAAAACATCTCACACTCTTACATTGGTGTTGGCTTACATTTTTGATTCCAATTCCAGCATTACATATCTATATTTGTTCCAGCTCCCTTATTTGGGAAAGAGTCAATGTAGCCTCACGAAAAAAGGCCTAAAATTCTGCCATCGAGTTGTGGAGGGCGTTTTCTTTCATAAATGCAAAGACCAGGTCTGTGAATAGTCAGCTGCTGGCATCCAGTCTAAATACTTATATTTTTTAAATGGTCCAACCTCGATTGAACGTAATGTTATTTTGTTACAATATTTACTGCAGTGCAATCATGAGAAATCATCCAGGAAACTACCCCTTCGCTTGTTTGCGGGACCATGGAGCCTTCAGGGG
Organism: Chiloscyllium plagiosum; assembly: GCF_004010195.1. Classification (NCBI taxonomy): domain Eukaryota; kingdom Metazoa; phylum Chordata; class Chondrichthyes; order Orectolobiformes; family Hemiscylliidae; genus Chiloscyllium; species Chiloscyllium plagiosum. The sequence continues at coordinate 146,212,002 of NC_057710.1, read as the reverse complement.
ATAATAGTGACAGACTAGATGGTTTAGATAAGTGGAAGCAATTTTAATCTTTTATGTAACCAGTTTTTAAGTTTGTGAGCAAGATGTTTCAATGGCTCATGACTACTTTAGAGTTACTCTGTTAACTGAAGAAAAGCACGCATACTTGTAGATGAACTACTGCAGAAAATACGGAGATATGGCATTGAGGGTGAGTTGGAGGTTTGGATTAGGAATTGGCTGGATGGAAGAAGACAGAGGGTAGTAGTTGATGGCAAAGTTTCTTCATGGAGTGCCGTCACTAGCGGTGTTCCGCAAGGATCTGTTTTGGGACCATTGCTGTTTGTCATTTTTATAAATGACCTGGAAGAGGGGTTAGAAGGTTGGGTGAGCAAGTTTGCGGATGACACGAAAGTCGGAGGAGTTGTTGACAGTGAGGAAGCATGTGGCAGGGTACAGCAGGATATAGAGAAGCTGCAGAGCTGGGCAGAAAGGTGGCAGATGGAATTCAATGTAGCTAAGTGCGAGGTGATTCACATTGGGAAGAATAACAAAAAGATGGGGTACTGGGCTAATGATCGGATACTTGGTAGTGTGGATGAGCAGAGGGATCTTGGTGTCCATGTACACAGATATCTGAAAGTTGCCACCCAGG
>NC_057710.1:146194491-146211199 GCF_004010195.1 Chiloscyllium plagiosum | reverse complement strand
GGGGTTGATATAGGACTGAAGTTAGGGGTAGGTTCTTCACTCAGCGAGTCTAAAGTTCATGGAATGCCCTGCCAGTAGCAGTGGTGGACTCTCCCTCTTTATGGGCATTTAAGCGGGCATTGGATAGGTATATGGAGGATAGTGGGTTAGTATAGGTTAGGTGGGCTTGGATCGGCGCAACATCGAGGGCCAAAGGGCCTGTACTGCGCTGTATTCTTCTATGTTCTATGTTCTATGAACTGACGCAGTAGACTATACCTCCACTCTCATTTTTCACTGTGGCTTTTGCAAAACTGTTAACTGAAATCAGTCACATAATGCCAAGAATGCTAGGAAGAAAGGATGAGGATGGTTATACTTTAGTGCTCTATATGCCCAGTTACTGCAATTGGTAAATGGTGTCTGCCATCTATCTTGTGAGATGAGGTACATTAAGAGTCTCGCACCCTTGGGTCATGATTTTAGCCCGCATGTTGGGTGCTTATTTTTTTCTTAAATATTTTATTGATTTACACCAACGGTAAATTCTCAGTTTACAACATCTAATTTTGATTTCCAGTACTGTATCAATCTCACCAAGGCTGATTGGTTGCTATGGAAATAAACACTTCTATTTTAACCAATACAAGAACCTACAGTTGATGGCTGTGTTTAAATGGTTTTGTTGTAATGAGAACACATGCTTGCAAAAAAATGCATAATTCAGCAACAGAAAGCAGTGCTGCAATTAAAACATCCTTCACTTTGAAAAGTCTGACACTGCATCTCCGTAGATCTAGGTAATGTTCTCCCTTAGGGATGCTGCAAAATAATTACAGCCCCTTCGTAACATTGCCATGTGTATTTTTTTAACTGTTTATGTCAGACACCAAACAAGACATTGGTGTAGTATCTCATTCAAAAGGTAGCACCTTTGTCAGTGCAACTCTTCTTCAGATTGGACTGGGGATGTTAACTTGATATTGATGCTCGTTGTGCCACTTGAACTCTCAACCTTCTGACTTGGAGGCAATCAGTTGGCCCATGACTGACACTCATGTAACAGAGAGGTTTGGGCAGTGTGAAGCTGCTTATTTGGTTCAAGGCTGACAAAATGCAATGGTTGCATTTGTTTACACTACAAATTTCAGAATTATTACTGCAGTTGTTTTTATTGGGTTTCGAAAGTTTTGCTGCCAGGGTGCTAGTCTCTCCAAGTTAAAGAAATGTGATCCTTATGAAGAAAAGAAAACGTATTGGTGAACGACACCTGTAGAAAGCAGTGTTTCAAGGTGGTTGAGGGTGGTAGGTCACTAATGAGAGAAACATTGTGCCCATAAACAGATTGGAAGGAAATGGTGAGGAACTGCTCCTCCTATCACAAAGCTAATTGTCTCCTGTGCTTGCTGTTAATAGGATCATGATTAGAGGAATGAGGTGAGTGGCAGTAGTCAGCAAGACTAAAATAAGTGAGCATAGGTCAGCACTGCAGTCTCACAGGGACCCGGGTTCAATTCCAGCCTCGGGCAACTGTCTGTGTGGAGTTTGCTCATTCTCTCCGTGTATGTGTGGGTTTCCTCCAGGTGCTCCAGTTTCCTCCCACAATCCAAAGATTTGCAGGTTAGGTGGATTGGCCATACTAAATTTCCCATAGTGTTTGGTGCATTAGTCGGGGAATGTAGAGAAATAAAGGAATGGGTCTGGGTGGGATACTCTTCAGGGGGTCAGTGTGGACCTGCTGGGCCAAAGGGCCTGTTTCCACACTGTAGGGATTCTAAGGAACAAGAAAGGTAGCAGTTGGCATCTAATTTTGATTTCCAGATGGCAGCTGACGACAGTGAGAAAACCAGTGTAGATTATCGGAGCCGCAAAGGGAAGAGAGGGGAACAGAAAAGGATGAAAGGGTGTGTCAGTTTTATTATTATTTTAAAAAGTATCCCTATCATCTTGTGCCAATTAAAACTGTCTAGAAAATTAATATTTTCCTTGCGTGTTGTTGCTTTAACTTTAATGGAACAGTGATGGTTATTAAGAATACTGGTGAATTATTCCACATCTGCTCCATGTGTATCCAAACCCACACTATTTATTGAGGGGAGATGGGTGGCCTTGAGATTTTATCACTGGATTGTTAATCTAGAGGCCCAGGTAATGTTTTGAGGATGCGGGTTCAAATCATGCCATGGCAAATGGTAGAATTTTAATCCAATAAAAATCTGAAATTAAGGATCTAATGACCTTAATTGTCGACTGTTGGAAGAACCCATCTGATTTACTAGTGTCCTTTAGGGAAGGAAATTGCCTTCCTTACCTGGTCTAGCCTACATGTGACTCCAGACCCACAGCAATGTAGTTGCCAGTCTGGAACGGGCAATAAATGCAGACCTAGCCGGTGACACCCTTATCCAGTGTATGAGTAAATACATATATTTTTTACATGCATGTAAATAAATATCCATAAAAATACAAATAAGTATTGTTGGTAAGTAATCACTGAAGTAAGGAGTTTGAAATTAAATAAGTAGCCCCCAAAAGTCAGAGTAGCCCTTGAGCTATCTTGAGAGCACTTGGAGAGTTGGGGTGAGGAAAGATTTTGAGCCATTTGAGATTAGTATTGGAAAGTAGACTGGTTGATTATAACCACTGTTATTGAAGCTAAAGTAAGTGTTTTTCCCATCATCTTTGTGAAGTAATACCATGGAGTAAAGAGTTCCATAAGCAGCAGCAGCAAAAGCTGAGATTGCTGGAAAAACACAGCAGGTCTGGCAGCAATTGCACTCTAAAGAAGGGTCACTGGAACTGAAACGTTAACTCTGCTTTGTCTGCATGGATGCTGCCAGATCTGCAGAGTTTATCCAACATCTTTGGGTTTTTTTTAAAGAGTTTCATGAACCTGCTTGATATGCAGCAGAATACTCTGTCCTATATTCTATGATTAGTGCAATTTGCTCAGAAATAAAGTATCTATACAAATCTTGTCTTTCTTGTGAAATTATAGTTTCTCTTTTTATTCTGCAGATTTATATTCAAAGTGTGCTTAATGCAAACACAACTTGAAATTTTGTCCAAATTTTTTTTACTACAATAAAGATTACCTCTGTTGGCTGGATGGCTTGCATGCGATGTGGAATGATGTCAACAGCATGGGTTCAGTTCCCACATTGACTGAAGCTACCGTGAAGGACATTTCTTCCCAGCCCATCCCATCCCCTCCCCTCCCCGATGCATGGTGACCCTTGCAGTTAAACCACTGCCAGTCGTCTCGCTCTAATAAGAGAGTATCCCTGTGGTAATGTGGGACTTTGGTGACTTTACAAGCGGTTTGTTTGTTCAAAGCAAAGCTGCAGTTGAATATGTTCCATAATCTATGATGTATCTGATTTAGAATTAATGTGTTTAATTTGTCTTTGAAAGAGTTTAATTATAAACAGGGCCATTGTAGAACCATGTCCTTTTGGCATGTTAACACTACCTCTTTCTGTTTTGTCCTGAACTGTTCCCTTCTTTGAGACACTTCCCTGGTTTCCCTTTAGAGGTATTTGTGGACTTTTGCTTCAGCCATCTTTTACGACAGACAATAGAGCATGATAACAACTCTCAGTAAAATCTTTCTCTTAATTTCATCTTTAATTTTGGGTGAGGGTACAAAATGGGTTAAATTAGAGTTTATTTTAGTAACAAAATGTTAACTTTCCTTTCAAACAGTGAGAAAGGTTCTGATGCATCTTGGAGAAATGACCAGGAGCCACCAGCTGAAGTGAGTTTATTCCAGTTGATTGTTTTCTTCCTTGTTCGCAGAGCAATGTTTTCTTCCATCTCAGTGGGTATGCTGTATGATTTACAGTAAAGACAGAAATTACGACATATAAACCTTCACATACATTGTATTCTTTGTAAGTTGTGCAGATTTGTCAATTCAGATGGGTCAATTCAGAGGAGAAGTTCACCATCTAGAATAGATTGGCTACTTTTATCTGGTTTATGTAGTTCTGTTTAAGTATTTGCTTTAAAGCAATAAGTAAGACAACGACATGGAGAATGAATGTATTTTGTTCTCTTACAGTCTGACCAAACTCTAATTGAGATTTTAATCTAAAATGAGTGCCTTTTGGTAAAATCTAAGAATTTATAATATAAATTATATTAGCGAGATGAGCCTCAGAAAATTTTAAGAACTAACTTGCTACTGGTCATGGTGGGAAACCCTCCATGTCATTCTCTGAAACTGATACTTACCTACCACAGATTTGATTTTGGCAGGGATGAGGAATAGTAACGCATAGAAGTTATGAGTTGCCGAAAGGCAAGTTGCATTGCTGAGAACAAGTAATCCCAGTTACGTTTTTCTACTGTCCTAAGTTCTTCTCACTACTGCGAAATATCTTCTTAAATTCTTCCTGATGTTGGCTTGATCAGTATATTCAAGGCTGAGATAGACGGATTTTCAGTCAATATGGGAGTCGAGGATTATGGGGGAGAAAGCAGGAAAGTGGAGTTGAAGGTTAACAGATCGACCGTGATCTAATTGAACGGCAAGCAGACTTGATGGGCCAAATTATCTATTTCTGCTCCTACATCTTATGCTCTTGTCATTTTGACTAGCTAGTTTCTGTTTTTCAGCTTTATTTCTGTCTCACTCCCTCCCCTTGAATAGAGAGGTTGTATTTGCTGCTTTATAATTTGATAGAACCTTTTATGATTTTAGGAACATTTGGAGAATCAACACCATTGAATCTTCTACCTCATTAGCCACCTAGAATGAAGTCCACCTGTACTCAAGAACTTGACAGCCCGCAGTTCCAGCAATTTATTTAATACTGCTTCCTAGTGATTACAGTTGCACCATGCTCCGTTTTTACACATCTAGCTAACATTTTCTGATACTCTGAATTATTCCTCTTGATTAACCTTTTGGTCTGCTGCCTTTTATATACTAATCAATCATCTGACCTGTCAATCATCATTTCACATTTAAGATTTTTTTCCCTTAAGTTTTGATCATCATCTAAACTGCTTTAGTTAACCATGGTTGTTGGGTCCTCTCTTTAGAATTTTTCATTATAATAGGAATTTGCTTTGGTGTATTCTGTACGAGCCCATATAAATCTGCCACTGAATCTTACCTAGAGTGCCATGCCATTTCAGAAGGCTTACCGTCATACACAGATATTAGTTTTAAATCTAGTTTTCTCCCTTTCAAACTAGATGCTAAGTTCAGTCATATTGTGGTTGCTGCTAGTTGTGAGCCTTTTATTGTGAGGTCACCAATTTGTCCAATCACCTTATGTAGTGCCATTTTCAAAATAATCTGCTTGCTGCTTGTTTCCAGGAGTTAGCTGCTCTACGAAATCATGGCCAAAGCGTTCTATGAACTCCTCATCCAGGCTGGTACTATCAGTCTACTATATGTAGATTAAAGTTACATATGATTATTGCTGACCCCTCGTCACAAGTACACGATTTCTTCTTGTATATTTTGTCCTACATTATGGTTACTTTTAGGGGGCCTCTAGACAACTCATGACTTCTATGCCTTATTATTCCTCATCTCTGCCAAAATCAAATCTGTGCTAGGTAAGTATCAGTTTCAGAGAATGACATGGAGGGTTTCCCACCAGGACCTGTAGCAAGTTAGTTCTTACAATTTTCTGAGGCTCATCTCGCTAAGTATGCCCCATAATGCCATTCTCATGCTATTTTATGCTCACTGGGAAATTATTTGCTGATCCTAGGACTTTCCATGCTATCAGTGCCATTCTTAAACTTGCTGCGTATCATGACAAGCACTGCCAGCCTAGTATAGAGCAGCTACATATACAGTATAGTGTCCATTGTCAGGAGGACTGCATAGCAATGCCACAAGAAGGCTAATGACCTTCTGAATTCTGCAAGAGTATGTGCCATCACCTTTTGTCTGCTATCTTGTGCTCCATTTAAATCGGCCATTGTATTCACCTTCTACCAAGGCTCATAGTTTTCCACTCTCAATATTATAAATATCATCTCCCATGCATGACTCTCACCCACCCCTTTCCTAAACAGCTCACCCCTCCTGACTTCTGTGATTCCTACTTGATCACTCAGAACAGCTCACCACCTTTCCTGTCTGGTAAAAGACCAACCTCCTGATCACAGTCTCTTGCTGCCAAGCATGACAAGCTATCTGTGCATGAAAAGACAAGGCAGAGATGTGAATATTGAAGTAGACACAAAGTATGTGAGTGCTGAGAAAGCAAGCAGAGACCTGATGTGGCACCTTGCATGAGATGGGTGCCTACCTCCGTGCACACAGCTCCCTGGCAGTGGCATTGAAACATAAGGTGTCAAAAGCTCCAAAGAACAGTACTGAAGTGCTGAACTCCATTAAAAGCAAGTTTCCTGATGCTTTGCTAATGCCACCCTCTGTGGATAGACGGTGTGGGTGGTTGCTGGCCAAGTTGGATGCCTAGCTAAGACGGTGGTGAATTTGAGGTTTCTGGTACCTCCTCAGATTTTTACCATCTGTCTTTTCCTACCATTCTCTCTCAATTGTTTTCCATATTACTAATTTCCTCTTCTACGTCATTTCTACACTTTGACATACTGTATCATTCCATGATATAGTCCCTTCCCGCTACTATTTAATTTGAAGCCATCCCTACTTCCCTAATTTGCAGTTCACAAAAACACTGGTTCCAGCATTGTTCAGGACTCTTATGTGTTTGGCTACAAGGGCACAATGCTGTCGTCAAGATTTGACCAGATAACAATAAGATTTGAATACTCTAATACATAGTCTACAGTTTGACCTTTTTGTTTAATACTGACCGATTTTACCAGTAATTGCTGAAGAAAAAAGACATTTTATCAAAGCTTGTGCTCATCAGGCCAATTCACAAGAATAACAATAAAGTGTTAAACCAACATTTTTACTCTGAGAGGAGTGTGCTAATTCATTCGCAAGTGGTCTTTGATTAGTAGAAGGGCTAATTGGGAGTATGCACCAATAATGCTGATTAACAGTTTCCTGCTAAGATTTGTTTAGATGTCAGATCAGGCAGGTTGATTCTGATTGGTCAAGGCAATGCCCTGAGCAAGGAGTCATCAAATTGCTGGTTCTGTACTACCAAATGCTTGAGGCTGTTATTTGTTTAACCTTGGATCTTCCTTGGACTTCTAGGGTTTTTTTAAGCTCTATCACTGCATGACCATTTCAGAGATGTGCGTGGAATTGGTTACTTTTATCTTCTGTATTACTATCTGGCTGGTCTGCAGTAAATTACTCCACCCCAACTTAATTATTTTATCTAATTCACTCTATGTTTTGATCTGTTTTTTCCCCCCATCCCATTATCAGTCCAAGTAATTTTAATTATCTCGGGGCTACACTATGACTAATAGATTTCCAGGTATTATACCTGGAATGTTTGTTGTGATGAATTAATTAGTACTTGTTTAAAAATGGTCCATTGTGTCTGCTCTTAATAGTAACTGTTCTTCCTAATGCATTTGCGCTTCACGTTGGCTGAGAGAGAGCCAACCTTTTCTCACTTATTCAGTTGCAAAAAAAAACACCTTTTGACATACAGAGAAGTTTTCATGAAAGACAATGACACCTAACCATTATATTCGTCAACATCCATGCCTGTCTACTTAATAGAATTAATGTATTTTATTCTGGATCTAATGGTGAATCAATGCAATACCTCTACTAGCCCTCCCTGGTCAAGCAAGTTAAATATTAAATTATTTTTCATTTATAAATATAGTTTATTTTTTGGCTAAAATAAATCCAAGATTGACTGTATAGAAAATCGATGAGGCAGAGAAATTACCATAGAATCCCGACAGTATGGAAAGATGTCATTTGGCCCATCGAGTCTGCATCGACCTTCTGAAGAGCAGGCCTTCCGACCTAGATCCCCCACCCTATCCCCATAACCCCACATTTACCATTGCCTCTCCACCTAACCTGCACATCTTTGGACTGTGGGAGAAAACCTAAGCAGACATAGGGAGAACCAGGCTTGTGTACACTACACAGTCAGTCAGCCAAGGCTGGAATCAAGGCTGAGTCCCTGGTGCTGTGAGGCAGCAATACTAGCTACCCAGAAGACAAGAATAAATACTGTGCATTTTGTTGCAGCAGTATCAAACAACAGCCATCACTTTTCAAATACAAAATAATTTATTTTGAGATCACCTTGTGATTTCTAGATTAATGGAGACCAGAGCAGAAAAATTATTGTCTCATTAGTCTAATAGCTTTCATTCATAACTTAATCTATATAAAGTCAAACCTCTTGCATGAAAAAAATACTTGCATCAGCTATCATCAAAAGAGGAATACATGGTTGAAAATGAGCAAAATTAAGGAACAGATTCTGTAAGCAAGTTAGAAAGTAAATTTGCTTTATTGTTACATGTACTCAATTTACAAAAGTTCAGCAGTACAGTGAAATGTGTATAGTGTGGCCAACACATGGTGCATATTTAGATATAGATCTTAGGTTCAAAAAATAGAGAAAATGAAAGGTTACACTACATTGCAGGTGTTAATAGTATAAGTTAGGAAAATAAGAACTAAAGCTGAAAAGTTAGACATTACAGTCTTTCTATAAAGGCTTCAATGTTGTTTGACTGGTTCCCAAGCCAGTAGCCATCTTCACTCTGGAAGAAGTTGAGTTTAAAACAGAAATCATTTTACAGATTTTAGGAAAATAACACTCAGGAGAGCAAGTTCTAAGTATGTTATCCAACAAAGATGCTGTCAGCAGCAGAAACAACACTGGAGAACAAGATTATAGATAATTGTGATAATAATAAGGATCTTTTGAACTAATTGAGAATTAGAACTCATGAATGTTTAGGACTGCTGCATGTATCCTAAAACAAATTTGCATTTGATTGCTGTGATGTGACAAATTTTTTAAATATCTACTTTGCATCAAACTTCACTTTATGCTGCTGGGATATCAGTCCCTGTGGAAGGGTGGTGCTTTTGCAGTCTGGCATGCCATCCTCTACAATGCACAGGCTGCGCGCCAGCTCTGAGATACCTCCTCCTAGCTCCCCCTGGGCCAACACCCTACTGCTATATGCCTTTACAAACTTCCTCACTATCCACGACCTCATTAACTTTTGTGTCATCTGCAAACTTACTTATCAAACACTCTGTTTTTATCCACGTCATTTACATATATATTGCAAACAAAGGTGCCAGCACTGATCTCTGTAAAAAAGAAACACCGCTGGTCACAGGCCTCCAGTCAGAAAAATACTCCTTTGTAATTAGCCTCTGTCTTCTACAATGACATTGGTGGTGGGCAAGTTATTGGAGGGAATCCTGAGGGACAGGTTTTACATGTATTTGGAAAGGCAAGGACTGATTAAGGATAAGTAAAAACAAAGACTGCAGATGCTGGATACCAGATTCTGGATCAATGGTGCTGGAAGAGCACAGCAGTTCAGGCAGCATCCGAGGAGCTTCAGCAAAATCGACGTTTCGGGCAAAAGCCCTTCATCTGATTAAGGATAGCCAACATGGCTTTATGCATGAGAAATCATGTCTCATGAACTTAATTGAGTTTTTTGAAGAAGTAACCAAGAGGATTTATGGCGGCAGAGCGGTGGCCATCATCTATATGGACTTCAGTATGGCATTCAACAAGGTTCCTCACAGTAGACTAGTTAGCAAAGTTAGATCCCATGGACAAAGTTAAAAATCACATAACACCTGGTTATAGTCCAACAGGTTTATTTGGAAGAACTAGCTCTCCACATCAGATCTCATGGAATATAGGGAGAACGAGCTGGATGTAAGTTTGCTCATTGAGCTGGAAGGTTCATTTTCAGACTTTTCATGATCATACTAGGTCACATCATCAGTGAGCTTCCGGTGAAGCGCTGGTGTTATGTCCCACTTTCTATTTATGTGTTTAGGTTTCCTTGGGTTGGTGATGTAATTTCCTGTGTTGGTGATCTCATTTGGATGAGAATGAGCCATTTGCTTACAGAAGGTAGTAGACAGGGGGTGGTAGGAGGGTTGCTTTTCAGACTGAAGGCCTGTGACCAGTGGTGTTCCACAAGGATTGGTTTTGGGTCCACTGCTTTTTGTCATTTATATAAATGGTATGGATGTGAACATAAGAGGTATAGTTAGTAAGTTTGCAGATGACCCCAAAATTGGAGATGTAGTAGACAGCGAAGAAGGTTACCTCAGAGTACAATGGGGGCTAATAGGTCAAGGAATGGCAGATGGAATTTAGTTCAGATAAATGTGAAGTGCTGCATTTTGGAAAGACAGATCAGGGCAGGACACTTAATGGTAAGGTCCTAGGGAGTGTTGCTGAACAAAGAGACCTTGGAGTGCAGGTTCATAGTTCCTTGGAAGTGTAGTCACAAGTCAGTAGGATAGTGAAGGAGGTGTTTAGTATGTTTTCCTTCAGAGCACTGAATACAGGAGTTGGGAGGTCAGGTTGCAGCTATACAGGACATTGGTTAGGCCACCTTTGGAATATTGTGGCAATTAGATTTTTTAGATTAGATTACATTACAGTGTGGAAACAGGTCCTTGGGCCCAACAAGTCCACACCGACCCTCCGAAGCGCAACCCACCCATACCCCTACATTTACCCCTTACCTAACACTACGGGCAATTTAGCATGGCCAATTCACCTAACCTGCACATCTTTGGACTGTGGGAGGAAACCGGAGCACCTGGAGGAAACCCACGCAGACACGGGGAGAACATGCAAACTCCACACAGTCAGTCGCCTGAGGTGGGAATTGAACCCGGGTCTCTGGCGCTGAGGCAGCAGTGCTAACCACTGTGCCACTGTGCCGCCCAATTCTAGTCTCCCTCCTATAGGGAGGATGTTGTGAAACTTGAAAGAGTTCAGAAAAGATTTACAAGGATGTTATCAAGGTTGAAATATTTGAACAATAGGGAGATGCTGAATAGGATGGGGCTGTTTTCCCTGGAGTGTCCGTGGTTGAGGGGTGATCTTCTTGAGGTTTATAAAATCATGAGGGGCATGGATAAGGTAAATAAGTATGATCTTTTCCCTGAGATAGGAGAGTCCAGAACTAGATGGTATAGGTTTAGGGTGAGAGGAGAAAGATTTGAAAGGGTCCTAAGGGGCAACCTTTTCATGCAGAGGGTAGTGCACGTATGGATTGAGCTGCCAGAGGAAGTGGTGGAGGCTGATACAATCACAACATTTATAAGGCATTTGGATGGGTATATGAATAGGAAGGGTTTAGAGGGATATGGGCCAAGTGCTGACAAATGGGATTAGATTAATTTAGGATATCTGGTCAGCATGGACAAGTTGGACCGAAGGGTCTGTTTCCATGCTGTGCATCTCTATGACTCTAATTGGATAATTGGTATTTGGATAATCGAAGTTCCTCTGTATTAGCTGCTTCATCTAGTATGCTCCAATCACCTCCACCTTCCGGTCGCCATCCATTTCAACTCCCTTGTCAACATGCCGAGGGAGTGGACCACCTCCAAGGCCACGTGCAAACTGGAGGAAGAACACCTCATCGTCCACTTTGGGAGCTTACAGCCATATGGCCTTAACATAGAATTCATCTCCAAATCTCCCTACTCCCACCTCATCCCTGAGCCAGCCGTCCATCTCCTCCCTACTTCCTTAACCTGCCCCTGTCTGTCGTCCTTCCCACCTATCCATTCCACCCATCCCACTGACCAATCACAGCCGCATCCACCTATTTCCATCCCACCCACCTTCCCCCCACTCCCACACACTTCCTCTATTTGTTTCACTGACCCTTTCGCCCCTCCCAGTCCCGATGACGGGTTCCAACCTGGAACGTTGACTCACCTTCTCTGATGTTGCTTGACCTGCTGTGCTTTTTGCAGTACACCAGAACTGCAAAAAGAGGAAGAAGAACACCTATACAATGTATTCGCCAAAAACGGATACCCGCGCAATTTCGTCAACAGATGCCTAAGGGAAAGACAACGGAACGAGGACATGCCGCAAACCAAAGGACTAGCCACACTACCATACATCAAGAGCATTTCCGAACTGATAGCCAGACTACTGCGACCACTAGGACTCATAACAGCACACAAACCAACAGGCACTCTCAGGCAACAACTCACCAGGACAAAGGACCCGATACCCAGCATGAACAAAACCAACATAGTGTACAAAATCCCATGTAAGGACTGCACAAAACACTACATAGGACAAACAGGAAGACAGCTAACGATCTGCATCCATGAACACCAACTAGCCACGAAACGACACGACCAGCTATCCTTAGTAGCCAGACATGCAGATGACAAGCAACATGAATTCGATTGGGACAACACTACTATTATAGGAAAAGCCAAACCGGGAACAGCCAGGGAATTCCTAGGGGCATGGCACTCATCCACAGATTCAATCAATAAGCACATCGACCTGGACCCAATATACTGACCCATGCAACGAACGGCTGGAACTGACAACCGGAAGCGGCAGATTCAAACCACTATAAATGCCGGAGGAAAGATCACAGAAGCGCTTCACAGGAGGCTCCCAAGCACTGAGGATGTCACCTAGACAGGGGACGAAACGTCTGCAACACAAATTCCCAGCTCGGCGAACAGAACCACAACAACAAGCACCTGAGCTACAAATCTTCTCACCAACTTTGATCAACTGCGCACAACTCGTCTGTAAAGGCCTTTAGCTTAAGAAGTACTCTTTTGAATTATACTCACTTGTCCTCATCTTTGTCATTTGTTTCTGTGTTTTCATGAGACGTGAAAACTAATTAAACAGTACTTAACTGTGCATGATGTAAATAATCCAGAAACTGAGGTTTAAGAAAAAAATGATGATTTAAGTATAATGTCATAGAAACAGGCCTGTTGGCCCACCATGTCTGTACTGACCAACAAACACCAAACTATACTAATCCCACTTGCCTGCACTTGGCCTGTGGCATACAATGCCTTGGCATTATTATGTATAGTGAGTGAGCGTATGGTTTTACCCTTGTCTGTCTGGTCATTTTGTTGTATTCTTCAAATTTAGTTTTATGGGATTGTTATATTTAAGATTGTGCTGTTGCCTCAAGATAAAATGAAGGTTGTGATTTGTACTGAGGTCTTCCTGACAGCAAGCCTGACAGTTTGTTGGAGATTAAAGGGGATGCAGATTGTTTTACTGGAATAATGATATAAGGTGTTTACATTTGAAGACATGTTAAAAGTAGATAGCTTAGAGTTTCCAAAGGCCTCAAAGAATATTAAAAATACTGCGTTGAAACTAGTATTCTTTAAACTTTCCATCTAGTCCCAAGATAAATTGAGTTGGATTTTTGAAGATAGTTAATGAGCGTCTCTACCGGATGCATCGAAATGGTTATTGATAGGTGGGATTTATAACACATTCTTCAAAACACCTGGTCAGGAAAGAACATAGTTAGATAGAATGACCATCACTCAGGCAAAGAAAAGGGGACAATCCTCTCAGGAGTGTTTAATGATTCTAGTGGTAGGGATGGGGTGGTGTTACAAATGGTGCTGACAAAATTGGAGACTGAGTAGGGGATAGTGCACAAGCAGAATCCAAATGACTGCCGTTTGAATGAATATTTTGAAGTCTTACCATTGGTGCTGGAAAAGCACAGCAGGTCAGGCAGCATCCGAGGAGCAGGAAAATCGACGTTTCGGGCAAAAGCCCTTCATCAGGCTTTTGCCCGAAATGTTAATTTTCCTGCTCGGATGCTGTCTGACCTGTGCTTTTCCAGCACCACACTCTTGACTCTAACCTCCAGCATCTGCAGTCCTCACTTTTGCTATTATATGGCTAATTGAAAGAGAGCGTGGAGGTATGGAGGAGGGATAGGGACCGTGGACTGAGTATGGATAAGACATTTTAAATAGACTTTTAAAAAGGTTACCACTTCAACACTGGTTCATGCCTCCTCTGAGGGGCTATAAATGCTGAATCCTTGAGCTGTCTGGACTCCACCGAGTTTGGGGGATGGTTATGCAATGCATTTCATAGCAATCAAACTGGTCAGGTTGGGTGGCCAGGGTGTGAATTTGCAACCTTCACCGTTATCCTATGCCAGTGAATATTGACGGTGCTAGGATTGGCTCTGAAAATCCTGGAATCTTGTCCTGCTGCCTTTTTAAATGCTGACTGAGTTTGCCCAATGGTGTGGAAGACTGGGCTGGAAAGTCCATTTGGATATTTTTTTGGGGAGATTATGGCTTTCAGGTGGAAAAAGAAGTTTGAGGGATGCTCATAAATAATGAAATTGTGTACAAAAAAAAATAAATAATGCTGAACACCAATAAAGCTCTAGTTAGGGCCTGATTAAAATTTTGCATGCTGTTCTGGTGTCCACATTTCAGGGAAGATGTAAAGGCCCTTGAAATGGTGCAAAAGCAATTTACCAAGATAGTCCTCAGGACAGGGGGTTTTAGTTAGAATAGTAAATTGGAGAATCTGGCATTGTTCTCCTTGGATGAATGAATGTTGAGGGGAGATGGAGGTTTTTTTAAAATTCTTTCACAGGATCTGGATGTCAGTGGCTAGGCCAGCATTTGTTGCGCATTCCTAAATTGCGATGAACAAGGTGGGAAGCTGCTTTCTTGAACAGCTGTAGTCTCTATCGTGCAGGTACCAGAAGTGGTGTTATGAAGAGTTCTCCAGGATTTTGAACCAGTGAGAAACAGCAATCCAGAATAAAGACAGCGTGTTGTTTGGCTTGGAGGGGAATTTGCAGATGGTGATCTTTTAAATAGACAATAGGTGCAGGAGTAGGCCATTCTGCCCTTCAAGCCTGCACCACCATTCATTATGGTCATGGCTGATCATCCTCAATCAGCATCCTGTTCCTGCCTTATCTCCATAGCCCTTCATTCTGCTATCCTTGAGAGCTCTATCCAACTCTTTAAAGTATCTCTGTCTTTTGAGGTGATAATACTGACAGATTTAGGAAATGCTGTTGAAGAGACCTAATACGTTGTTGCATGGTGTCTTTTACTTGTTAAACGCTGGTGGAGTCATAGGGATGTACAGCATGGAAACAGACCCTTCGTTCCAACCCGTACATGCCGACCATATATCTCAACCCAATCTAGTCCCACCTGCCAGCACTTAACACATATCCCTCCAAACCCTTCCTATTCATTTACCCATCCAAATGCCTCTTAAATGTTGCAATTGTACCAGCCTCTACCACTTCCTCTGGCAGCTCATTCCATACACATAACACCCTCTATGTGCAAAGGTTGCCCCTTAGGTCTCTTTTATATCCTCTCACCCTAAACCTATGCCCTCTAGTCTGGACTCCCCGATCCTGGGAAAAGACTTTGTCTATTTATCCTATCCATGCCCCTCATGATTTTGTAAACCTCTATAAGGTCACCCCTCAGCCTCCAACACTTTTTCAACTTTCACAACATCTTTCCGATAGGAAGGCATGCAATATTCCAACAGTGGCTGAACCAACATCCTGTACAGCCGCAACATGACTTCCCAACTCCTATACTCAATTCTCTGACCAATAAAGGAAAGCATACCAAACGCCTTCTTCACTATCCTATCTACCTGCGACTCCACTTTCAAGGAGCTATGAACCTGCACTCCAAGGTCTCTTATGCTTGCATCCAAATCATTTATGTAAATGACAAAGTAGAGGACCCAGCACCGATCCCTGTGGCACTCCACTGGTCACAGGGCTCCAGTCTGAAAAACAACCCTCCACCACCACCCTCTGTCTTCTACCTTTGAGCCAGTGATGTATCCAAATAGCTAGTTCTCCCTGTATTCAATGAGATCTAACCTTGCTAATCAGTCTCCCATGGGGAACCTTGTCGAACGCCTTACTGAAGTCCATCTACCACTCTGCCCTCATCAATCCTCTTTGTTACATCTTCAAAAACCTCAATCAATTTTGTGGGACATGATTTCCCACGCACAAAGCCATGTTGACTATCCCTAATCAGTCCTTGACTTTCCAAATACATATACATCCTGTCTCTCAGGATTCCCTTCAACAACTTGCCCACTACCAGGCTCACTGGTCTGTAGTCTATAGCTTGTCCTTACCACCCTTCTTAAACAGTGGCACCACATTAGCTAACTTCCAGTCTTCCGGCACCTTACCTGTGACGATCGATGATACATATATCTTAGCAAGAGGTCTAACAATCACTTCTCTAGCTTCCCACAGAGTTCTAGGGTACACCTGATCAGGTCCTGAAGATATAATTCCTGCTCCAGTTTTCTAACTTTCAGGGCTCAGCTTCTCATCTAAACCTGTCACTATCCTGTATCTATTTAGGAGTGTAATGGAATAATCACTGTTCACCTGGAAGACTGTAGCTCCAACATTCATGAAGCTTGAGACGATTTAATAAAGCAGCTGTTTAGATTGAAACCCCACCCTTAACCTTCAACATTCAAATCTTCCAACATTGTTGGAATCTCTTTTGGGGTAGAAGTGACCTGTGATATCCCAGTCCCATGTTCCTAACCAGGGCATGGTTAGGAACATGGGACTGGGATATCATAGCAATTACAGAAACATGGCTCAGGGATGGGCATGACTGGCAGCTCAATGTTCCAGGATACAAATGCTACAGGAAGGATAGAAAGGGAGGTAAGAGAGGAGGGGGAGTGGCGTTCTTGATAAGGGATAGCATTACAGCTGTGCTGAGGGAGGATATTCCCGGAAATACATCCAGGGAAGTTATTTGGGTGGAACT
>NC_057710.1:146188263-146194456 GCF_004010195.1 Chiloscyllium plagiosum | reverse complement strand
TGTACAAGACAATTTTCTGATTCAGTATGTGGATGTACCTACGAGAGAAGGTGCAAAACCTGACCTACTCTTGGGACACAAGGCAGGGCAGGTGACTGAGGTGTCAGTGGGGGAGCACTTTGGGGCCAGCGACCTATGGAAAAGGATAGACCAGATCTAAAAGTTGAAGTTCTAGATTGGTGAAAGGCCACTTTTGACGGTATTAGGCAAGAACTTTCAAAAGCTGATTGGAGGCAGATGTTCGCAGGTAAAGGAACGGCTGGAAAATGGGAAGCCTTCAGAAATGAGATAACGAGAATCCAGAGAAAGTATATTCCTGTCAGGGTGAAAGGGAAAGCTGGTAACTATAGGAAATGCTGGATGACTAAAGAAATTGAGAGTTTGGTTAAGAAAATGAAGGAAGCATATGTAAGGTATAGACAGGATAGATCAAGTGAATCCTTAGAAGAGTATAAAGGAAGTAGGTGTATATTTAAGAGGGAAATCAGGAGGGCAAAAAGGGAACATGAGATAGCTTTGGAAAATAGAATTTAGGAGAATCCAAAGGGTTTTTACAAATATATTAAGGACAGCAGGGTAACTAGGGAGAGAATAGGGCCCCTCAAAGATCAGCAAGGTGGTCTTTGTGTGGAGCCACAGAAAATGGGGGAGATACTAAATGAGTATTTTGCATCAGTATTTACTGTGGAAAAGGATATGGAAGACATAGACTGTAGGGTAATAGAAGGTGAGATCTTGCAAAATGTCCCTATTACAGAGGAGGAAGTCTTAGAGCGCATAAAGGCCCCCTCCTATCATCCCTTAACACTTTACCCATTAAAATTCACTTTATTTCTTGAATATATTCAGTGACTTGACTTCTAGTTTTCTGTGGTAGAGAATTATGTAGGCTCCCCACCTTCTGTGTGAAGATATTTCTCCTTATCTCATTCTGAAATAGCCTGTGACTATCCTGATGTTTTATTCTGGGCCCTCAACCATGGGAAACATCTTCCCTGCATCCAGTCTCTCCTGTCCTGTCATGCATTTCTGTTTCAATGTAAGCCCCTCTCATTCTAAACTCCAGTAGTAGAGACCCACTAACCCAATCTCTACTCGTACAACAAACCTGCCATCCTAGGAATTAGTCTGGTGAACCTTTGTTGCACTCACTGTATGGCAAGTGTATCTTGTCTTGGGGAAGTGAACAAAATTGAATACAATATAAGGAAATAAAAATACGCACAGGAAAAAAACTGCCCATTAGCTTGTGGTATGAGGAATAGAGGTCACAGATTTAAAGCTTTTGACAACAGATGCAGGGAAATTGAGAGGGTGAACCTTTTTTTTCTGCAAAACTGGTACTAACCTAGAATTCCCTCCCAACAAGGATAGTGGAAGTGAAAACAATGATTAAGAGAAAATTGTATGGTCATCTGAGTGAAATGTGTCTTTGAGGGCTACAGGAATTAAGTAGGGGGGTGCGACTGATTGGATTGCCCTGAGTAAGGGTAGATGGGTCCAATAGCTGCTTTCTATGCCATAGGCTCTGAAGACTTGAATAGATTTATCACCAATTAATATAATGAAAATGCTATGAATTATATCATCTGATTTTTGGTCTCGATTCTTTTTTGGAACTCTTAAAATTTCAATTTCTGACAGGCAAAAAAATGTTTTTTTAAGAAACTAATTTGAGCTATTTATAGCGAAAAGATGCTGTACCACTACATGGTGACATGACTATTTAAGTGGCTGTTCATCATGTCTGGCCTAATACCAAGAGAAGATTTGTTAGAGATATTAAAATAATTTAGTGCTTACATAATGACAGAATAGTTTTTGAGTAGATGGTTTAGATTTCCGGTGACCTCAGAAAAACAAAAGGACCAAAGTGTTCAGAGGGAAAACCTTAAGGAACGAGTACTGTAATTAGAAATTGAAATGCAAATGCCAATAGGGTATTGGATTTAGATTCAGTAGTAGCTTTCATAATGACGTTAGGCAAAACATTGAATAAAGAAAATAAATACAGAAAATGAGGAAAGTGGAGGATGAAGGCTAAGTTGATTGCTCTGAGAATCAGCACAATTTCAGTGGGCTGGATGACCTTCATTTGTGGTGTACTTTGTTACATTGGTGTAACATGGTTAATTGCAGTATTTCATTTGGGATCAACTAACTTAGCATGGACTAGGAACTGAATCATTTTATCACCTGTGATCTGGTGTTGGTTGTAGCATTACTCATTAGGTCATTAGAGACATTATGAAGTTTTATGGGAGGCAGAAAGAACACTTATGCCGGTATAGATCCTACAGTGGTTATATTTGACAAATGGAAGTGGGCATAAACCTTCAAATGCTTAATGCGGCATTGTGTTATAAATGCATTTTTGCTCTTATAAGCTTGTTTAATAATGTTTGGTTTAAAAAATAAAATGCACTTATTGGAAAAATTCTGATTCCTGTTTAAGAGGAATAAATTAGACCTGTATAGTTTCTTATCTCAGCTGCTGCGTAAAGGAGGATTGCTTCGAAATGTATTACCATTTTGTCATTGAATATGTTACCTTTTTGTGCACTTGTGTTCCCCAAGGTTTTCTCTGTTGATTTAAAGGAAAAGTCTGGTCAGGGTAGTGGAAGAACTTTGAAGAATACTGTGAAATTTTTACCAACCATCTGATCTTCGACAGAAGGGTCCTTAGTTTATTCTAGGCAAAAGTGAGGACTGCAAATGCTGGAGATTTGAAAGTATGGTGCTGGAAATGCACAGCAGGTCAGACAGCATCCATGGGGCAGGAGAGTCAATGTTTCAGGCAAAAGCCCTTCATCAGGAAAGGGACTGTGAGCCTTGGTGGGTGGAGAGATAAATGGGAGGGAGTGGGGCTGGAGAGTGGGTTGCTGAGAGTGCAATAGGTGGATGGAGGTGGGGGTAAAGGTGATAGGCCGGAGAGGAGGGTGGAGTGGATAGGTGGGAAGGAAGATGGACAGGTGGGACAGGTCATGAGGACGGTAATGAGCTGGAAGGTTGGAACTGGGTTAAGTCAGGGGAGTGGAAATGAGGAAATTGGCAAAGCCCACATTAATGCCATGAGTTTGGAGGTCCCAAAACAGAAGATAACGTGTTCTTCCTCCAGGCATCGGTCAGTAAGGAAGTGGCGATGGAGGAGGCCCAAGATCTGCATATCCTCGGCGGAGTGGGATGGGGAATTGAAGTATTCAGTCACGGAGAGGTGGGGTTGGTTGGTGCGGGTGTCCCGGAGATGTTCTCTGAAGCACTGAGAGTGGGTGTCCTGTTTTCCCAATGTAGAGGAGACCGCATCGGGAGTAATGGATAGAGTAAATGACGTGTGGAAGTGCAGGTGAAACTTTGATGGATGTGGAAGGCTCCTTTGGGACCTTGGATGGAGTTGAGGGGGGAGGTGTGGGCGCAGGTTTTGCAATTCCTGCGGTGGCAGGGGAAGGTGACAGGGAGGGGAGGGTGGGTTGTTGGGAGTATGGACCTGACTAGGGAGTCGCATAAGGAATGTTCTTTACAGAAAGCGGATAGGGGTGGGGAGGGAAATATATCTCTGCTGGTGGGTTCCGTTAGTAGGTGGCGGAAATAGTGGAGGATGGTGCAAAGTATACGGAGGTTGGTGGGGTGAAAGGTGAGGACCAGGTGGCTTCTGCCCTTGTTGCAGTTGGCAGGGTGGGATTCTAGGGTGGAGGTGCTGGAAGTGGATGAGATGTGCTGGAGAGCATCGTCAGCCACGTGGGAGGGGAAATTGTGGTCTTTAAAGGAGGAGGCCATTTGGTGTGTTCTGTGGTGGAACTGGCCCTCCTGGGAGCAGATGTAGCAGAGGAATTGGGAATAGGGGATAAGAATTTTACAGGAGGCAGGGTGGGAAGAGGTGTAGTCCAGGTTCCCTCTGCAACTCCCTCGTCAGGTCCACGTCCCCCACCAATCACCTCTGTCCAAGGCCCCAAAGGAGCTTTCCACATCGATCAGAGTTTTACCTGCACTTCCACACATGTCATTTACTGTATCCGTCGCTCCTGATGCAGTCTCCTCTACTTTGGGAAGACAGGACACCTATTCTCAGAGTGCTTCAAAGAACATCTCCGGGACATCCGCACCAACCAACCCCACTGCCCTGTGGCTGAACACTTCAACTCCCCCTCCCACTCCACCAAGGACATGCAGGTCCTGGGCCTCCTCCATCACCACTCCCTTAGCACCCGACGCCTAGAGGAAGAACGCCTCAGCTTCCGCCTCGGAACTCTCTAACCCCACAGCATCAATGTGGACTTCACCAGTTTCCTCATTTCCCCTCCCCCAACTTACCCCAGTTCAAACCTTCCAGCTCAGCACTGTCCTCATGATCTGTCCTCCCTGTCCATCTTCCTTCCCATCTATCCAGTCCATCCTCCCCTCTGACCTATCACCTTTACCCCCACCTCCATCCACCTATTGCACTCTCAGCGTCCAAAATGGTGATTTTCCTGCTCCTCCGATGCTGCCTGACCTGCTGTGCTTTTCCAGCACCACTTTCCTTAGTTTATTCTGTCATCTGAGGATGACAATGCAGATTTCCCTCTTTGCTGCAGCATAGGAAATAAATGAAACTACGCCGGCAGACCAGTTGTGCTAGAGGTTTTATACTGTTTCCCTTTATGCATTAGGTAGTGGAACAACCAAATCTATATTAGAACAGCAGTTGCAGGGAAATGATTGGTGAAAGTACTTGGCAATTTTGCAAATTGCATTAGTTCTGCATATTCCAGCAACTCTTAACTGTATTTTAAATTTATGCTTGCGTGGGATACTGATTGATGGTGCAATCTGGAAGAAATACTGGATAAATGGAGGACTGAGCTGAAAACTGTGTTGCTGGAAAAGCGCAGCAGGTCAGGCAGCATCAAAGGAGCAGGAGAATCGACGTTTCGGGCATAAGCCCTTCTTCAGGAATGAGGAGGGTGTGCCAAGCAGGCTAAGGTAAAAGGTAGGGAGGAGGGACTTGGGGGAGGGGCGTTGGGAATGCGATAGGTGGAAGGAGATTAAGGTGAGAGTGATAGGCCGAAGAGGGGGTGGGGACGGAGAGGTCAGGAAGAAGATTGCAAGTCAAGAAGGCAGTGCTGAGTCCATAAGACCATAAGATATCGGAGTGGAAGTAAGGCCATTCGGCCCATCAAGTCCACTCCGCCATTCAATCATGGCTGATGGGCATTTCAACTCCATTTACCCGCATTCTCCCCGTAGCCCTTAAATTCTTGATGCCACAAAGGATTATCAATCTCTGCCTTGAAGACATTTAGCGTCCCGGCCTCCACTGCACTCAGCAGCAATGAATTCCACAGGCCCACCACTCTCTGGCTGAAGAAATGTCTCCACATTTCTGTTCTGAATTTACCCCCTCTAATTCTAAGGCTGTGTCCACGGGTCTTAGTCTCCTCGCCTAACGGAAACAATTTCCTAGCGTCCACCCTTTCCAAGCCATGTATTATCTTGTAAGTTTCTATTAGATCTCCCCTTAATCTTCTAAACTCCAATGAATACAATCCCAGGATCCTCAGCCGTTCCTTGTATGTTAGACCTACCATTCCAGGGATCATCCATGTGAATCTCCTCTGGACACGCTTCAGTGCTAGTATGTCCTTCCTGAGGTGTGGGGACCAAAACTGGACACAGTACTCCAAATGGGGCCTAACCAGAGCTTTATAAAGTCTCAGTAGCACAACGGTGCTTTTATATTCCAACCCTTTTGAGATAAATGACAACATTGCATTCGCTTTCTTAATCATAGACTCAACCTGCATGTTTACCTTTAGAGAATCCTCAACTAGCACTCCCAGATCCCTCTGTACTTTGGCTTTACGAATTTTCTCACCGTTTAGAAAGTAATCCATGCTTCTATTCTTTTTCCCAAAGTGCAAGACCTCGCATTTGCTCACACTGAATTCCATCAGCCATTTCCTGGACCACTCCTCCAAACTGTCTAGATCCTTCTGCAGCCTCCCCACTTCCTCAGTACTACATGCCTGTCCACCTAACTTCGTATCATCGGCAAACTTCACTAGAATGCCCCCAGTCCCTTCATCCAGATCACTTATATATAATGTGAACAGCTGCGGCCCCAACACTGAACACTGCGGGACACCGCTTGTCACCGGCTGCCATTCCAGAAAAGAACCTTTTATCCCAACTCTCTGCCCTCTGTCAGACAGCCAAT
>NC_057710.1:146186213-146188032 GCF_004010195.1 Chiloscyllium plagiosum | reverse complement strand
CCTTACTAAATCCATGTTGACTTGTTCTAATCCGACCCTGCTTTTCTAGCACTTTCTCTTTTGTAATGGCAACCATACTCAACTCAGCCTCCTGACTCCCTTTAATTGTTGGGATATTATTCATGTCTTCCACTGTGAAGACTGATGCAAAGTATTTATTAAGTTCTCCAGCTATTTCCTTATCTCCCATCACGAGGCTTCAGTTTGAAGTGGCCCAATGTCTACTCTTGCCTGTCATTTGTTTCTTATGTATTGAAAGAAACTTTTACTATCATTTCTAATATTACTGGCTAGCCTACCTTCATATTTGATCCTCTCCTTCCTTATTTCTCTCTTTGTTATCCTCTGTTTGTTTTTGTAGCCTTCCCAATCTTCTGATTTCCCAGTGCTCTTGGCCACTTTGTAGGATCTCTCTTTCTCTTCAATAAATTTCCTGACTTCCTTTGTCAGCCATGGCTGTCTAATCCCTCCACAGATAATCTATCTTTTCTTGGGGATGAACCTCTGTACATTGTCCTCAATTATACCCACAAACCCCTGCCATTTTTGCTCTACTGTCTTCCCCGCTAGGCTCTGCTTCCAGTCTATTTTCGTCAGTTCCTCTCTCATGCCCTCATAATTACCTTTATTTTAAAGTAACACCATTACATCCGATTTTGCCTTCTCTCTTTCAAACTGCAGACTGAACTCTACCATATTATGATTGCTGCTTCCTAAGTGTTCCCTTACTTTAAGATTTTTTTATAAAGTCTGGTTCATTGCATAGCCTGCTCACTTGTGGGCTCCATGACAAGCTGTTCCAAAAAGCCATCCTGTAAGCATTCCAAGAATTCCTTTTCTTTGGATCCACTGGCAACATTATTTACCCAGTCCACCTGCATATTGAAGTCTCCCATGATCACCGTGACCTTGCCTTTCTGACATACCTTCTCTATTTCCCGGTACATGTTGGGCCCCTGGTCCTGACCACTGTTAGGAGGTCTGTACATAACTCCCATTATGTTTTTTTTGCCTTTGAGGTTCCTCAATTCCACCCACACAGACTCCACATCATCCGAAACTATGTCATTCAGTGCCATAGATTTAATTTTGTTCTTAACTAATAAGGCAACCCCGCCCCCTCTGCCCACCTCCCTGTTTTTTGGTTAGTTGAAAACTCTTGGATGTTTAACTGCCAGTCCTGACGCCCCTGTAACCATGTCTCTGTGATGCCTACCACATCATCATTCACGATGATCTGTGCCATTAGTTCATCTGCTTTGTTACGAATGCTACGAGCATTCAGGTAAAGTGCCTTAATGCTAACTTTCTTATCATTAGAGATATTGGAAGTCATAAGATGTCCTAAGTTATCCTTTCTTTTTGCTGCATTCCCAGTCTGCCTCAAGTTTAAATCCGCCTACACACATGCTATCCTGCTGCTTATCTTTCCATTTAACTCCATACTCCCTGTAGCTTTCACTCTCCCTTCCCCCCCCAACTCAGAAGTTTAAAGTCCTACTGACCACCCTATTTATCCTCTTCACGAGAACATTGGTAACTGATTGGTTTAGGTGGAGACCGTCCCAACTGTACAGATCCCCCCGGTTCCAAAACTGATGCCAATGCCCCATGAAGTGGAATCCCTCTTTCCCACACCAATCCCTTAGCCACGTGTTTACTTCCCTAATTTTCTTATCCCTATGCCAATTGGCACGTGGCTCGGGCAGTAATCCGGAGATTATGACCCTTGAGGACCTGTACTTCAATTTCCTTCCTAGTGCTCGATAATCCCCAAACAGGTCCTCCACCCTAGCTTTGCCTATGTTGTTAGTCCCAA
>NC_057710.1:146180812-146185421 GCF_004010195.1 Chiloscyllium plagiosum | reverse complement strand
GCTGAAGAGCTTCTGTGCAGAGGAGATGACCTGGGGGTGCAGTGAGAGAGGGACTCACTGAGATCCTTGTAGAGGGATCTCCGCCCCCACCCCGTCTCCGGCCTATCACCCTCACCTTAACCTCCTTCCACCTATCGTATTCCCAACGCCCCTCCCCCAAAGTCCCTCCTCCCTACCTTTTTATCTTAGCCTGCTTGGCACACCCTCCTCATTCCTGAAGAAGGGCTTATGCCCGAAACGTTAATTCTCCTGCTCCTTGGATGCTGCCTGACCTGCTGCCCTTTTCTAGCAACACATTTTTCAGCTCTGATCCCCAGCATCTACAGTCCTCACTTTCTCCTAAATAGAGAACTGGAGTAGCTAATTGAGTTCAAAAGAAATGGAGGATGACTTTCTGCCCAAAGTACTCTTGGTGTATTTGATTAAAAGCCAAATGCTGGTTAAAATATCTGAGCATCCAATATCTCTTCATTAAAAACTCCTACCTACTTGGTATTCACTTGAATAATATTTTGAACTCTGATAGTAATAGAGTCGATAGTTATGAAAGATAATTGTTGACCTTTCCTCAATCCTATCTTTGCTGGAGAGTGGCTGCTGGAGTCCTCTAGCTTACATTGTGGCCATTACTGAATTAATCTTGGTCGTGACTGTCTACAGATATTTCAGTCTTGGGGAACATAAGAATCAAGACTGCTGTGAACCTTGATCAGATATTTTTTGTGTATTTTAGGATGTTGGAGTCACAATAGTAGCACCCTTACTGGTGACTGCACTGAAAAACAATTAACTTAGCACAGACTGTAGATCAAACCTGATACCTTACTGCTTAACTTTGGTAGGCTACTTACTGAATAACTGCAATAAATTAGTGGGAAATGGAGAATGGTGGCACAGTAGCTGGCACTGTTGCCTCACAGTGCCGGGGAGCTGGGTTCAGTTCCAGCCTGGGGTGACTGTTTGTGTGGAGTTTGCACCTTCTCCCTGTGTTGGTGTGGCCTTCCTCCAGGTACTCCAGTTTCCTCCCACAGTCCAAAGATGTAGAGTTTTGCTGGATTGGCCTTGCTAAATTGCCGTTCGTGCTCTGAAATTGTATAAGCTAGATGGGGTAGCCATGGTAAAAATTGGGTTTGGGTAGGATGGTGTTCAGAGTGTTGGTGCAGACTGATAGGCCGAATGGCCTCTTTCCACACTTTAGAGGTTCTATGATTCTGTGAACTTATGCACGCGAACGCCATGTGCAGATAGTATGAATAGAGTCCAATGTGCAGATGTTCTGTGTAAACTGTAACTTTGCTGATATGCTAAAGGCTAGTTGAGGTTGGGTGGAATTAAATGGGTTTTATTTCATATAACATTACACGCAGACTTATTGGAGTCTGACTGTCCAACTACTTGGATTTTATGTAAAATAAATTGCCCTGACACATTTCACTGTAAAATTTAATTTCTCATTCAACTTGTACTCCTCCATAGGTTAATTCTTTTTGCTGTTGAGGCCAATGAATTTGTTTTTCAGATGTATATGTTAATAGAGTCTAAATTAATTTCCACTTGGGACAGTGCTGCAACAGATTTAAGCTTCAAATAAGGAACATAATACAAGTACACATCGTTTAAGGATTTTGTCTGTGTAACTGATCCTCCATATGCCTTAATGTTCTTAAACTTAGTGTTCAAGTGCGGTAATAATGTCATTAAAATGAGATTAAGGGGTTTTTAGACAGCGCAGATGTCTCATTTAGAAGCCATGTGTGGTTGATTACTGCATTTCCAAGTGTGACAGGAAACCATGAAATGTAAAAATTAATCATAAACCAAATGATTATTGTCTTTAATAGGCTCTGGATTTCAGTGACGATGAAAAAGAAAGGGAAGCAAAACAAAAGAAGAAAAAGAAGCAACAAAATCATGGAGATAAAAATACTCGATCTGGTGAGTCATTTTAGATAGTCTTACTGGTAGATTACAGCCAAAAAATTTAACATTGGTCCCTTGCGATTCATTGGTCGCGTTATAAATATGTATACGCAATAAACACACTTTTTCAAGAGTTATGTTGTTTACAGCTGTTTTGTTCTTTGTGCGGAAACTGGATATTGTCCTAC
Source organism: Chiloscyllium plagiosum (assembly GCF_004010195.1). Taxonomy (NCBI): domain Eukaryota; kingdom Metazoa; phylum Chordata; class Chondrichthyes; order Orectolobiformes; family Hemiscylliidae; genus Chiloscyllium; species Chiloscyllium plagiosum. The sequence goes on along the minus strand of NC_057710.1, from coordinate 146,183,313 downwards.
TGCAACGCAGTATCATCGCAGTAATAAAACCGTTCTATCTTGCAGCTAAGCAATTTCTAAGAGCATTTTGTGGCTAGTAAGAAATATCAGCATTTGGGTTTTCATCCTTTCCCAAATGAGGCCTTAAAAATTTGCCCTCAGTTTGAAACCTTTCAAGCAGGAAAGGGAGAGCAAAGAAGAATAATTTATTTTCAATGCAAGATGTATTCCTCCAGAAGTGTTACCTTAATTTTAGCATTGGGTCGACAGAGGAAAAAACAATTTTCAACTGCACAGTGTCCAGTTATATTAGTTACAATTTTAATAGAATTATACAGTCCTTGTAGTGCGGAAAGAGGCAATTTGGCCCATCAAGTGTGCACCAAACTTCTAAAAACATCCCACCCAGTCGCAGGTACCCATCCAGTCCCTGTAACCCCGCATTTAACATGGTTAATCCACCTAACCTGCTCATCTTTGGACTTTGGGAGGAAACAGGAGCACCCTGGTAGAAACCCACGCAGACATGGGGAGAACGTACAAACTCCACACAGACAGTCACCCAAGCTTGCAATCAAACTCAAACCCAAGCAGTGCTTACTGTGCCAATTTTGTTGAGATCATTTGCAGTGTAATCTTGAGACCATGGGCGTGAGTCTATTCATGTTATTTATGGATGACACCAAATTTGGTGGTACAGCGAACAGTGAAGAAGGTTTCCCACGAGTGCAAAGAGATCTTGATCAAATGGGAAGATAAGTGATATATGGAATATAATTTAAATAATTGCAAGCTGTTGCATTTTGGTAAGATAAACCAGGGCAGGGCTTACACAGTTAATAGTAGGGTCCTGCGGAGTGTTGTTTAAAAGAGGGATGAGAGTTTTAAATTCAAGATGTTGACAGTGAGCCACTGTAGGTCTACAAGCACAGGAGACAGGCCAAAGTGAGAATTGAGACACCCTAATAGCAGTTTTGATTACCTTTGCATTTATAGAGTCATAGAGATGTACGGCACGGAAACAGACCGTTCGGTCCAACCCGTCAATGCCGACCAGATATCCCAATCCAATCTAGCCCCACTTGCCAGCACCCGGCTCATATCTCTCCAAACCCTTCCTTTTCATATACCCATCCAAATGCTTCTTAAATGTTGCAATTGTACCAGCCTCCACCACATCCTCTGGCAGCTCATTCCATACACGTACCACCCTCTGCGTGAAAAAGTTGCCCCTTAGGTCACTTTTATATCTTTCCCCCCTCAACCTAAACCTATGTCCTCTAGTTCCTATGCCCTATGCCCTCTTCTTCTCCCAGAGAGTGGTGGCTGTGTGGAATGCTCTGCCCCAGAGGGCAGTGGAGGCCCAGTCTCTGGATTCATTTAAGAAAGAGTTGGATAGAGCTCTCAAAGATAGTGGAATCAAGGGTTATGGAGATAAGGCAGGAACAGGCTACTGAAGAGGAATGATCAGCCATGATCATATTGAATGGCGGTGCAGGCTCAAAGGGCTGAATGGCCTACTCCTGCACCTATTGTCTATTGTCTAGTTCTGGATTCCCCGACCACAGGGAAAAGACTTTGTCTATTTATCCTGTCCATGCCCCTCATAATTTTGTAGACCTTTATAAGGTCACCGCTCAGCCTCTGAAGCTCCAGGGAAAACAGTCCCAGCTGTTCAGCCTCTCCCTGTAGCTCAGATCCTCCAACCCTGGTATCATCCTTGTAAATCTTTTCTGAACTCTTTCAAGTTTCACAACATCTTTCCGGTAGGAAGGAGACCAGAATTGCACGCAATATTCCAACAGTGGCCTAACCAATGTCCTGTACAGCCGCAACATGACCTCCCAACTCCTGAACTCAATACTTTTACCAATAAAGGAAAGCATACCAAACACCACCTTCACTATCCTATCTACCTGCGACTCCATTTTCAAGAAGCTATGAACCGCACTCCAAGGTCTCTTTGTTCAGCAACACTCCCTAGGACCTTGCCATTAAGTGTATAAGTCCTGCTAAGATTTGCTTTCCCAGAACACAGCACCTCACATTTATCTGAAATAAACTGCATCTGCCACTTCTCAGCCCATTGGCCCATCTGGTCCAGATCCTGTTTAAATTCGAGGTAACCCTCTTCACTGTCCACTACACCACCAATTTTGGTGTCATCTGCAAACTTCCTAACTGTACCTTTTATGCTTGCATCCAAATTATTTATGTAAATGACAAAAAGTAGATGGCCCAGCACCGATCCTTGTGGCACTCCATTGGTCACAGGCCTCCAGTCTGAAAAACAACCTTCCACCACTACCCTCTGTCTTCTACCTTTGAGCCAGTTCTGTATCCAAATGGCTAGTTCTCCCTGTATTCCATGAGATCTAACCTTGCTAATCAGTCTCCCATGGGGAATCTTGTTGAATGCTTTACTGAAGTCCATATAGATCACATCTTCTGCTCTGCTCTCATCAATCTTCTTTGTTACTTCTTCAAAACACTCAATCAAGTTTGTGAGACATGATTTCCCA
>NC_057710.1:146171739-146180677 GCF_004010195.1 Chiloscyllium plagiosum | reverse complement strand
CTCTCCCTGGTTACCCTTTTGTCCTTAATATATTTGTAAAGACCCTTTGGATTCTCCTTAATTCTGTTTTCCAAAGCTATCTCATGTCCCCTTTTTGCCCTCCTGATTTCCCTCTTAAGTATACGCCTACTTCCTTTATACTCTTCTAAAGATTCACTCGATCTATCCTGTCTATACCTTACATATGCTTCATATGCTTCCTTCTTTTTCTTAACCAAACCCTCAATTTCTTTAGTCATCCAGCATTTGTGGGCGGCACGGTAGCACAGTGGTTAGCACTGCTGCTTCACAGCGCCAGAGACCCGGGTTCAATTCCCGCCTCAGGCGACTCTCTGTGTGGAGTTTGCACATTCTCCCCGTGTCTGCGTGGGTTTCCTCCGGGTGGTCCGGTTTCCTCCCACAATCCAAAAATGTGCAGGTTAGGTGAATTGGCCACGCTAAATTGCCCGTAGTGTTAGGTGAAGGGATAAATGTAGGAGAATGGGTCTGGGTTGGTTACGCTTCGGCGGGTCGGTGTGGACTTGTTGGGCCGAAAGGGCCTGTTTCCACACTGTAAGTAATCTAATTCCCTATACCTACCAGCCTTCCCTTTGTTATCTCATGAAGGCTTCCCATTTTTCAGCTGCCCCTTTATCTGCGACATCTACCTCCAATCAGCTTTCGCAAGGTCTTGCCTAATACCGTCAAAATTGGCCTTTCTCCAATTTAGAACTTCAACTTTTAGATCTGGTCTATCCTTTTCCATCACTATTTTAAAACGAATAGAATTATGGTCGCTGGCCCCAAAGTGCTCCCCCAGTGACACCTCAGTCACCTGCCCTGCCTTATTTTCCAAGAGTAGGTCAAGTTTTGCACCTTCTCTAGTAAGTACATTCACATACTGAATCAGGAAATTGTCTTGTACACACTTAAGAAATTCCTTTCCATCTTAACCTTTAACACTATGGCAGTCCCTGTCGATGTTTGGAAAGTTAAAATCCCTTACCATAACTACCCTATTATTCTTACAGATAACTGAGATCTCCTGACAAGTTTGTTTCTCAATTTCCCTCTGACTGTTGGGGGGGGGGGTCTATAATACAATCCCAATAAGGTGATCATCCCTTTCTTATTTCTCAGTTCCACCCAAATAACATCCCTGGATGTATTTCCGGGAATATCCTCCCTCAGCACAGCTGTTATGCCACTTCCCCTCCTCTCTTGCCTCCCTTTCCATGAACTACAGAATCCCCTAACACAATTGATCTCTTGGAAGCCGACGTACACCTCGTTGCATTAGAGCCAGTCTCAAAGCCAGTCACGAAACTTGGCTGTTCGTGCTACGTTCCCCTGAGAATCCATCACCACCTACATTTTCCAAAACAGCGTACCTGTTTGAAGTGGGTATATCCACAAAAGACTCCTGCCCTGGGTGCCGACCTCTCTTCCCCCTTCCTGGAGTTAAACCATATATGTGACTGTATCTGAGACTTTTATGAGACAATTATGGAGGGAAGAATGTGATAATGTGCATTTGAATCTACAAGTACGTTTTAGTCCCCCTATGAAAGAACTTTGTTCGCCCCCAGGTCAACATGCTACCATGCTTTCACCGTGCAAGGTTGGCCCGCTAAATTGGGCCTTCTCCTATTCCTCAAATGGGGACAGCAATTTCCAAATCTCACCCCAAATAATTGTAATCCTACCAACATTTAAATAAAAAGATGCTGAATCTAAGTGACTGTCATTTAACACTCTGATAGTTCATGATGCCAGTGTCTGATGCTTGAATCTTAACCTTAATTTAACGTATTAACAGGTGTTAACTGAATACCTGTCTGGCAGTCCATATCCTTTCCATCATAAAGTTGACCAACTTCCATCTCTGAATTTTGCTCACTTTTGTCCTCGCTTGAGAAACACGCGTCCAAACTATTATTGCAAGTACTCTGCGGCTGCCAGAGCCTTGAAAACTAATGAAACAAATTACATTTTTTAATTGGGTTGCTACTGGCTCATCAGACAGTAGATTAACATGTCTTATATGTACATATCGAACAGAATAAGTTTTGCATATTACCATGCCATTAATCGCTGTTAACTTTTTTTAATGATATTTGTTGGTTCAGTATTATCAAAGTTGTGTTGCTGTAAATGATTTGTATGTAAAAATAATGTTGACTAACATCCTTTCAGGTGGAAAGGAAGGTGGACAAGCACAACAACAAAAACAAGTTCGTTCAACGTATGGGAGAGGATTTCACCACAGTCCTGGTCAGGGATTCCGTCATCATTCTTCAACCAGATTTGAAAGTCCAACAGGTTATGGGTTTCCTCAGCCACCAGGAAACTTTGGAGCATCGTTTAACCAGAGGTCACCATTTAGACCTCCAGGACTTCAACCATCTGACAATATGATGCGTTCACAGCCATTAATGTCATGGCCTTATACTCCTCCATTTTGGTCTCCAGTGCCGAATGAAATGCATCGTTTCTTAACTCCACCACCTCCGCCACCACCTCCTCCTCCTCCTCCTCCGCCCTCCCTTCCACTTCAGCCAATGAGCCCAGACTGGTCAGAGCCTAACATGAGGCACACTACTTGCTTTCCAAATGCTCCCCCCTCTTGTTTTTCTAATGCGCCTCCTCACCCACCAAATTCTCAGCTCCATCCACAAGGCTCACAAGACTTTGTTTATAGACCTGGCTATTAGGAAGGCTCATGTTTGCAAACTTTCTGATGTACATGAAGTTTATAACAAATATCAATTATCATTCTCAGTTCAGACATAGATAGAATTGGGTGTAAAATTTTCTGACAGTATTCAGGAGGGTAAAGCAGCTAAGAGCATGGTTGTGCTCATTGAAATAGCATCAGTTAATGATAATTATGATCTAATAAGCACTGTTCACATTGAGTCTCTGCTTCCAATAACCATTTGAAGCAAGCAAAATCTTACAAGTAAAAACAAGTGCAGAGCTATGTCCCTTGTGTCATCTTAAACTTAAAGAACTAGTTTGCACTTACTAATTATGAATGCTGTCTTTCCTGATGTCTGCTCTTGTTAAACTTCAGTGGAAAGAGGTACTGATTTTGTCCATGTTATAGAATAAATTTGACTTTTCTTCATATTTCAGCTAATAAATTCAGTCCCGTACAGCAATACTTTGTATGTATCATTCTACTTGTTCAGAAATGGCACTTTGGGTGTGAAAGGCGTCTCTGTCAGGCCAAAATGAGTCCTGCAGCCTCATTTGTATCTCAAACAATGTTTTTCTCCATTTAGGATTTTGAACAGGATGCAAAATGATCTGCTAATTTGGTATTACTCATTTTGTGTTGCTGCTAAAGACCAATTTAATCTTATTTCCTGAGCATAAATTGTAATGCTGTATTTTGTAAATACAGAAATTTTGTGTAACTGGTGTTAAATTAGTCAGCCAATACATTTAGCGAACTTTACATCTTCAGAAAATCCCGAGTGTCACTTCTTTACCCCTCAAAATGGTTGGCTGTGAAATTGAGTAAATTAAAAATATTTTAATAAAGGTGTCAAGTTCTTTCTTTAATATTTGTATTTGTCTTTTGACATTGAATGTAAGTTTAAAGAGAATGGAATTGAAAATTAAATTACTTCACAACTTTCAGTGAATTCTGTCTTTTGCGTTTGTGTGGTTTTGTTTTGTGCTGTGTATACTTGTTGTTTTCCTGAAGACTTAGAATGTAGAATCATAGATTCCTTATAGAGAGGAAATAGGTCACTCAGTCCATCGAGTATGCACTGTCTCTCTGATGAGTCTCTGACCCAAATCCACTGTAAATATGACTGTGGTTAGTGTGATTTTATATACAGGTCTTTCATTATGCTTACTGTCATCAAGAATTTAACAAATGTTTGTGGTTTTCTATGTTATGCCACAACTAGTTGGGTTCTTGCTGAGTCAAATGTATGTACAGAAGAGCTTCTGTACTTACTGATGCTACTGTATGTTACACACAACTGACTGCACTGATTCTGTTTCACAGCGAAAGTAGCTGAAAGAAAGACCTTAATATTGGAATGCTACATTTCACGATTTAATATTTGAAATCTGAGCCGTAATGCAACAGCCTGTACCATGGAACAGTCTCGCAAACCGTACAGATCTTGAATTTGATCCATGGTTTATTCTGTTACTGTACTGCAACAATTCATTTTGAAATTGTTGCTTTCCTAATCATTGCCAATTTTGTATGAAGTTTGAGATATGTTCAGTCCAATGTTGACGAGGCTGAAACCATCCTTGCTAGCACCCGTGTTTAACTTGCACCAACTCTGGTCCAGCCAAAATAATTCACCATTGAATTATTCTCAAACGCTTGTTGATCCTCCCTGCATCTTCCTTACTCCATTTTTACCATTTATAATCATACATGATAGAAATTTAGAAAATTGGGAGAGGGGTTGGCCCTTCACCCCTTGTAGTCTGCTTTGTCTTCCATTATGACCATAGCTGATCTTATAACTCAATAGCCTGTTCCCTTTTTCCTTCACTATCCTTTGATCTCCTTAGCCAAAAATGCTATATCCAACTCCTTGAAATCTTTCAATGTTTTGGCTTCGACTGCATCACATGATGCACATGTGCCACGAATGAATATAAACAAATAGAAGACCTGTTGACAGCAAATATTCCTATACGTACACCCATTCTACGAGCCAATGTCCTCTTGAAATGCATCATTCCTCAGTACACAACCGTCATTTGAAAATTTTCAAGTTGGCCTCTTTATACGAAAATGTGGGTCACTAATATGAATTGAGAAAATCGTGTCCCACTAATGACCCCTGGGGGGAGCCCACCAAATACTTTCCTTCAGTCCAAAAGACAACTTCCTCAATTAACAACTTCATATCCAAGCTGGTACTATCACATTTCTTCTAAGGGCTTCAAATATACTTGTCGTGTTATATCTTGAAGTATGTTCTTAAAATAAATGTTCACAAAATCGCTGAATCATAACATGAGAACTAAGGATACAAAAATCTAACCATCATCAAAATCTTCAAAAGTTCTTTCACGTTTGATAGCCTAGCAATTCCCAATTGTTGTGATAACTTCATTTTTTTTTGGACTTGAGATTGAAGGATTGTGGGCGCCTACATTTTTATTTAAATGAGGTGTTTCTTGCAAATCATTTAGTTCCATGTAACCGCTGATCTTGGTTGGAATGTGTTTCAGTAAAAACTCCAGACTCTATAACAGGGGTTTATGGCTGTTCTATTTGAACAGTGTTTTGCAGGCTTGAAACGAGTTATGTTTTTCAGTGAGGAAACTTGCTGAAAAAAGGAACTGTTCAGCTTATGTCTCCATTTCTTAAACACCTTTGTGATGAATGCAGTGTGAAACCTGATTGCCCTCTTGAAAAGTGACAGGTATTTTCTCAACTGTGTTCCCTGAGTAAGCTGCATCAGTGAAGATCTCAGAGACATCTCCCTATATTGGGGTCCCTCAGCTATAGGTCAGAACATCAGGCTGACAGCCATCTGAACATTCTACAACTTGTCCCTTTTTTTTGCCTTCATGAACTAATACTTATTGACCTAATTTTTTTTTCTCTATATATAGAGAGACCCATGTTTCCCTTTTCCTGACATGAGTAGGTGTGTGTTTGTATGTTTTTAAGTATCATTTAGAGCTGTAAACATCTACATTTTCATATTGTAAACTGTATCTTTACAAAATAAGAGTTGTTTTTATAATAAACCAATAATTTTGTGATTACTGAACCTGGATGATGGATCTTTTCATTCTAATACAGGGAAAGCAGGCAACTGGCCATATTGGAATCTGGGTCAGACCATTAAATCTGTGTATGACCTGACGAGTAGTGGGACTAAATTGAGACAATGCACCTCATCTCGGTCATAGCACAAGCAAGAGTGTCACTGCTACCCAGACCCCTCTGAAATACCTCTTGGAAATTCCTCTGGGACCTTATCCCAGTTCATTAAATGCAAGCATTGTTTCCTTCTTAAAGTACTGATGAAATAGTTGAAAAATATTGCTGTGAACAGCATGATCATCACTTTCCCTTTCTGTATGCCTCCATTGCCCTTGAACTGGACTTCCAACCTTTGACTGCCAAAACAGTAACAAGGAAGAAAAATGTTTGCCTCCAAAGTGGGAACATATGATACATTTTAAACAAGAGCCTTCGCTCTTGCATATCACTGTAGGAAGTAGTTCCTTATAAATGAAAGCCGCTTAATCGTGAATATTACAACAGAGATGAGGTTCTAATTTCCTCCTGAAATATGTTGTGGTTTGAATCTGTTCAAATAGATTTCGCACACCATCCTCAGAGTCCATCAGTGAAAACTATTATTTATATGAGCTGCATTCAAAAGCTGGTCAAAAAAAGTTGAAGGTTTTGTGAAACCCACAGTGTCTCACAGTTGCGTACATTTTGGAATGCAAATACAGCTTTCTGTGCATCATATGCTCAATTGCATTTTAAATGCTGGTAGCCTTCACTACTTCTGCATGCTGATTTCAAACTGAAAGATTATCTGTGGCCTAGCATTACAAGTATCGAGAGGAAAAATAATTTATTTTACTGTGACAGTACCTCTGAGCAATGGTAGATTTCTGTCAAAAAGTAGATTTTGAGTGTTTAGCACATGCCAAATGACACAAGGAAATTTCATGAAAACTTATTAGCTGTGCTGCTTCAAATGAAACTTAAAGATTTGACTTTTCCTTATAAGCTCAAGGATAGTACAAATTCATGAACCACTACCTCATACTCCGATGAGGGTATAGCACCCTTCCATGTACCCCTGACCACACATAATCTATCAATGCACTATTGCCAGATTGAAATCATGATTCTGTTCAGGAGCATAAAGCTAATCTAAACTTGGAGAGCATTGGACTGTTAGTAGCAGACTGTGCAGAACTGTCCTTGTCACTACTTTCTGCTGAAATTCACCTGGGAAGTTTGCTTTACCATGTCCAATCCCACCAACTTTTCTAATAAAACCTCAGATATGCTAATATCTAAAATGATGCATGGTGTATAAAATGGCGACTTTAACCAGGAAAGAGTTCCTCTGAGGGCATTGGAGGGATATCTGATCAGCATGGACGAGTTGGATCGAAGGGTCTGTTTCCGTGTAGTACATCTCTATGACACCATTTCCCCCTTATTCTGCTCTGTCTTTCCTTGAAATGATGACACGATAGTTTGAGTAGCTCAGAGATCATGTGTACATCCAGTCAATGCAGAAGGTCAGCCTGACAATCAGATAGTTGCATACAAATAGCTTTATTATCCTTTGGAGGAATGTAGTGATTGTGCCATGTTAGGACTAGTGCTGAAAAGCAGGGTGCTGATTTTGTTGGCATCGGATTATATGTAGATAAGTGAATGTCAGTTATAGGTAGTGAAAGGAAGAAATAAGAATGTGAATTGAAATGGAATGAAACTAGTGAAGCTTAAATGAGTGTGAAGAGTAATCTGAATTAAACATTCTAGATAAGTAAGAGTGACAGCTTGTGAACTACAGACAGAGCTGACTTCAACTTTGCCCTCATTTTCTGGCATGCTTAGGTCATTAAAGTATTTCCTACATCGCATACAAATGTGCATTCTGGCTCATCTGGTGTTAATTCATGAGCTGCGACCCTACGTTTCTTCTTTGTAATGGATACCTGTATCTTTCTCCTTATCTTTAAATTCATTTGTGGAATGTGGGTTTGACAATTTGTGCGAACATCATAAATTAGTCAAAGTTGCTTTCTATTTATTTTCATCCTGCCAAATTGCTAAATGGGATAGATTTAAAACTGCTCAAATTAGGAGAGCCACAGAATTGTACCTAAATGCAATGTGTAGCCACATGGCCTTGCTTAGTGACCATTCTTCCATTACTAGGTAAAAACAATGACTGCAGATGCTGGAAACCAGATTTTGGATTAGTAGTGCTGGAAGAGCACAGCAGTGTATGAGGGCATACCAGGAGCAGGACCAAGTATATGTAAAGATCAGTGAAGCTAATACACAGAAACACATGCATATTAAATAGTGGAAGCAACATGCCATATACAGAAGCAATCCTACAACCAGAGCAGCACATTAAAGCTTGGGCAGTTCTTTCATATCCAGCCATGTGTGGCGCTGGAAAATTAAAAGGAGGTGGAGTGTGCACAGGTATTCTCATCCTCAATGATGAACAAGTCCAAAACATCAGTGCAAAAGGCAAGGTTGGTGATCTTGCATCTACAGCCAGAAATGCTGAGTGAATGATTCATTACAGACAAAAAAAACTGTAGATGCTGGAATCCAAACCGGAGGCTGGAAGAAAACCGCAAGCTAGGCAGCATCAGGAGGTGGAGAAGTCAACGTTTCTGGTGTAATCCTTCTTCAGGGTGATGCATCTCAGTCTCTTCCAGAGGTTCCCCCCATCACAGATGCCACAATGTTCCTACATGTCGTTTCATTGTTGCTGTTTCCTACCTTCCATCCACGAAAAGATGATTCAGCACACTTCCAAAATATCTACCTCATATGCAAACTATATAATGTATTTGATTCATTCCATATGATATCAGAAATAAATACCTGAACACAATCAATATGGCTAAATAAGAACCTGTAGTAGTGCTAAAAGTTTGTTCTCCAGAACTAGTTGTACTTCTAGCCCAACCCCTTCAGTACAAACACAAGAACTTAACCTTCCCACTTCAGGCGACTGACTGTGGAGTTTGCACATTCTCCCCGTGTCTGCGTGGGTTTCCTCCGGGTGCTCCGGTTTCCTCCCACAATCCAAACATTTGCAGGTCAGGTGAATTGGCCATGCTAAATTGCCCGTTGTGTTAGGTGAAGGGGTAAATATAGGGGAATGGGTCTGGGTGGGAGGCGCTGCAGCAGGTCGGTGTGGATTTGTTGGGCCGAAGGGCCTGTTTCCACACT
>NC_057710.1:146133785-146171265 GCF_004010195.1 Chiloscyllium plagiosum | reverse complement strand
ACCTTGTCTCAGTCCCAACCCTCGAACTCAGCACCACCTTCCTAACCTGCAATCTTCTTCCTGACCTCTCTGCCCCCACCCTCACTCCGGCCTATTACCCTGACCTTGACCTCCTTCCACCTATCGCACTTCCAACGCCCCTTCCCCAAGTCCCTCCTCCCTACCTTTTATCTTAGCCTGCTTGGCACACTCTCCTCATTCCTGAAGAAGGGCTCATGCCAGAAACGTCGATTCTCCTGCTCCTTGGATGCTGCCTGACCTGCTGCGCTTTTCCAGCAACACATTTTCAGCTCTGATCTCCAGCATCTGCGGTCCTCACTTTCTCCCTGGAGAATGATTTGTCCTGTACATAAACCCAAGCTGGCCGCAGGTCACTGATTTAAAAACGTATCTCGTGAATAAGCGGGGCGCACGCTGAGCAGGAGCGTACACGGGACTGCTGAGTAAGTTAAGTAATATCTTAGGGTGGTTTCATTACCTGAAACACTACTGAGATAGTGTCTCCCACCCAACCTCCTCCTCTAACCAAAAGAAAAGGTTCTGTGTGCCAGATTGATAAGGTGACTTTATTCCTCTGCAGTCTCTTTGGGAATTTAGAATAATGGGAATGGCGGTTAAGGAAGTTGAATGTCCCTCCTGCAGAATGTGGAAGCTAAGCGTCACCACAAGTGTCCCTGCTGAGTTCATCTGCGGGAAGTGCACCCAACTCTCGCTCCTCGAAAACCAGGTTAGGGAACTGGAGCTGGAGCTGGATGAATTTCGGATCATTCGAGAAGCAGAGGGGGTTATTGAGAGCAGTCACAGGGAGATAGTCACACCTCAGGTAAAAGAAGAAGGTAGATGGATTACAGTCAGGGACGGAAAGGGAACCAGCAGGCAGTACAGGGAAACCCTGGGGCCATTCCCCTCAATGACAAGTGTACTGTTGGAGACTGTTGGAGGGGGAAACGACTTACCAGGTGTAAGTTATGGGGTATAGGTCTCTGACACAGAGTCTGGTCCTGTTGCTCAGAAGGGAAGGAGGGAGATGAGCAGAGCAATAGTCATTAGGGAATCCATGCTTAGGGAGACAGATAGGAGGTTCTCGGTTGGTGTGTTGCCTCCCAGGTGCCAGGGTTTGTGATGTCTCTGATTGTGTTTTCAGGATCCTTGAAGAGGGAGGGGAAGCAGCCCCAAGTTGTGGTCCACATAGGCACTAACGACATGGGGTGGGGATTTAAGGCAGAAATTCAGGGAGCTAGGGTGGAAGCTTAGTGCTAAGACAAACAGAGTTGTTATCTCTGATTTGTTACCTGCGCCACATGCTAGCGAGGCGAGGAATAGGGAGAGAGGAGTTAACACATGGCTACAGGGATGGTATAGGAGGGAGGGTTTTGGACCCCTGGATAATTGGGGCTCATTCTGGGGTAGGTGGGACCTCCACAAACAGGATGGTCTACACCTGGACCAGAGGGGTACCAAAATCCTGGGGGGAAATTTGCTAATGTTCTTTGGGAGTGTTTAAAATAATTCAGAACCTAAATTGTAGTTCCAGTGTACAGAGGTTGAGAGTAGTGAGGTCAGAAATGAGGTTGAAGGTTGCAAGAGTTCATTGGCAAGCAGGAAAGTGGTTTGAAGTGTGTCTACTTCAATGCCAGGAGCATCCGGAATAAGATGGGTGAACTTACAGCATGGGTTGGTACCTGGGATTTCAATGTTGTGGCCATTTCGGAGACATGGATAGAGCAGGGACAGGAATGGTTACTGCAGGTTCCGAGATTTAGATGTTTCAGTAAGAACAGAGAAGATGGTAAAAGATGAGGTGTGGCATTGTTAGTCAAGGATAGTGTTACACTGGCAGAAAGGACATTTGAGGACTCATCTACTGAGGTAGTATGGTCTGAGGTTAGAAACAGGAAAGGAGAGGTCACCTTGTTGGAAGTTCTCTATAGGCCTCCAAATAGTTCCAGAGATTTCAAGGAAAGGACAACAAAGATAGTTCTGGATCGGAACGAGAGTAAACAGAGTAGTTGTTCTGGGGGACTGTAACTTTCCAAATATTGACTGGAAATGCCATAGTCCGAGCACTTTAGATGGGTCAGTTTTTGTCCAATGTGTGCAGGAAGGTTTCCTGACACATGATGTAGACAGGTCAACAAGGGGTTGGTACTGGGTAATGAACCTGGCCAAGTGTTAGGTTTGGAAGTAGGTGAGCACTTTGATGATAGTGACCACAATTCGGTTATGTTTACTTTAGCGATGGAAATGGATAGGTATATACTGCAGGGCAAGAGTTATACCTGGGGGAAAGACAATTGTGGTGCGATTAGGCAAGATTTAGGATGCATAGGATGGGGAAGGAATCTGCAGGGGATGGGCACAATTGAAATGTGGAACTTATTCAAGGAACAACTACTGCGTGTCCTTAATAAGTATGCACGTGTCAGACAGGAAGTTGTCAAGTGAGGGAACTGTGGTTTACTATGGAATCTCTTGTCAAGGGGATGAAGAAGGCTTATATTAGGATGAGACGTGAAGGCTCAGTTGGGGCACTTGAGGTTAAAAGTTAGCCAGGAAAGACCTAAAGAGAGTGCTAAAAAGAGCCAGAAGGGGACATGAGAAGTTGTTGGCAGAGCGGAGCAAGAAAAATCCTTAATCTCTCAATAGGTATATCAGGCATAAATGAATGACTAGAATAAGATTAAGGCCAATCAAGGATAGTCGTGGGAAGTTGTGGTAGATTCCAAGGAGATAGGGGGAGCACTAAATGAATATTTTTCGTCAGCATTCACACTGAAAAAGGCAATGTTGTCGAGGAGAATACTGAGATACAGGCTACTAGACTAGATGGGATTGAGGTTCACAAGGAGGAAGTGTTAGCAATTCTGGAAAGTGTGAAAACAGATAAGTTCCCTGGGATGGATGGGATTTATCCTAGGATTCTCTGGGAAGCCAGGGAGGAGATTGCGGAGTCTTTGGCTTTGATCTTTATGTCATCATTGTCAACAGGAATAGTGCTAGAAGACTGGAGGATAGCAAATGTTGTCAAGAAGGAGTGTAAAGACAACCCTGGTAATTATAGACCAGTGAGCCCTTACTTCAGTTGTCAGTAAAATGTTGAAAAAGGTTATAAGAGATAAGATTTGTATTCATTTAGAGAGGAATGAGTTGATTAGGTACAGTCAACATGGTATTGTGAAGAGTAGTTTGTGCCTCACAAACCTTATTGAGTTTTTTGAGATGGTGACCAAACAGGTGGATGAGGGTAAAGTGGTTGATATGGTGTGTATGGATTTCAGTAAGGTGTTTGATAAGGTTCCCCATGGTAGGCTATTGCACAATATACAGAGGCATGGGATTGAGGGTGATTTAGCGTTTGCATCAGAAATTGGCTAGCTGAAAGAAGACAGAGGGTGGTGGTTGAGGAGAAATGTTCATCCTGGAGTTCAGTTACTAGTGGGGTACCATAAGGATCTGTTTTGGGGCCACTGCTGTTTGTCATTTTATAAATGACCTTGAAAGATGGGTTAGTAAATTTGTGGATGACACTACGTTTAGTGGAATTGTGGTTAGTGCTGAAGGATTTTGCAGGTTACAGAGGGACATAGATGAGTTGCAGAGCTGGGCTGAGAGGTGGCAAGTGGAGTTAATGTGGAAAAGTGTGAGGTGATTCACTTTGGAAGGAGCAACAGGAATGCAGAGTACTGGGCTAATGGTAAGATTCTTGGCAGTGGAGATGAGCAGAGATCTTGGTGTCCATGTACATAGATCCCTGAAAGTTGCCACCCAGGTTGATAGGGTTGTTAAGAAGGCGTACAGTGTGTTAGCTTTTATTGGTAGAGGAATTGAGTTTTGGGGCATGAGGTTATGTTTCGGCTGTACAAAACTCTGGTGCGGCCGCACTTGGCGTATTGCATACAGTTCTGGTCACTGCATTATAGGAAGGACGTGGAAGCATTGGTAAGGGTGCAGAGGAGATTTACTAGGATGTTGCCTGGTATAGAGAGAAGGTCTTATGAGGAAAAGCTGAGGGACTTGAGGCTGTTTTCGTTAGAGTGAAGAAGGTTGAGAGGTCACTTAATTGAGACATATAAGATAATCAGAGGGTTAGATAGGGTGGACAGTGAGAGCCTTTTTCCTCAGTTGCTGATGGCTAGCATGAGGGGACATAGCTTTAAATTGAGGGATGATAGATATAGGACAGATGTCAGAGGTAGTTTCTTTACTCAGAGAGTAGTAGGGGCATGGAACGCACTGCCTGCAACAGTGGTAGACTTGCCATCTTTAAGGGCATTTAAATGGTCATTGGATAAACATATGGATGAAAATTGAATAGTGTAGGATAGATCGGCTTCAGACTGGTTTCACAGGTCAGCACAACATCGAGGGCCAAAGGGCCTGTACTGCGTTGTACTGTTCTATGTTCTTTGGACTGGTAAGAAGCATTCCTACAGCTTGCTGGCATCTTTGTTACAGTATTTGCCATACAAACAGATTGAATACAACAAATCACTCTGACAAGTGATCACATCTTGCTTTCTACTTCTGTCACTTCCTGATATATGGACAGCAAAACATGGTCCGATTGTTCTGCTAGTATTATAGAAGCCTACAGCTCACAACATGGTGTTTGAAGATCTTCATGGTGTTCTGTGTGTGAATCAGAATCAGCACAGTGAAAGAATTCTAATCCTGATTTCACGCAGAACCAATGTTTATTTTGGACATCACTGGCTTTTCTTAAATACGTTCACATTCAGCAGAGTGGATGATTCAGTCACCCCCCCTCATTAATAACCCTCCCTTCCCCCCACCCCTGCCTATTTCCACGTTGGCCAAGAGCATGTTTGACTATATTTCACCAAGGATGCGGTCATTGACTGTACCACTTCCATGAGCTGGAGCTGTGAAGCTCATTGTAATTCTTTACCAGTCGATCTTCCCAAATGGAAATGGGCAACTTTATTAACATAAAACAGTTTGCTATGGACCGTTGCATCAGGGAGTTGGTAATGACCCTGTGTACCAGCTCTGCCAAGCTATTGGAATTCCCAACAGTGCAGGGAGACATCAACAATGTAAATATGACTCTGAGACTCGCTAATATTAATGGACAAGGGCATCACAATTGCAAGGACTTTATTCCTCAAACAGTGTAAGGATAAGCAAGTTATGCTGCAGCTTTATAGAACTTTAGTTAGGGCACACTTGAAATCTTACATACCGTACTGGTCACCACACCACCAGAAAGATGTGGATGCTTTGGAGAAGATACTGAGAAGGTTTACCAGGATGTTGTCTGGTATGGAGGATTTTAGTTATGAAGAAAGGTTGGATAGACTGGGTTTGTTTTCACTGGAACACAGGAGGTTGAGGGGTCACCTGATAGAGGTTTATAAGCTTATGAATGGCATGGACAGAGTCAAAAGTGTGAGGCTTGTTCCCAGGATGTAGGGGTCAATTTCTAGGGGACAGGGGTTCAACGTTTTGGTGGGAGTGGGGAAAATTTCAAGAGATGTGCGAGGCAGGTTCTTCGCACCAAAGGTGGTGAGTGTCTGGATTGCACTGCCAGAGGAGTTGGTGGGGGCAGACCCAATAGCAACATTCAAGAAACATCTTGTCGAAAAAATGAATAAGAATCCTGTAAGTGAAGACAGGGCAAAATGTGTTAGCACAGGCTTGGTGGGTTGAAGGTACTGTATTGTTCTTTGTTTTTTTATGCAGTCAATGTGCACTTATGCCCGAACATCATGTCAGCAAATGCTTTCAAACTGGACCAGCCAGCTGGATGCACTAATCAAGCTACGACGACTGACCAAAGTTGCTTAGGAAACACAGATGAAGGGTGCACCAACAAATAGCATTGTAAAGGACAGTTTGTGTGCACGGACAAGCATACAACTGAAGGATTGAGACATGGTTCCATCTTGGGGCTGCTCATTTGATCTCTTAGCACTTGTTCATGACCTGCATGCTCAAAGCACTAATGACTTGTTGTTCCAGTTAGTGTATTGGCATTTCAGCCAGAGACAAAGGCCTGTTGAATTAGAGTATTAGTACAGATAAATAGGCAGGATGCTTATCAGTAGGATCTGTCCAGGTTGGAGAGGATTGTTTTAAATATAATACCCTCTGGGATATGGGCATCGCTGCCTGAGCCAGTCTTTACTCCCTATGCCTGATTACTCTTGAGAAGGTGGTGGTGAGCTGCCTCTTTGAACTGCTGCATCCATGTACACACACTGCCATGAGGGAGGGAGTTTCAGGATTTTGACTCACTGAGAGTTATATATTTCCAAGTTGGGATGGTGAGTAGCGTGTAGGGAAACCTCCAAGTGGTAGTGTTCCCATGTATCAGCTGCCCTCGTCCTTCTAGATGAAAATGGTCATGGGCTTGGAAGATGCAGTCTAAAGAACTTTGATGCAATGCATCTTGTAGATAGTACACACTGCTGCGCGTGAGTATTGGTGGTGGAGGGAGAGGATAGTTGTGGATGTGATGCCAATAAGCAGGTTACTTTGACCTGGATGATGTCAAGCTTCTTGAGTGGTGTTACAACTTCACCCATCCAGGCAAGTGGGGAGTAGTCCATCCCACTCCTGACTTGTGCCTTGTAGATGGTGGACAAGCTTTGAGGAGTCAGGAGGTCAGTTACTCACTGCAGTATTTCTAGCCTCTCACCTGCTCTTGTAGCCACTGTGAATATGTAGCGAGTTGATCATGTGGGATTTAGTGATGGTAATTGCAGCAGCTGCATGGCTACTAAAACACAAGTAGATTGCCAATTTGGCCTAATATCAAGGAATGCTGGGAATGGGACATGCTGATCAAGTAAAACACTGCAAATTGCAAACTCAGAAACTAGACACAGTGCAAACATAGCAGACAGGTGCTAATGATATTAGCATTGTGTAAAAGGACTCATCTTTTCAACACTTCAACAAAACAAAGGAGAAATGCACATTTTCAACCAACTAACAGAAAGGCATTTCGGCCCTGCTGCACAAAGAAACGACCATTAGCAAGCCGTCCCCAAACGATTGACAATGATTCAAACCATTCAGCGCGTGTCCCTGATTGGCTAGAACTACAGAACATTCCAGAAAATCATTCAAAAAGGTATAAAAACAGAGCTTATGTTCAGATCGATCTCTTGGACCTTGTGGAGAGGAAGAAGTGGCTGGCATGGCAAAATCTGACTGTCTGGAGTGAGAGAGCAGGAAAACAATGACTTGCAAACTTGATTAAAGTTACAAGCTACCCTGGGATGTATTGTAATGACTAAGGAGGATCAGGCAGGATTAGACCTAGTATTGTTGGTGTTAAAGTATCACAATTATTTATTTCTTAATAAAGTTGCGACTGTTTTCATTGGTACCAACTTGTGTCTATGCTCATTTTACCATTCTGTAGGACCTTTCAATCCCTTCAACCAATAGATTATAAATGAATTTACTCAGGTGTCATTTACAATCTATGGGTTGAAGGATCTGAAAGGTCCTAACGGGATTGGATAACAGCAACATCATTGAGTATCAATGGGCCGCAGTTACATTATCTCATTTTGGAGTTCATCATTGACTGTCATTTGTGTGGCATGAATGTTACTTGCCAATTGTCAGCCCAAGCCTGAATATTGTTCAGATCTTGTTGCACTTGGACATGGACTGCTTCAGTATCTGAGGTGCTGTGAATCGTGTTGAACATTGTGCAGCTTAGTGGCATGGTGTAAAGACAACAATCTCTCCCTCAGTGTCAGCAAAACAAAAGGAGCTGGACATTGACCTCAGGAAGCAGAATGGAGGTCACATCCCTGCCTGTATCAATAGTGCTGAGGTGGAGGTAGTCAAGTGCTCTAAATTTCTGAGAGTAAATATCACCAACAATTTATCCTGGTCCATCCACATTGACACTGTAGTCAAGAAAACGCATTAACACCTCTACTTCCGCAGAAGGCTAAGGAAATGCAACACGTCCATGATGACTCTGACCAATTTTTATAGATGCACCGTACAAAGCATCTGTCCAGATGCATTTCAGCATGGTATGGCAACTGCGGTACCCAAGACCAGAGGACATTTCAGAGAGTGGAGAATGCAGCCTAATTCTCAACAAAAAGCAGCCTTCCTTCCATTGACTCCATCCACACTTCCCACGGTCTCAGGAAAGTAGCCAACATAATTAAAGACTCCTCTCACCCCAGTTGTAGCTGCATGTATAGGACTGTTCTGATTCTGTCACTGTTTTCCATATGCTCCACTTTAAAATCCTTGATAATGGACTCTAGCATCTTCCCACTATTATTGTCTGACTCACTGGTCAATAATTTTCTGTTTTCTCTCTCCCACTCTTTCTAAATATTGGGATTACATTAGCTACCATCTAATCTGTAGGATACACTCCAAGTATTTCCATAAAAAGGATATGCTTTTCCACAATTCATAAGTAACAATAACAATGTAAATCATTTTAGATGCTACTAGACCCACATAAAGCATTTCCACCCATCATTTTTCTGATAACAGGTATTGTTATACACTTATACATTGTCATATCGTGGTCAAATAGAGGCTCTCAATTTTCAACGTCCATCATCCGATTTTAAACCTTTGATTTAATTGAAGTGACTTCAAATAGCAAGAAACACTGACTTAAAAATGGTCGTAGTGGTCACCTGACCAGAGATCGAGCCAAGCTTCCGAAAATTGTCAATAAACAGTAACCATCTGATCAGAAATTAATATGTTATCAAAAATACTGAAGACAGTCAATCAGAACTAGGAGACACTGTTTTAAAAGTAGGGGTTACCTTTTTAGGGCAGAGATGAAGGGATTTTTTCTCTCTTTCAGGATTGTGAATGTTTAGAACTCAGAAGCAGCGCAGGCTGAATTGAATATTTTGAAGGCAGCTGTGGATAGATTGTCAGGAATAGATGGAAATTTGGAATTTGGAACATAACCAGATCAGCCGTAAGGTTATTAACTGACAGAGCAGGGTTGAAAGGCTGAAGTAGCTCATTTATGCTCCTAATGTATATGGTCAAATGCATGTTTATAATAAAATTGCTCTTCCTTTCAATCAATGAAAACTCTTTAAGTATTTCTGGTGATCTAGTTAACCACATTTTTGATTGAAGTGGGGAGAAGCCACATAGAGTCATAGAGATGTACAGCACGGAAACAGACCCTTTTGTCCAACTCATCCATGCCGACCAGATATCCCAACTCAATCTAATCCTACCTGCCACCACTTGGCCCATCCCTCCAAACCCTTCCTATTCATATACCCATCCAGATGCCTTTTAAATGTTGTAATTGTACCAGCCTCCACCATTTCCTCTGGCAGCTCATTCCATACGCGTACCACCCTCTGCGTGAAAAAATTGCCCCTTAGGTCCCTTTTAAATCTGTACCCTCTCACCCTAAACCTATGCCCTCCTGTGCTGGACTCCCCCTCTCCAGGGAAAAGACCTTGTCTATTTATCCTATCCATGCCCCTCAAGATTTTATAAAACTCTATAAGGTCACCCCTCAGCTTTGGACACTCCAGGGAAAACAGCCCCAGTCTATTCAACCTTTCTCTATAGCTCAAATCGTCCAGCCCTGGCAACATCCTTGTAAATCTTTTCTGAACCCTTCAAGTTTCATAACATCTTTCCAATAGGAAGGAGACCAGAATTGCACACAATATTCCAACAGTGGCCTAACCAATGTTCTGTACAGCCACAACATGACCTCCCAACTCCTGTACTCAATACTCTGACCATTAAAGGAAAACATACTAAATGCCTTCATCACTATCCTATCCACCTGCAACTCTACTTTCAAGGAGCTATGAACCTGCACTCCAAGATCTCTTTGTTCAGCAACACATCCTATGACCTTATCACTAAGTGTATAAGTCCTGCTAAGATTTGCTTTCCCAAAATTTGGCACTTCACATTTATCTAAATTAAACTCCATCTGCCACTTCTCAGCCCATTGGCCCATCTGATCAAGATCCTGTTGTAATTCAAGGTAACCTTCTTCGCTGTCCACTACACCTCCAATTTTGGTGTCATCTGCAAACTTACTAACTGTACCGCTTATGCTCACATCCAAATCATTTATATAAATGATGAAAAGTAGTGGACCCAACACCAATCCTTGTGGCACTCCACTGGTCACAGGCCTCCAGTCTGAAAAACAACCTTCCACCACCACTCTCTGATTTCTACCTTCGAGACAGTTCTGTATCCAAGTGGCTAGTTTTCCCTGTATTCCGTGAGATCTAACCTTGCTGACCAGTCTCTCATGAACAACCTTGTCGAATGCCTTTCAGAAGTCCATATAGATCACATCTACCACGCTGCCCTCATCAATCCTCTTTGTTACTTCCTCAAAAACTTCAATCAAGTTTGTGAGACATGATTTCCCATGCACAAAGCCATGTTGACTATCTCTAATCAATCCTTGTCTTCCCAAATACATGTAAATCCTGTCCCTCAGGATTCCCTCCAACAACTTGCCCACCACCGAGGTCAGGCTCACTGGTCTATAGTTCCCTGGCTTGTCCTTACCACCTTTCTTAAACAGTGGTACCACATTAGCCAACCTCCAGTCTACCAGCACCTCACCTGTGACTCTCGATGATACAAATATCTCATCAAGGGGCCCAGCAATCACTTCCCAGGCTTCCTGCAGAATTCTAAGGTACACCTGATCAAGTCCTGGGGATTTATCCACCTTTAACCATTTCAAGACATCCAGTACTTCCTCCTCTGTAATATGGGCATTTTGCAAGATGTCACCATCTATTTCCCTACAGTCTATATCTTCCATGTCCTTCTCCACAGTAAACACTGATGCAAAATACTTCTTTAGTATCTCCACCATCTCCTGCGGCTCTGCGCAAAAGGCAGCCTTGCTGATCTTTGAGGGGCCCTATTCTCTCCCTAGTTACCCTTCTGTCCTTAATGTTTTTGTAAAAACCCTTTGGATTCTCCTTAACTCTTATTTGCCAAAGCTATCTCATGTCCCCTTTTTGCCCTCCTGATTTCCCTCTTAAGTATACTCCTACTGCCTTTATACTCTTCTAAGGATTCACTTGATCTTTCCTGTCTATACCTGACATATGCTACCTTCTTTTTCTTAACCTAACCCTCAATTTCTTTAGTCATCCAGTATTCCCTATACCTATCAGCCTTTCCTTTCACCCTAACAGGAATTTTCTGTCTCTGGTCTCTTGTTATATCATTTTTGAAGGCTTCCTTTCTGTACCCAATCAACCTTTGAAAGTTCTTGCCTAATACCGTCAAAATTAGCCTTCCTCCAATTTAGAACTTAAACTGTTAGATCTGGTCTATCCTTTTCCATCACTATTTTAAAGCTAATAGAATTCTGGTCGCTGGTCCCAAAGTGCTCCCCCACTGACACCTCAGTCACATGCCCTGCCTTATTTCCCATGAGTAGGTCAGGTTTTGCACCTATTCTTGTCGGTACATCTACATACTGACTCAGAAAATGTTCTTGTATGCTCGTAACAAATTCCTCTCCATCTAAACCCTGAACACTTTGGCAGTCCCGGTCTATGCTCAAAAATTAATTAAATCTTTGATGCATCCAACTGGATGTTGAAAAGAGGGAAACCAAATTATCCCTCGTCATCTGACTGTAATAATACATGACTATATTTACCACCATCCCGTCTTGACACATTCAAATGGTTTGAGGATTTCTCTCCAAATACATTCTCTGCAGATTTAGAAGAAAGTAGTTTGTTAGGAGAAGATAGTTCCTTGACCTGTATTCCTGATGAACAGGAGTCTGACGTTCACTTCTGAACCAGAGGACCTTTAATTTCTTGTTTTCCTTTCATACAGGATGTCACCCCAGTCAGAGAAGCCGCTTTTCTCTTTGGGCTACCTTGATGTTTTAATCATTGCTTATTTCAACCCAATGGTGTCATCCACATCTTTAATCAGTAGACTTTGTTCTCAGTTCACTTTTAGATTTGTGCTGAATTAGAAAGACTGAGACTTATTGATTAATTTGGATTTTTCATTCATCCTCAACAGATGAATTATTGGTGAAATTAACTTTTTCGCTTCCTCAATTGTATCATCTGAAAATTCATTCTTGATTGACATAATATTCTTCTTTGGAACCAGATATCCTGACGTGAACTTGTCCCTTCTTACACATCTTTTCAGAAGCTTGAATCCAGTTGTTTTACCAGAATATAAAGGAGGCATTCCTCAATGCGGTTCTTTCCCACGATGCATTGGGGAAGAAACTGATCAGTGAGTGAATACAATCTATAGAGAATGTTTTTGGAGAGAAATCCTCAAACTATTTGCATGTGTAAAGACAGGATGGTGGTAAATACAATCATATATTAATACAGTCAGATGACAAGGGATGATTTCAACATCCAGTTGGATGCATTAAAGATTTAATTAATTTTTTAGCATAGGCTGGGACTGCCAAAGTGCTCAAGGTTTAGATGGAGAGGAATTTGTTAAGCGTGTATAAGAAAATGTCCTGATTCAGTAAGTGGATGTACCTACTAGAGAAGGTGCAAAACCTGACCTACTCTTGGGAAATAAGGCAGGGCAGGTGACTGAGGTGTCAGTGGGAGAGCACTTTGGGGCCAGCGAACATAATTCTATTAGTTTTAAAACTAAGTGAGTACATTCTTTTTACTTCTTTGATTTGAAATAAATGGCTGTTTAAAGTTTTACATTTTAAAAAATGTATTCATAGGATGTGGGTGTTGCTGGATAGGCTGGTATTTAATTGCCCAAAAGAGTCAACAATGTTAACATGAGTCCAGAGTCACGTGTTGGGCAGATCAGGTGAGGATGGCAACCTCCTTCCCTAAAGGACATCAGTGAACCAGACGTTCGTTCTCCCTATCAGTCGACAGCGGTTTCATGGTCGCCAGTAGATTCTTAATTCCAGATGTATTTTATTGAATTCAAATCTATGGCATAGCAAGTCAACTTGACCAGGTGGAGCACACCTGGGCTGTGTAGGAAGTCATGGATGTACCACATGTCTAAGACCTATACCTCTAACACATGTTGCCTGCTTAATAGGTTTCAACTGGGGGTATCAGAACACAAACTACTGCTGGAGTCAGTGCTGTGCATCAATGAGGCACAAAACAAGATGGCATAGCCAGTTTAAAAAGGTGATTATACTGCGGGTTAGAGCATACAAGTAGAGAGGGATTGAGTTTCAGAGCCGTAAGGTTTTGCTGCAGCTCTCTAAAACTCTGGTTAGACCAAACTTGGAATATTATGTCCAGTTCTGGTCACCTCAATATAGGAAGGTTTTAGAGAGGGTGCAGAGGAGATTTACCAGGATGCTGCCTGGATTGGAGGGCATGTCTTATGAAGAGAGGTTGAGTGAGCTAGGGCTTTTCACACTGCAGAGAAGAAGGAATAGAGATGACTTGATCGAGGTGTACAAGGTAATGAGAGGCATAGACAGAGCAGATAGACAGAGACTTTTCCCCAGGGCAGAAATGGCTGTCACAAGGGTTCATAATTTAAGGTGATTGCAGGAAGGTTTAGGGGAGATGTCAGAGGTAGGTTCTTTACGCAGAGAGTGGTGGTAGTAGAGTCAGAGACATTAGGGACATTTAAGAGACTGCTGGACAAGCACATGGATGGCAATAAATTGAGAGGTGTGTAGGTTAGCTGGCTGTGCTGGAAGGTTAATTTTCAGATGTTTTGGCACCATACTAGGTAACATCTTCAGTGAGCCCCCGGACATAGCACTACTGATGATTCCTGCTTTCTATTTATACGTTTGGGCTTCTTTGTGTTGATGATGTCATTTCCTGTTGTGATGTCATTTCCTGTTATTTTTATCAGAAGGTGGTAAGTCGGGTCCAAGTCAATGTGTTGTTGATAGAGTTCTGATTGGAATGCCATGCTTCTAGGAATTCTCGTGCGTGTCTCTGTTTGGCTTGTCCTAGGATGGATGTGTTGTCCCAGTCAAAGTGGTGTCCTTACTTATCTGTATATGAGGATACTAGTGAGAGAGGGTCATGTCTTTTTGTGGCTAATTGCTGTTCATGTATCCTGGTGGCTAGTTTTCTGCCTGTTTGTCCAATGTAGTGTTCATTACAGTCCTTGCAAGGTATTTTGTAAATGACATTAATTTTGCTTGTTGTCTGTATAGGGTCCTTCAAGTTCATCAGCTGCTGTTTTAGTGTGTTGGTGGGTTTGTGGGCTACCATGGGCGACTTACCACCCCCTGAGAAAAAGAACAGGAAATGACATCACCGTTGAAATGACATCACCACAGGAAATGACATGACCAATCCAAAGAAACCCAAACATATAAAGAGAAAACAGGGATCATCAGCAGTGCTTCATCTGGAGGCTCACTGAAGATGTTACCTAGTATGGTGATGAAATGTTTGAAAATGAACCTTCTGGCTCAGCGAGCAAACCTACATCCAGAATCTCAACCTGAGCTACAAATCTTCTCAAAACTTGCTAGGTTAGGTTGATCTTAGATTCAGATAAATGCTTGGCACAACATCATGGGCCGAAGGACCTGTATTGTGCTGTACTGTCCTATGTTCTGTGTTCTAATGTTCAATTGCTAACGTGCACTATCTAAAAGATGCACCTTAGAAATTCTCAATAACTCCTTAGACAGCACATCCAAACTCATCACTACTTCCATCTAGAAGGATAAGGATGGCAGATATGTGAGAACATCACCACATGCAAGTTCTCTTCCAAAGCACTCACCATCCTGACTTGCAAAGATATTACTGGTGCATCAATTTTATTGGGTTAAAATCCTCAGACTCCCTGACCACTGACTGACTCCCTGACCCATTGGCATTGTGGGTCTAGCTACACCAAATGGATTGCAGCAGTTCAAAAAGGCAATAAATGCTGACCCAGTCAGCAACATTCACATCCCATGAATGAATAAAACTGTTCAATTTGCAATCTTTTTATCCAATAATAGATTTCATTAAAATTTTGCCTTATTTTTGTTCAGGGTACTGGCCTCTACACATTAAAGAAACTGACAGCTTTAGCTACAATTTGATAAAAGGAGTGGGAGTGAGTTTGTGACTGTTTGCAGGAAGGGAAGGTTGGTTGATTTTCTTGGTCTAAGAATCGTTGGCAAGAAATAGTTTCATAGGGTGGGCTCTACTTTCTGTCTTTGTACATCCATCCCACACAGAAATATCCACTCCATATTCCATCACTGCAGTTAGCATCTTCAGTCTTAACTTAAACTCTTTATTTTCTCTTTCCTAATTGTGCCTTGTTTTATTGAGTCTTTCCTTGTGTGGTCTCTTATGAGGTAAGTTGGGTGGATGGCTGGTGTATAATATAAAATAATGCCAACACCATAGGTTCCCAAACTGCCTGAGGTTACAATGAAGGGCTCTCCTTCTCAATTTCTCTCTTCACCTGAGGCATGGTGAGTCGCAGGTTAGTGCACCACCAATTGTCTCTGTCTATGAGAAACATGATTCGGAGATGCCGGTGTTGGACTGGGGTGGACAAAGTTAAAAATCACACAACACCAGGTTATCGTCCAACAGGTTTAATTGGAAGCACACTAGCTTTCGGAGCGACGCTCCTTCATCAGGAACTCATCAGCCCCCTGTTGAGGGAGCAGTGCTCATCATGTCATTTCTGCTAATCTTTGAATCTGGCTCCAAATCAGTTAATCCTTTAAACATCTCCTGGAGATCGTCCGCCTTTTATTTGCTTTTGTCCCTTTAATTCCAAATATACCAATATATTGTTGAGCTTTCTGTTTTTATCTTTGAAGAAGATGGCTGCCTAAACTATCTTGTCCCTCATTTGACCCCAATTGGTGTATGCAAATTTCAGGCAGGGTCTAATATTTTATGTGTATAGAGTCATAGAGATGTACAGCATGGAAACAGACCCTTCGGTCCAACCCGTCCATGCCAACCAGATATCCCAACCCAATCTCATCCCACCTGCCAGCACCCGGCCCATATCCATCCAAACCCTTCCTATTCATATACCCATCCAAATGCCTCTTAAATGTTGCAATTGTACCAGCCTACACACTAACCAATGTCCTGTTAAGCCGCAACGTAACCTCCCAACTCCTGTACTCAATAGTCTGACCAATAAAGGAAAGCATACCAAACGCCTTCTTCACTATCCTATCTACCTGCAACTCTACTAATTAACATACAAACAAAAATAGGCCACTCAGCTCTTTGAGGTTACACTGCCATCCATTAAGATCATGCTGATATGATTTTAACCTCAAGTCTACATTCCTGCATATCCTTGACAATCTTTCATCCCTCTGGTAATTAAGAATTTAGTGAACTCCACCTTCACAATATTTGAAGATTCAGTATCCATTGCCTTTTGAGAGAGGGAAGGGAATGGCCGAATCAATAGCCTATTGTGACTATTAACTGAGAAACTCAACTAATGTTCTGGGGACCTGATTTTGCATTCCAGATGGTGGAATTTGAGTTTGAAGAAAGATCTGGAATTAAGAATCTACTAATGAGCATGAAATCATTGCTGATTGTTGGGGGGGGGGTGGAATTGACCTGGCTCACGAATCTGCCATCGTCACCTGGTCTGGCCTACATGTAACTGTAGGCAAGCAGCAATGTGGTTGACTCTGAACTGCCCTCTGGGCAATTAGGGATGGGCAATGAATGTTGGCCAGCCAGCAATTCCAACATCCTGCAAGTTAATTAATAAATAAAATTCCAAAAATTAAACTTTTCCCTCGGCTGTCTTTAATGAGCTTCCCTTACTTTTGAACTATGAATCCTAGTTCTAGGTTATCTCAGAAGAGTAAATATTATTTCCATATCCAACTGGTCAAGTCACCTCAGGATTTTACATACATCAAATAAGTCACGTCTAACTCTTCTATATTTCAGAGGATACAGGCTTAGCATGCCTAGCCTTATGTATAAGGCAATCTGCTATTCCAGGTATTGATCTGATAACTTTTCTCTGAACTGTTTCCAAATAATTAATATTTTTCCGTAAGTATGGTGACCAGTACTATACCTAATACTCCATATGCAGTCTCACCCATACAACTGAATCACAGCCTACTCTTGCATTAAATTGCCCTCATGACTTTCCTAATTACTTTCTGTAATTGCCAAATATCTTCTACACGCCTTTTCTTCCTGTCTGTTTACCAAGACATCAGCTGTGATATTTACGTAGGAAGGGATGCTGCCACCATTTCTCTTTCTTGCTGGGTATAAGGGCCTGATCGACTTACAGCAGTAAAGGGACAACCTCTACTGAATAACAAAATATGGATTTTTCATCTTAGAAATTAGATACAAGTTGCATTAGGTAGTTAGATATCATTACTCAGATTATTAGGAGACATAGTTGACACATTTGACCCCCTCAGAATCAAGAGCTATTTTCTTGATTTCTCCACCCAAGATTATCTGACTTAATCAGATTGGATCATTCTTAATGCAGACCCCAACCTTAAGCTATTCAGAAACATTAATTAATATAAGTTAACAATTTCTTCTCCCGTGCTTGCTCACTTGTGATTTTCAGGCTATTAAAATAAGTGCAAGCCAACAAGTGCAGGGGCTCAAAAATTCAACCATAATTTTCTGAAAATAGTGAGAGCGGATGGATTGTGGAACTTAATCGTTTCATTTATGACTAGATTGCTTGGGAAAGATATAATAGTGACCTGTGAAATGAGAATGGGATGATTGTATTTCAGTGGAATAGTTCAATGATAGCATTCTTGCCAATTCGTTCAGCGGTTGTCTCTAAAGCAAGCCTGTTTTTCTGCACCCTGCTTACCTGCCAGGAATCTAAAGAATATATATGTGTGTGTGTCCGGAATGTCTGAATATCTATGTGCAATCAAAAACAGAATAGGGTTTCATATTGGTTGGGAATATTGCTTCAGTATTCATTCAAAGCAAAAGCACACTTTCATTTTAAAAAGAAATGTTTTTCAATATAAAACAAAGTACAAATAATTTGTTAATTAGTTAGATAATTTGTTAATTGATTAGAAGTGGTGTCAAATTCTGAAATGTTTCCTCATAATATTTTGCACCAAATAGACCACTGAGGTATTAATCTGCCCTTAAACCCATACGATTTAAAGGCAATTTCAATTTGGCAACATGTCTCTAGTGTAATGCTGCAAGGATCAGTCTGGGGCCTCAGTTATTCAAATTAACATGACAGACATAGACAAAGCGACTGAGAGCAATGACTGTAGGTTTGCTAATATAGACAAAGAGAGAATGTAAGCTGAAAGGAAGGCACAAAAAGGTTGCAAAGGAAGAGGTGGGTTCAGTGAGTGGACCACAGTGTAACAGATGGAACACGTGGCAAAGTGAAAAGTTATTCACTTTGATTGTAAGACTCAAAAAACAGATTGTCTTTTGAAGGCAGGGAACTTTTAAATATTGATGCTCAGAGACATATGAGTGCACTCAAAAAACAGACATTTCACATGCAGAACAGGAAGCACGTAGGAAGACAAATGGCGTGTTGACCTTTATTGCAAGGAGATTGGAATATAAGAATAATTATGTTTTGCTGTAATTATTCAGGGCTTGAGTGAGATTACACCTGGAGTAGAGTTTTCACTTCCACACCTAAGAAATGTATACTTACATACAGTCATAGAGATGTACAGCATGGAAACAGACCCTTCGGCCTAACTCGCCCATACTAGCCAAATGTCCTAAATTAACCTAGTCCTATTTGCCAGCACTTGATCCATATCCTTCTAAACCCTTCCATTATATGCCCATCCAGATGCATTTTACATGTTGCAATTGTACCAGCCTCCACCACTTTCTCTGGCAACTCATTCCATACACGCACCACCCTCTGCATGAAAAGGTTGCCCCTTAGGTCCCTTTTAAATCTTTCCACTCTCACCCTAACCCTATGCCCTCTAGTTCTGGACACCCCCAACCCAGGGAAATAACCTTATCTATTCACCCTATCTATGCCCCTCATGATTTTATAAACCTCTATAAGGTCACCTCTCAGCCTCCAATGCTCCAGGGAAAACAGCCCCAGCCTGTTCAGCCCCTCCCTATGGCTCAAATCCTCCAACCCTGGCAACATCCTTGTAAATCTTTTCTCAACCCTTTCAGGTTTCACAACATCCTTTGAATTGGAGGGACATCAGAATTGCACACAATATTTCAAAAGTGGCCTAACTAACGTCCTGTACAGTTGCAAACTTACTAACTATACCTGCTATGTTCACATCCAAACCATTTATACAAATGACGGAAAGCATTGGACCCAGCACCGATCCTTGTGACTCCGCTGGTCACAGGCCTCTAGTCTGAAAAACAACCCTCCACCACCACCCTCTATCTTCCACCTTTGAGCCACCCTGCAGCCACCTTCTACCTTGGAGACGGTGCAGTGTGTGTTCACCAGATTGATTCCTGGGATTGAAGTGGATTCCTATAATCAGAGTCTAGATTAGAGTGGTGCTGGAAAAGCACAGCAGGTCAGGCAGTATCTGAGGAGCAGGAAAATCGATGTTTTGGGCAAAAGCTTTTCATCAGGAAGGACTTTTGCCCGAAACTTTGATTTTGCTGCTCCTCGGATGCTGCCTGACCTGCTGTGTTTTTCCAGCACCACTCTAATCTAGACTCTGATCTCCAGCATCTGCAGTGCTCACTTTTTCCTATAATCAGAGGCTGAGTAAATATGGCCCATGCTCTCTGGTGTTTAGAAGAATGCAAGGTGATCCATATCAAAACAAGATATGATTCTGAAAGGCTAGACAAAGTTATTTCCCCTGGCAGAGAAATCTAAAAAAAAGGAAGCACACTCTGAGGATAAGGCTTCAATGATTTAAGGCTGAGATGAGGAGAAGTTTCTTTATTCAAAGGTTTGAATCTTTGAAATTCTCTACACGGAGGATTGTGGATTGTTGAACGTGTTTAAGCTTGAGGTTGACAGATTTTTGGTGTTTCAGGGAATCAAAAGATATGGGAACCAAGTGGGAGAGTGAAGTTTAGGCAGAAGATCAGCCCCAATCTTAATGAATGGCAGACCATGCTTAAGGGGGGTCATATGACCTACTCCTGTTCCCAATTCTTAAATTATGGAATTGATTTCATCTGAAAATGTTAGTAACCAACTTAATGTATGTTTCATTAAATAAATGCTGCCATCGGGTAAATCACAGCACCATATGCACCTTGTACCAGCCTGATCAAAATGAGATCCAATTCAGCTGATACTTCCCTAACTTCCAAATTAATGCAGTGTATACCTCTCAGGTTAATGTAGAAGAAATATGTCAAGATGATAATTGCTGCAAATGCTCACATATTGCAAATCAAATCCACACTGAGTTATTATGACTCATAATGTCAGATCCTCAAAGGCCTGAATCCTGCCTGCGTTCAACTAATAACTGCATGAAATCAGTTATTGCCCTAATTTTGCTATTCTATATATAGAAGCATTGTAGGTTGCATCAGCACTGCAATAAATCTGAATTAACGTTACTACAGCATAAAATGAAGAGATGAAAACGTGAATTCATTAAATTTGATATATGTTGTATGTACTTTCTTCCCTGGCAACATTGCCCATTGCACACTTGAACTTCTCCAAAGAGGCCATAGGGTGTTGTTGCTATTTCTTTGGAATATCTGTGGATTTGTTTGCTGCAATAATTCAACCACTGTGTTTAAAAGTTGGTCTTTGCTATTTACCACCAAGAAAATATTTTTGCAGTATCAACACAAAGACGTGCATTTATCTGGAACAAAACTGCCTCAGGGCTCCACTGCTTGACATTTAAGCTTTGACTATTCTTCAGGAGGGTGAGACAGTAATTAGAAAAGAAAGGTATGCATTTAATCTAACCCTGTGCACTGCTAATTAAGAGTTTAACTGTGTTTGACTTGCTCCTTTAAGGGGAAATTCTTGTAAAACTGGTTCCATTTCAAAATTAATTTAATGTGAAGCTCCCACATGAAAGCAAGAAACAATTGTTTAATTTTAAGGATAGCCAGCTATCCAAGTAAACTCATATTTATGATTATGTTCCATTTTGTCAGTTAAATAAAAACAAATTTTTGTAGGTTACTCAAAGCATATGGGATTGCACCAGGTAAGATGGGTTCGTAACTTTGATCTGCTTATGAGGAGACTTCCAAGAACGAGGGACTGTCGTTGTGAGTGAAGATTGGAGAGATGCAAGTTGTAGTCAGAGAAGATCAAGGGGAAATTTGAAATTCATCAGGGGGCTTAACAAAGTCTTACTTAAAATTACTTAATTCCACCAGTCCCATGTTGGACAATGGGCAGTAAGACTTCACCTCTGACCTCTGTTCATTATAATCATTCATTCCAGCCAAAATGATGAATTCTTCAAGATTTGACTTTAGATCTGCTTTGCCAAGTCTTCTTTAGCCACCCTAGTCCTCTTTTCCAATCCAGCGGCTTCCTTTCAACTGCCATTCTGCCACGGAAAGAGACAAAATACTTGTCCCCCTATTCAGGGCGGCACGGTGGCACAGTGGTTAGCACTGCTGCCTCACAGCGCCAGAGACCCGGGTTCAATTCCCACCTTGGGCAACTGTCTGTGTGGAGTTTGCACATTCTCCCCGTGTCTGTGTGGGTTTCCTCCCACAGTCCACAAACGTGCAGGTTACATGAATTGGCCATGCTAAATTACCCACAGTGTTAGGTGAAGGGGTAAATGTAGGGGAGTGGGTCTGGGTGGGTTGCTCTTCGGAGGGTCGGTGTGGACTTGTTGGGCTGAAGGGCCTGTTTCCACACTGTAAATAATCTAATCAAAAAATTGCCAGTCACCTCTCTACGATGTTGTCTCAGAGGCACCCCTGACGAGTCCTTTGTACCCATTTCTCATTGATGATGTTGTCACTGTTGGAATATTGCGTGCAATTCTGGTCTCCTTCCTATCGGAAAGATGTTTTGAAACTTGAAAGGGTTCAGAAAATATTTACAAGGATGTAAGGATGTTAGGGTTGGAGGATTTGAGCTATAGGGAGAGGCTGAACAGGCTGGGGCTGTTTTCCCTGGAACGTCAGAGGCTGAGGGGTGCCCTTATAGAGGTTTACAAAATCATGAGGGGCATGGATAGGATAAGTAGGCAATGTCTCTTCCTTGGGGTGGGTTGCAACATTTAAAAGGCATTTGGATGTGTATATGAATAGGAAGGGTTTGGAGGGATATGGGCCAAGTGCTGTCACGTGGGACCAGATTGGGTTGGAATATCTGGTCGGTATGGATGTGTTGGACCGAAGGGTCTATTTCCGTGCTGCTAATCTCTATGACTCTAAGACACTACGTTGTCTGTCTATGTGAAGCCCATGATCTCATGTAAATAATGCTGGGGATGATGTCTAATTTTTGTGAATCCATTGCTGTTCTCTTCCCGTGCCTTACTGGCCTAGATTGCAGTTGATGCACACTGAACATGCGGTCAGAGCTGCATGCAGGGCTGATGGTGCTCAATGCTTACACTGTGTGGTTTCACTAAATGCTACGTTGCCTATTCCTGCGTGGATGTTGATCTCTACATCATCTTACTTGGAGTTTCCTAGATAGAGAAAGTGGCCAATCTCTCAATGTCCTGTTTCCCAGGAGGCCTTGTTGTTATCAGTTGTCATTGTCTTGGTCAGACAAGGACATGTCAGTCAGGTTCCAGATGACTCTCTTCAACAGATTTGGAATATTAATGAGGTTGGGCAACAACAAGGAAAAGTGGGAGATTTTCAAGGTGAGCCCAGAAGTCCCACAATCAGGAAGACAGGAATCAACAAAGTGTGATGCATCACTGCTCCAATGTAGAACTTGATTGATGAACAAAAGCTGGCAAGCAGCAACAGAGCCCTGGAAATGAACAATAAACAAGGATTTGAAGCAAGAAAGATTACAGAAGAGCTATCTCTTGGATTAATTATGGAGAGGTAATAGTGGCAGTGGCATTGCCACTGGGCTAGTAATCCAGAAACTCAGGTAGTGCTCTGTTGCTAAAAGCAAAATGCTGCAGATGCTGGAAATCTGAAATAAAAACAGAAAGTGCTGGAGAAATTCAGCAGGTTTACTAAGATCTATGAAAAGAGAAACAGAATGAATGTTTTGAATTTAGTTTGATTATCCTACTAGCTGAGTTTCCCAAGCACTCTCTGTTTTTATTTATTGCCCTATGGACCTGTGTTAGAAATTTTTGAATTCATAAAATCTGAAATCAAAAGTCTAAAGGTGACTATGAAACCATATCCATTTGTCATGCAAACTTATATGGTTTAAGAAAAACTGCCATCCTTACTTGATTCAGCCTACATGTGACTCCAGACCCACAGCAATGTCATTGACAGAAACTGTCCTCTGAAGTTATATAGCAAGCCATTCAGCTGTATCAAGTTGTTACAAAGTCTGAAGAAAGATTTCAACCTCACAGACTGCCTGGCATCATTGAAAACACCAGAAATCACAACGGCAAACAGAGCCTACTCAGCAAAATCTTCCTCGCTAACACTGAGTGTGAAAATTAGGAGAGCTGTCTCATAAACTAGCCTGACACAGTACTACTCACTGATTCATAACATACGAGCAATATCCCAGGAACCATTAGGTGCCATCTCTCCCAGCAACAGGAGAGGCCCAGCAGTAGGAGTGAGAACAGTAGGCAGGAGTTGCCCTTGGGAGTCCTTACGTCGTTTCTGGACACCATGAAGTCTCGTGGCATCAGGTCAAAATATGGGCAAAAGCCTTCTGTTGATTACCACATGCCTTTTGGTTGATGAATCAGTACTACTGCAAAATGTACTCTAGGTGGGAAATTTCACTATCTCTTTTCATGAATGGCTTGGCGACACCATTAAGCATGGAGCTGACCAGCATACAAAAGACATTGCTGGTGAGCTCTGTCTGCAGCAGGTGGTGAGTGAGTCAACAAGAGAGAAGAGCATACCTGATCTCATCCTCACTAATCTGTCCGCTGCAGATGCATTTGTAAGTATTTACAGTACCAGTAAGAGTGACCACCACACAGACCTTATGGAGACAAAGTTTTGGCTTCACATTGAGAATGTGCTGCATTGTTTGTGTTGTTCCACCACTGTGCTAAATGGGATAGAACTTGAACAGATCTAGCAACTCAATAAGGCACAGTGAGCTATCATCTGCAGCAGAATTTTACTCCAATACAATCTGCAACCTCATGGCCCCAATCTCCTGCTCTATCATTGCCATTAAGCTGGAATCAACCCTGTTTCAGTGAAGAATGCAAGAGAGCATCCAGGAGCAGCACCAGATATGTTTAAAGCTGAAGTGTCAAGCTGGGGGGTGACCTTATATAGGGGTTTATAAAATCATGAGGGGCATGGATAGGGTAAATAGACAATGTATTTTCCCTGGGGTGGGGGAGTCCAGAACTAGAGGGCACAGGTTTAGGGTAAGAGGGGAAAGATATACAAGAGACTTAAGGGGCAACCTTTACATGCAGAGGGTGGTACGTGTATGGAATGAGCTGCCAGAGGAAGTGGTGGAGGCTGGTACAATTGCAACATTTAAAAGGTATCTGGATGGGTATATGAATAGGAAGGGTTTGGAGGGATATGGGCCGGGTGCTGGCAGGTGGGACTAGATTGGGTTGGGATATCTGGTCAGCATGGACGGGTTGGACCGAAGGGGCTGTTTCCGTGCTGGACATCTCTATGACTCTAATTGTGAGTCCTCAGACACTGAATTCATCCAGGTGCAAATACATCAAGACTTGGCCAACGTCTTGGTTTGAACTAACAAGTGGCAAGTGATATTCATTCCACATTTGCGAGGCAATGGCCATTTCCTACAATAGAGAATCTAACCATCATCACTTGATATTCAATGGCATCATCATCATCATCACTGAATCCCCTACTATTAATATTGACCAGAAATTGAAGTGGACTAACCATATAAATACTGTTGTGACAAAAGCAGATCAGAGCTAGGAGTAGATTAGATTAGATTAGATTAGATTACAGTGTGGAAACAGGCCCTTCGGCCCAACAAGTCCACACCGACCCGCCGAAGCGAATCCCACCCATACCCCTACATTTACCCCTTACCTAACACTACGGGCAATTTAGTATGGCCAATTCACCTAACCTGCACATCTTTGGACTGTGGGAGGAAACCGGAGCACCCGGAGGAAACCCACGCAGACACGGGGAGAACGTGCAAACTCCACACAGTCAGTCGCCTGAGTTGGGAATTGAACCCGGGTCCCGAGTACTGCAGCAAGTCATTCATCAACTGACTCTCAAAGCTTGTCCACTACCTACAAGGCACCAATCACTTTCCTGCATTGTCTACTCTTTTTAGTTCATTCAGGAGGTGAGTTTCACTGGCTTGGTCAGCATTTATTGCCATCTTTAATTGCTGTGCTCAGATGAGGAGTAACACAACAGACACCTAAGGATGCTGAAAGATGATCTTACAAGAACGGGATATGATGCTCAACTTATCGATCGCCAGTTCCGACATGCCACAGCGAAAAATCACAGTGGCCTCCTCAGAAGACAGACACAAGACATGACCAGTAGGGTACCCTTCATTGTCCAGTACATCCCTAGAGTGGAGACATTACACCAAGTTCTTCGCAGACTTCAACATGCCATCCTTGACGATGAATATCTCGCCAAAACAATCCCTTAACCTTCACTTCTCACCTTTAAACAGCCACCAAACCTTAAACAGACCATTATTCACAGCAAACTACCCAGCCTTAAGGACAACATCGAACACAACACCACATAACCCTGCCACGGCAACTTCTGCAAGACATGTCAGATCATCAACATGGATACTACCATCACCCATGAGAACACCACTCATCATGTACACGGCAGATACTTGGCCAATGTTGTCCACCTCATACACTGCAGGCAAGCATGCCCCGAGGCATGGAATATTGGTTAGACCGTGCAGACGCCACCTCAACGGATGAATGGACACTGCGCGACAATCGCCAGACAGGAATGTTCCCTCCCAATTGGGGAAAACTTCAGTGGGCAAGGACATTCAGCCTCCGATCTTTGGGTAAGCATCCTCCCAGACAGCCTTCATACACAACAACATGGACTCACTGAGCAGAAACTGATAGCCAAGTTCTGTACCCATGAAGATAGCCTCAATCGTGATCTTGGGTACATGTAATGCTACATGTAACCCCATCATTCTGTCCTGTTTTTGTAAACTCTTCTATTATGACATCATCACCTTGATAACCAGTTATGATGTCTCTGCCATAAGTAGTTTGTATACTTTTGGATCATTTGTTACTTTGGTTAGGTCCTTGGCAGGTGATTCTTATACCTATCATGATTTGATTTGTCTCCAGCACCACCTTATTTTTAAATGTTTTTAAATTATCTCTCTGCCTCGATTAATCAGGTTATAGGCCATCCCTTCACTGGCTATTCAGCTGTTAACACTTTACTCACATCATCTGACATTCTTGATCACCTGCAGAGACTTATTATTCAGCCTGGCAAAAGTGAGGACTGCAGATGCTGGAAACCAGAGTTTAGATCAGAGTGGTGCTGGAAAAGCATAGCAGGTCAGGCAGCACCTGAGGATGAAGGGCTTTTGCCCGAAATGTCGATTTTCCTGCTCCTCAGATGCTGCCAGACCTGCTGTGCTTTTCCAGCACCACTCTGATCTAAACACTTATTTTTCAGCCTGCCTACACTCCACTGACAACATTTATATGATCATTTGAGCTCTCTGATTATAAATTCTGTGCCTGTGTGTCTTCCCTTCACTTCACCTAATAAGATAGCAGCACTCCAAAAGCTTGTGATTTCAAATAAACCAGTTGGACGAAAACCGGGTGTTGTGTGACTGCTGACCATACATCTCCAGCAAACCTGAAGGAAAAAAGGCTACGTTTGTAATAGTTTTCAGTGCTAGAGATGTTGACTGTCAGAGGTTAACAATTACCACATGAGTAAAAGGACATTTACACTTGTAATGACAATATTTAATGTTAATTTGTGAATTTAGTTTTAAATATCCAGCAACTAGAGGTCAGAGGCTAGAAATTCTGTGTCAAGTAACTCACCCTCTGTTGCCCGATTGCAATGCACTGTCTACATGGCAGAAGTCAGAGGTGTGATGGGAATACTTCCTGAATACATGCAGCTGTGTCTATACAGGGCTAATCTGTAGGGGGTGGTTTCTTTAATATAGTTGGGGTGGAAGCTAGAAAGATACAACATTGTGAGGTGATGTGTGGGCTTGGGGGTAGAGTGAGGTACTGAGGTGTCCATCCTTGATGGAGAAGCATGTGTCTGAGATTGAGACTGATTCTGAAGAGTAGTCCATGATAAATCTGATGGGGGGGATGAAACTTGTTGATACCATTGTGTAGTCATTTCAGTGATTCCTTGCCATGAGTCCAAAGGAAGAAAATGTCATTGATGTATGCAGTGTACAGAGTTAGTTGAAGATCCTGTTCAGCAAAGAAGTCTTGATCAAACCTGTGTATGAACAGACTGGCATACTGGGGTGCAGGTTTGGTCAGCGTGGCTGTTTAGTGTGTCTGGATAAAGAGCTGGTTGTCAAAGGTGAAGTTGTTTAGTCAAGGATGAAGCGGATGCATTGCATTCGATGTGGTCTTCTCTACACTGGGGAGACAGGGCGCCAACTTGCGAATCATTTCAGAGAACATCTCTGGGACACCCACATCAACCAACCTCACCGCCCCGTGACTGAACACTTTACCTCCCCCTCCCACTCCACCCAAGGGCATGTAGGCCCTGGGCCTCCTCCACCACCAAACTCTAATCACACTATGCCTGGAAGATGTACGCCTCATCTTCTGCCTTGGGACCCTCCAACCACATGGGATCAATATTGACTTCACCAGTTTCCTCATCTCCCTTCCCCCAACCTTATCCCAGTCCCAACCTTCCAACTCGCCACCACCCTCTTTACCGGTTCTACCTCTCCATCTTCCTTCCCACCTATCTGCTCCACCCTCCTCTCTGACTTATCACCTTCTCCCCGACTTTCATCTACCTGTCGCATACCCAGCTACCTTCACCCCAGCCCCACCACCCTTCCATTTATCTCTTAGCACCCTTGGCCCACAAGCCTCATTCTTGATGAAGGGCTTTGACTCTGATCGCCACCATCTGCAGTCCTCACTTTTTCTGAGTTGTAGGATGGCATCTGGAAATTGGCAGTTGTTGATGTTAAGTGTTGAGGTTGTTGCAGTGATGCTTTTGTCATAGTGAACGCTGGTGTATAGTGCTGAAACCTCCATTGTGATGAGGAATGTTCCTGGTTCAACTGGTCCGTAGACACTGAGTTTCTGCAAGAAATATGTAGTATTGCGACAACAGCTGAGGGGTTCTTTGTACAATGGGTTTCAAGGTGCCCTTGCCATAGCCTGAGAGGTTCTCACACAAGGTTCCATTGCCTGATACGAGGGGACGTCCAGGTGTGTTGGTTTTGTATATCTTCAAAAGGCAGTAGAAGTCTCCTACATGAGAAGTACACGAGATGAGAGTATGTAGGGTACTCTGAAGGTCTGGATCAAAGGTCTTGATCAGTCTGTGGAGTTGATGGGTGTGCTCTTTGGGTGGTTTGGCAGGTTGTTGCATGTAGTGTTCCTGATTGTTCAGTTGTCGGTAGTCTGTTCACATCATTGGAGATATATGTATATAAATACAAATTAAACTCACAGATTAACATTAATTGTTGTTATTACAAATGTAAGTGCCCTTCTATTAAGATTAGATTAGATTCCCTACAGTGTGGAAACAGGCCCTTCGGCCCAACAAGTCCACACCGACCCTCCGAAGAGTAACCCACCCCACTCTGACTAATGCACCTAACACTATGGGCAATTTAGCATGACCAATTGCCCTAACCTGCACATCTTTGGACTGTGGGAGGAAACCCACACAGACATGGGGATAACATGCAAACTCCATACAGACAGTCACCCAAGGCTGGAATGAAACCTGGGACCTTGGCGCTGTGAGGCAGCAGTGCTAACCACTGAGCCGCTGTGCTGCCCTTACTGTAATAATTGTTAACCCCTGACAGTCCCCTTCTCTGGCATTGAAAACAATTACAAATGTGGATTTTCTTCCTTCAGGAGGTTTCAAGAATGTCAAATGTAAAATTTCCAATATTTTTCTTACGTTTCTTTCTTGTCCCACTTTCTCTTCCTCTGAATATAACAGTTTGTTCCTTCCCTTTATCGGCCTTTCTATTCTTGATCTGACATACAATTCATCTGCTCAAAGTCACTCTGTCTTCACCTCTGCATTGTGAATTGTTCAATCCTTTGTTTCAATTTGTTAAGAAGATACACAGCTGCTTGCCCTGTTCACCCAGTCCCCAGATGTCCTGCATCCCTCACTGTGAAGTTGTAAACATGCATCTTCTGTACATTGTGAAGCAAATATTTTAAAAGCTAAATGTGCATAGGCCGATCAAACTTACAGCAGATTTGATAGATGCCCTGTTTCAGCAGTAGATTATTGCTGAAACTCTTCATATCAAGTTAACCTTATGACTTATTTGTTACAGTTACATTTATAGAATAGAATCCCTACAGTGTGGAAACAGGCTCGTGGACCCAACAAGTCCATACCGACCCTCCAAAGAGTAACCCACCCAGAACCATTCCCTATATTTACCCCTGACTAATGCACCCAACCTACACATCCCTGGACACTATGGGCAATTTAGCATGGCCAATTCATCTAACCTGCACATCTTTGGATTGTGGGAGGAAACCGGTGAACCCGGAGAAAACCCACACAGACAGGGGTGAATGTGCAAACCCCACACAGACAGGAATTGAACCCAGGTCTCTGGTGCTGTGAGGCAGCAGTGCTAACCACTGAGCCACCGTGCCACCCCATATATTACATGGTCATGTGATATATAGTTTTCATTGGTATTAACTAATGTTAATAATACACCTAATATTAGTAATAACCCAGCACAATATCTCTCATATTATAATGAGAATTGATGTAGTACATTTCCACTGTTCAGGAACTCGTGAGCAGAAATTTGAAAATCTATGGACTGTTCTTTTTGATAGAGGTTAATGCCAGTCTGGTCGAAAGCAGGAGCTCAGCCCACTCTGGTCTCAATGATGATACCTGGGGAAGCATATTCCCGAAGGGGCCAATTAAGTGACCACCAATGAGGTTCCTTTTCTACTGAAGGACGGCCGCTTTTACGAGTTGCCAGCCCAATCAGAGAGCCAGTAGCCCACCACTAGCAATTGCCATTTCTCAGCCCCTACTTTTGCAGCTTCAGGATGAGGATACATCGAGTGTCCTTGAAAACAGATGAGTGGAGTTCAGGGACAGTGGGTCCCACCAACGGCAGAGGATGCTGAGGGCAGGCAATTCCATTGATATGGGAGAAAGATGTTGTTAACAGTGTTCCCACTTCCCAGTCTGTCACCACAAGGCCAATAAAATTCTGGCTGATTTTATATTGTTCTCCCAGCCTTTCTATTGTTCACCCATCAATATTATATAAAACTATGAGGGGTATATGCAGGAAGGAAGTTTGCCCTTGGTGGAATCAATGAGCAG
Organism: Chiloscyllium plagiosum; assembly: GCF_004010195.1. Lineage (NCBI taxonomy): Eukaryota > Metazoa > Chordata > Chondrichthyes > Orectolobiformes > Hemiscylliidae > Chiloscyllium > Chiloscyllium plagiosum. The sequence continues at coordinate 146,140,666 of NC_057710.1, read as the reverse complement.
GGGGCATAGGTTTACGGTAAGAGCAGGAGAGGGGATGTGAGGCCTTTTTTTTAGCCGGACAGTGGTGGGAATTTGGAACTCACTGCCTGAAAAGTTGTCATAGGAAGAAACTCTCATAATACTTAAGATGTGCACTTGCGATGCCAAAGTATATGAGGCTGGTGCTAGAAAATAGGAGGGCCCGTTTCTGTGCTGAAGTAACCCATGACTATGCCTACAGCAGAAAATTAGAAGGAACTCTGTGGAAATTCAACCTTTTTGCCTGTATTTATTTGAATACAGTCAAACATGTTTGTAACAATAATGAATGAGAATGAACAGATAAGAAAGAATTTAAATATAATTCAAATCAGCCAATAGAAAATTCTCAGTCAACACATTGACCTCTCTTTTGGTGCATTTTCCCTCCTTGTAGTTCCACTAATACAGTTTCTGGTGTTGTGTCAGAATCTAACAATACCAATATGTTCCTATCTCTTCAATTTGCTTCCAATTCAAGGCTATTGTCACATTATGCCATGACACCTACAGTATACACTCTGTATACTGTCCGCCCCATCTAACTCTCTGTAGGGCCAATTAAGCTGGAAGCCATGAAACCAGAATTACCCATCTGAGAAAAAAATGGCCTGGGGAGTACTTATTGTCTCTCCTGAATTTTTGTCGAGCAGATGGTGGTGAGCGACAGTCCATATGTACCCTTAGTATTGTCAGGAAGAGAGCTCCAGGTTTTTGACAGTGAAGGAGTTATCATATAATAATATTCCAACTCATGATAGCATTTGACTTGGAAGGGAATTTGCAGATGGTGGTGATTCCATGTACCTCCTACTTTTGTTCTTCTGGATGGTAAAGGCTGCAGGATTTTCGGCGATGTCGAACACAGTCTTGCTGTGAGTCTGTCTTTCAAGCGGTACACACCGCTTCCAGTGGTGGAAGGCTTGAAAGTTTAAAGTATTCGATGGGCTGCTTTGTCTGGATATTTTGAGCTTCTTGAATTTTGTTGGAGTTGCAAGTCCAGTCAGGTGGTGATATTATATCACATTCCTGGCCTGTGCCTTATAAATAGTAGGCTGACTTTGGCAATTAAGGAGCAGTTATGTATTGCCAAACTCTTAGCTTTTAATTTGCCCTGGTAGCCACAACATTATTTGGCTGATCCAATTAAGTTTCTGCTTCAGGGGGACCCCAGGATTGTGATAGTGGGAGATTTCTGATGTCTGTGGTAGGGAAGCTGCTGGAGAAGATACTGAGGGATAGGATCTATTCCCATTTGGAAGAAAATGAGCAGATCAGTGATAGGCAACATGGTTTTGTGCAGGGAAGGTCATGTCTTACCAACTTAATAGAATTCTTTGAGGAAGTGGCAAAGTTGATTGATGAGGGAAGGGCTGTAGATGTCATATATATGGACTCAGTTAGGCATTTGATAAGTTTCCCCATGGTAGGCTGATGTAGAAAGTGAAGTCACATGGGGTCAAGGGTGTACTAGCAAGATGGATAAAGAACTGGTTGAGAAACAGGAGACAGAGAGTAGTAGTGGAAGGGAGCTTCTCAAAATGGAGAACTGTGACCAGTGATGTTCCACAGGGATCCGTGCAGGGACCACTATTGTTTGTGATATACATAAATGATTTGGTGGAAGGTATAGGTAGTCTGATTAGTAAGTTTGCAGAAGACACTAAGATTGGTGGACTAGCAATAGTGAAGGGAACTGTCAGAGAATACAGCAGAATATAGATAGTTTGGAGAGTTGGGCAGAGAAATGGCAGGTGGAGTTCAATCTGGGCAAATGCGAGGTGATGCATTTTAAAGATTCAATTCAAGAGTGAACTATACAGTAAATGGAAAAGCCCTGGGGAAAATTGATATACAGAGAGATCTGGGTGTTCAGGTCCTTTGTTCCCTGAAGGTGGCAACACAGGTCAATAGAGTGGTCAAGACATGCTTTCCTTCATTGGACAGGGTACATAGAACATAGAATATAGAACATTACAGCGTAGTTCAGGCCCTCGATATTGCGCTGACCTGTGGAACCAAACTCAAGCCCATCTGTCCTCCACTATTCCATTTTCATCCATATGTTTATCCAATGACCATTTAAATGCCCTTAAAGTTGGCGAGTTTACTACTGTTGCAGGCAGGGTGTTCCATGTCCCTACTACTCTCTGAGTAAAGAAACTACCTCTGACATCTGTCTTATATCTATTACCCCTCAATTTAAAGCTATGTCCCCTCGTGCTAGCCATCACCATCTGAAGAAATAGGCTCTCACTGTCCACCCTATCTAACTCTCTGATTATCTTGTATGTCACAATTAAGTCACCTCTCAACCTTCTTCTCTCTAATGAAAACAGCCTCAAGTCCCTCAGCCTTTCCTCATAAAACCTTCCCTCCTCACCAAGCAACATCCTGGTAAATCTCCTCTGCACCCTTTTCAATGTTTCCACATCCTTCCTACAATGCGGTGACCAGAACTGTACACAATACTCCAAGTGCGGCTGCACCAGAGTTTTGTACAGCTGCAACATGACCTCATAGCTCCAAAACTCAATCCCTCTACCAATAAAAGCTAACACACTATATGCCTTCTTAACAACCCTATCAACCTGGGTGGCAACTTTCAGGGATCTATGTAATAGACACCGAGATCTCTGCTCATCTAACACTACCAAGAAGCTTACCATTTGCCCAGTACTCTGCATTCCTGTTGCTCCTTCCAAAGTGAATCAGCTCACACTTTTCCACATTATACTCCATTTTCCATTTCTCAGCCCAGCTCTCCAGTTTATGTATGTCTCTCAGCATCCTTCGGCACTATCCACAACTCACCTGCATCATCTCACTTAGTATCATCTGCAAATTTACTAACCCATCCTTCTATGCCCTCATCCAGGTCATTTATAAAAATGACAAACAGTAGTGGACCCAAAACAGATCCTTGTGGTACACTACTAGTAACTGAACTCCAGGAAGAACATTTCCCATCAATTTCCACCCTCTGTCTTCTTTCAGCTAGCCAATTTATGATCCAAACCACTAAAACACCCTCAATCCCATGTCTCTGTATTTTGTGCAATAGCGTCCTGTGGGAACCTTATTAAATGCTTCACTGAAATCCATATACACCATATCAACCGCTTTACCCTCATCCACCTGTTTCACCATATCAACCGCTTTACCCTCATCCACCTGTTTGATCACCATCTCAAAGAACTCAATTAGGTTTGTGGGACACAACATACCCTTCACAAAACCGTGTTGACTATCCCTAATCAACTTATTCTTCTCTTGATGATTAAAAGTCCTATCTCTTATAACCTTATCCAAGACTTTACCCACAACCGAAGTAAGGCTCACTGGTTTATAATGACCAGGGTTGTCTCTACTCCCCTTCTTGAACAAGGGGACAACATTTGCTATCCTCCAGTCTTCTGGCTTTATTTTTGTAGACAATGATGACATAAAGATCAAAGCCAAAGGTTCTGCAATCTCTTCCCTGGCTTCCCAGAGAATTCTAGAATAAATCCCATCTGACCCAGGGAACTTATCTCTTTTCAAACTTTCCAGAATTGCTAACACCTCCCCCTTGCAAGTGTCAGTTCCTGATGAAGGGCTTATACCTGAAACGTCGATCTTCCTGCTCCTCGGATGCTACCTGACCTGCTGTGCTTTTCCAGCACCACACTCTCAACTCTGCTCTCCAAGATCTGCAGTCCTCACTTTCTCCTACTCACTCCCATCTAGTCTAGTAGCCTGTATCTCAGTATTCTCCTTGACAACATTGTCTTTTTCCTGTATGAATACTGATGAAAATATTCATTCAGCGCTTCCCCTATCTCCTCGGACTCCACGCACATTTTCCTACTACTGTCCTTGATTGGCCCTAATCTTTCTCTAGTTATTCTTTTATTCCCGCTAGACCTATAGAAAGCTTTAGGGTTTTCCTTGATCCTACCTGCCAATTGATTTTCATGTCTCCTCCTGGCTCTTCTTAGCTCTCTCTTCAGGTCTTTCCTGGCTAACTTGTAACTCTCAAGCACCCTAACTGAGCCTTAAAATCTGATCTTAACCTAAGCCTTCTTCTTCTGCTTGACAAGAGATTCAACTTCTTTCGTAAACCATGGCTCCCTTGCTCAACCACTTCCTCCCTGCCTGACCAGTACATACTTATCAAGGACACGCAGTAGTTGTTCCTTGAATAAGCTCCAGATTTCAATTGTGCCCATTCCCTGCAGTTTCCTTCCCCATCCCATGCATCCTAAATCTTGAGTAATCACATCATAATTGCCTTTCCCCCAGCTATAACTCTTACCCTGTGCTTTGACCCTATCCCTTTCATTGCTAAAGTAAACATAAACAAATTGCGGTCGCTGTCACCAAAGTGCCCTCCTATCTCCAAATTTAACACCTGGCCAGTTTCATTACCCAGTACCAAATCCAATGTGGCCTCACCCCTTGTTGGCCTGTCTACATATTGTGTCAGGAAACCGTCCTGCACATATTGACTAAAGTACTTGAACTATAGTGTTTCCAGTCAATATTTGGAAAGTTAAAGCCCCTTATAACAACTACCCTGTTACTCTCACTCCTATCCAGAATTATCTTTGATATCCTTTCCTCCACATCTGTGGAATTATTCAGAGGCCTATAGAAAATTCCCAACAGGGTGACCTCTCCTTTCCTGTTTCTAACTTCAGCCCATACTACCAAACGTCCTTTCTGCCATTGTAATTCTGTCCTTGACTAACAATGCCACACCTCCCCCTCTTTTACCATCTTCCATGTTCTTACTGAAACATCTAAATCCTGGAACCTCCAACAACCATTCTCATCCCATGTAATCCAGGGTATTAAGTACAAGAGTTCGCAAGTCATGATACAGTTGTATAAGACTTTGGTTCAGTCACATTTGGAATACTGCATACAGCTCTGGTCGCCACATTACCAAAAGGATGTGGATGCTTTGGAGAGGGTGCAGAGGAGGTTCACTCAGATGTTACCTGGTCTGGAGGGTGCTAGTTATGAAGAAAGGTTGAGTAGATTGGATTATTTCATTAGAAAGATGGAAGTTGAGGGGGGACCTGATCAAGGTCTACAAAATCATGAGAGGTATAGATAGGGTGGATAGCAAGAAGCTTTTTCCCATTTCTGGACTCAATTTCTGGGGGACACTGGTTCAAAATGAGGGGGGGAAACCTTAGGGGAGATATGCATGGAAAGTTCTTTATGCTCAGAGTCGTGGGTGCCTGGAATGTGTTGCCAGTGGATGTGGTAGAGGTGGGCATGATAGCATCATTTAAGATGTATTTGGACAGATACATGAATGGGCAGGGAGCAGAGGGTTACAGACCCTTAGAAAATAGGCAACAGGTTGAGATAGAGGACCTGGATCAGCGCAGGTTTGGACAGCCAAAGGGCCTGCTGTAATTTTCTTTGTTCTTTGTTCTTTGTATTCAGTGCTAGTAATAACTACCTGAGAATGCCCATCCTGGTTATCGAAGACAATGTGGCTAAGTCTCAGGAGGAAACCTTGAATCAGGTTGATGTGGTCTGGTTTCATGATCTCCACTGCTGGTCCAGGAGGAAGAGGGCAGTCAGTCTATGCACCATCTTATCCAATCGAACCTCCAGGTTCTTGCTGACAAAGTGGGCACTAAACTTGACTTGTCTGCCATGTCCTACATGAATGTCAGGAACCATTCATGGCAGTTTTGGACTAACAGTGTGTGCGACAGCCAGTCCATGTGTGCAACAGTCTTTAAAAGATGGTGTCATGCAAAGGATTCCGATCAGTTATGGGATATCTCAACAGTAGTGGTTCCGGGAGTGGCATGAGGTATGATGGGACCTAAGTCATGTGAGAGGGGTGTCACAGGAACTGAGACAAGTTTGTGAAGAAACAGTGAGAAAATCTGCAAGGGCTTGCAGCGAAAAATCCACCAAGAAACCTGATAGAACTGACACTGAACCAAAAAAGGAAATATTTAGCCCAGAGTCAATCTGACAAAAAAACACTGGCTAATTCTGTAGTTCGTTTCTCTGCTATTATTTATCAATATCAGCTTCGGTCACATTCTTACAGATTCAAAGAAATTTCACATCACTTCAATTCATGGTTGGAGTTTTGTAACTCCTTTTTGTTACAGACATGATGGCAAGGACTTAACTGAGCATTGTGAGTGAATGAAGAAGCAGAGGGGGCTGAACGATTGAGCTAGAAGGCGTCCATTGCCTTCCTGTCACAGCTGGCCTTGGGCCAGTTGCATGGATGGTGACAAATTGGGTTCAGTTGCCATCCTTAAGTGGTCAATTAAAAGTCAGCTGGCATTTTAGCAGCGACAGCTCGGTCCTCCACCCATCAATGCTGTTTTTACCTTCGTAAATGCAGGGTACACTATTCCCAGAGGTACTGATACGGCAATACCAAGTTGATTCATGGAGTTTACAGACTATGTCCCTTGTCCATCTCTCTGCTTCAAAAATCAGTTTAATAGATTGTCCCAGATAAGGGACATATCAAATATTAAACTGGTAAGAATCGAGACTACAGATGTTCTCAGCCCAGTACACTAACTGCTTCCTTGTCTCGGACCTTCGGATGACCATCCTCCAAGGTGGACTTCGGGACAGGCAGTAGAGGAAAGTGGCCGAGCAGAGGCTGATAGCTAAGTTCGGTACCCATAGGGAGGGCCTCAACCGGGACCTTGGGTTCATGTCACATTACAGGTGATCACCATTGCACTACACACACACAGATATTCCTACACACACACACTCTCACATACACACGGACACAGGTACACACAGACGTGCACACAGATATCCACACACATCCTTATAGACACACACACTCCCACACTCACACATGCACCCCCTCA
>NC_057710.1:146125271-146133405 GCF_004010195.1 Chiloscyllium plagiosum | reverse complement strand
AAGTTAAAAATCACACAACACCAGGTTATAGTCCAACAGGTTTGAGCTCTCCACAATCACCTGATGAAGGAGCGTCGCTCCGAAAGCTAGTGTGCTTCCAATTAAACCTGTTGGACTATAACCTGGTGTTGTGTGATTTTTAACTTTGTACACCCCAGTCCAACACCGGCATCTCCAAATCATGCTTCCTTGTCGGTTCGAAGGGGTGAACCTCCCTGATCAACCATTCTGTCTCCCGTTAATGGTCCCTCTGATCAAAAGGACAGCAGAACATCCCTGCCCTCACCAATCACATTTCTCCTAACTGCAGTCTGCTTTACCGACCCTGAGCACCCCAAAGAAATCGTGTCCCAGAACTTAGTGTTCTTAATGCTGCTCTAGGTGCAGCCTTGATATCTGATAGCTCTAGTGGGACTGAAGAACTGCTGGCACTTCAACTTAGAACATCCTGACACAAGACAGTTAATTGCTTACAGGATATATAATCTCATTGAATCCCAGCAATGACTGAGACGGGTTTGTCCTTGAATTTCTAGACAGTGACAGGATTATCACCATCCCATAAAATCCCAGCCTTTTTCTCCATTCAGTTTTGTTTCTGACTAGCTTTACTGCAATTTTATTAAAATTTTATTAAAGTTCTGACTTAGCTTCAAAGCAAAGCTTTGAAGTTTGGCCATTTGTTGGTTTTAGCTCTATTTTATGACCCTGGGCTTGTTGTCAGACATTCTGCGGTTTGGAAAGTATGATGTACTTCACAGGCCAATGGCTTTGATTAGCTCTTGATAAACCAGCTGCTCTTTCAGCAGATTCTGTTTCAGAACAATTTCTTTTGACCTTTCGTCGCTGTGATAGCATTTCTCTAAAGCAAAAGCCTTTTCATCAGAGCTTTCAATGTTTCCCTCAGCTTGAAAGCTTTCACAAATTCTCAATTACAAATTTCAATTCAACTAAATTCAAAGATGGCACAGCTTCTGACACTGAAGCCATCCATGGCATGTGCAGCAAAACCTGGATTACATGCAGATTTGTGGTGTTAAGTGCCCAGTAACTATAAACCACAGAAGTGCTAGTGTATGACCATATCCAACAAGAGAAAATATAACCATATACTCTTGATAGATTAGATTACTTACAGTGTGGAAGCAGGCCCTTCGGCCCAACAAGTCCACACCGACCCGCCGAAGCGCACCCACCCAGGTCCATTCCCCTACATTTACCCTTCCACCTAATGCTACGGGTCATTTAGCATGGCCAATTCACCTCACCTGCACATTTTTGGACTGTGGGAGGAAACCAGAGTGGAGAGCAGCCTTCTCACTCTGCTTCTGCAGGTGCATGGGATGCACATCACTGCAGCATTGTGGTACAATTCAAGAAATTCCCTGAACACAATAAGTTAGCACCCAATTTTGTACGAGGAAGGAGTGTTAGTGGTGCAGTATGTGCTTGCTCCGTTTTAATTTGTTTTTGACATTTCAAATGAGATTTTCCTGATGTCCCATCGAGAAGGTCAGATGGACATTATCATGGGAGTGAGGAGCTCTGGCAGCTTGCTCTTAAAATATGAAGTGAGTCTATGTTTGATAATAGAAACAAATAAATGTCAGGGCTTCATCGCATCAACATGGAAATAGTGTAAGGCTATTGTACCGATGGCCCTTAATAGTGACTAGGTAATTGTAAGTGGATCAGTATGAGATGGTCTACTTCTGTGGCTGGGATATTGGCAGCAGCCTGATGGTTTGGGTCCCCTTCCATTTCACACTCTACTTTGCTGTCTTCTGTGGCTATCTCTCCTTCTGGTATTATCACTTCTCTACATGATAATGTTACGAAGTGTCCAGGACCCAGTAAACAGCTCTGAGCCCTTCACTGGGTCATAGCACTTCCTGAGTCTTTGAGGCAATGGGAGCACATCTGCAGGGGACCAATAATTTGCTCCGTATTGACTCTTGTTGTTTCCTATATTAACATACTATAGTAGAGCTCATGAACAAGCCCCTCAGCCCACCATGTTTGTGCTGACCATGATGTGATTCTAAACTAACCTCATCTGCCTGCACATTATCTATGTTACTCTGTCCTCTGTCTGCTCATGTATCTTTTTAAATGCATCTTGAACTGTGCTGACACATCTGCTTCTATCAGATGTTTTTGTGTCACTCTCTGTATACAAAACTTGCCTTACACATCCCCTTTAAACCTTTTCCCTCTCACTTTAGGTTAATGTCCCCTAGTATTTGACATTTCCAACCTGGGAAAATGACTCTAACAATCCACCCAATCCACGCCTGTCATAAGTTTACCCAACCTCTCCTTATAGCTCAGACACTTCAATCCAGGTAACATCCTGGTAAACTTCTTTTGCACCCACTCCAAAGCTTCCACATGCTTCCAGAACTGTGCTACAAATGTGACTTAACTAAAGTCTTATACAGCTGCATCATGAATGGGCAACTTTTCATCATAGAATCCCTACAGTGTGGAAACAGGCCATTCGGCCTAACAAGTCCACACTGACCCTCCGAAGAGTAACCTAGCCAGACCCATTCCCCTACTCTATTACTCTACATTTACCCCTGACTAATGCACCTAACCTTTCCATCCCAGAACACTATGGCCGATTTAGCATGGCCAATTCACCTAATCTGCACATCTTTGGATTGTGGGAGGAAACCGGAGCACCCCCACACAGACAAGGGGAGAATGTGCAAACTCCACACAGTCAGTCGCCTGAGGCTGGAATCAAACCCAAGTCTCTGGCGCTGCGAGTCAGCAGTGCTAACCACTGAGCGACCATGACACTCGCAATGTAAAAAGATGTGAAGGCTAGGTGAGTTGGCTATAATCAATTGTCCCATATTGTCCGACGATGTGCAGGCTAGATGCATTGGACATGGTAAATGCAGGGTTACAGGGATCGGGTGGGGTGGTTGGTATGGTTGGCATCCTCTTTGGAGAGTTAGTACAGATTCGATGGACCAATGTTCTCTTTCTACATTGTAAGGCTTCAGTGATTCTAGGGTTGTGATATGTGACCTCCTTCACATTTCCCTTTGACCACCAAGTGCCTCGCATACATCAGCAGCCTCCACTGGGGTTTCAGCCCATAGACCCAGACATTGTATTCTTCTCCCACTTTCTTTTCCCTCACATTGCAGGTTGTGCCTTCCGTCCTATAGGTGCTAAACTCTAGAATTCTGTCCCCAAGTCTCTTAACCTCTCCCTTTCTCTGTCATCTTTGATGGCTGTGCTTTAAACATAGCTTCTGACCAAACATTTGATCACCTATCCTACTCTGCCTTCTTTGGCTCGGTATAAACTTTTGACTGCTTACAATTGCTTGTAGCATCTTCAGATCTTTACTACGTTAAAGTAGCTACATAAATGTAAGCTGTTGTGTTCATTTCAAAACAATGTTAGCCGAGCACTTCCTCTCTCTTTACTGAAGAATACTGCAAACCCATCAACTGCTTCACCAAATAGAGCGTTTACCCTCTCCCTCGAGAGATTTTCATTCCATCTGCTTTCTCCCACTTCACATGTTCTCACCTTGATCCAAGTCTTTTGCTTCAAATATTGCTTGACTCAAATGCTGTGCTTAGTGTGATACCCTTGTATAATGCCATGAAAAGTTGTCAGGTATAACATAAAGCATGTATATACCTTTCACTCCATTTGATGCTAACGTGCAATAACGTTATACAGATTTACATCGAGAAATGTATTTCTGTTTGCTTTGCATGTTAATTAGGACTAAAATAATTTTCCTATACTGAAAAGCTGAATTTGCATTCATTTATTTCAATTTTAATGATTCCACTTGTGGTTATTGTACTGTGAACAAGACAATGCTCTTCTAGCCTTTTGCTTATTCAGAGTTAATGTATAAAGTGTATAGATGTTCCGCATCTGAAAGTCTCTCAGACACATGCAGACAAGGAAAAGAACAATGTTATCATGCACATGTGTGACACACACATTGTTAACTTAATTAAAATTGAGCAAAACCTATGGCAACTTCATAACAATGACAACAATTCCGTTCAAATGTTATTATTGCTTTTGAATAACAAAGTGAATGCAATATCTGGATCATGATTAAAAAAGCAATGAACTTTTATGCTTGTTTATACCTTATTGTGATTACTTTACGAAATTATAAGAAGAAGTGTATAAAGTGAAGCTTGCTCCTTCATACTGTCACAACTGTCTGTAATGAGAAGTTTGTTGATGATGGCATAGAGCCAGTATGTATCGGCACTTTGATGAATTTCTTTCATCTCTTCTCTGTTAATCCATCTAGAGCAAACCCATTGGTTTCTTCAGGCCGTTACAAATAATTCATGCCTCTGACAGGTTTGTTGAAAATCCCAGGTGGCAAAGAGAGACTACTTCATCAATATTTCTGTTTTTGATTTTCAGATATTAAGAAGTATATGTTCCAGTCTCTTTATACAAGGTGGGAGTGAGAATTTTCCTTCCCTTGAGTATTGCCAATCAGTTTTCTTTGAATTTATTGTGGTTTTGCTTGAAACACGTTTTCAGAGACATTGGGCATTCCACCCATTCGGAAGAAATCCATGTTGAAATTAAAATTTATCCTTTCACTTATTTACCAAAAGATATTACTGGTACTTTTTATTAGTATTATTGTAACATGAATGAGTAAATAAAAGCTAGGAGATTCTCTGCAACTTCACTTTGTCCCCAGTTGCATTTAGTACGGCCTCCATAACTCAAAATGTTTCAAACCTCCTTCAACAGAACATATAACAGTTGTGTGACAGTAGTACTACACGTACAGAAACCTCCTTGAAATGAATATTAGGAAGTCTAAACCCAATCTTTGAGACATGCCACAAATTCTATTACTTGACACAGAATCCATTCCTCTTCATGGCAACTGTTTACAACCTTGTTTTTTTTTCACCAAAAACAAACACACAAAAGCAAAAAATGAAAGCCAGAAGTCAAATGTCTCCTAGCTCAGAGAACTCTCCTCTTCTTCCTCTTCCTCACAGTACACTGGCTGTGGCCAACCAGCTCGGAGTCCCATGTCTGAACCAAGGAGATTCTAATCTCCTGGTTATCTTTTTTGCTTTCTGCCGTGGTTCTGTTCGCCGAGCTGGAAGTTCTTGTTGCAAACGTTTCGTCCCCTGGCTAGGCGACATCATCAGTGCTTGGGAGCCTCCTGCGAAGCGCTTCTTTGATGTTTCCTCCGGTGTTTATAGTGGTCTGTCCCTGCCGCTTCCGGTTGTCAGTTTCAGCTGTCTGCTGTAGTGGTTGGTATATTGGGTCCAGGTCAATGTGTTTGTTGATCCACATTCATCCACAAACTCCATCAACAAACACATCGACCTGGACCCAATATACCAACCACTACAGCAGACAGCTGAAACTGACAACCGGAAGCGGCAGGGACAGACCACTATAAACACCGGAGGAAACATCAAAGAAGCGCTTCGCAGGAGGCTCCCAAGCACTGATGATGTCGCCTAGCCAGGGGACGAAACGTTTGCAACAAGAACTTTCAGCTCGGCGAACAGAACCACGGCAACGAGCACCCGAGCTACAAATCTTCACACAAACTTTTTTCTTTCTCTTAGCATCTATGTTGTGTGTGTGTGCAGGAGTGAGACACAGTGAAAGACAATAAGTGTACAAATCATACAACCTTGGTTTAATGCTCAAACCCAAGATGAGCTCACATCCACTATTTGCAGCAAGATTAGAGCTATCTATTACTACTTCATATCTTCACCTGATGAAGGGTTCTGATAAAGAGTCACTAGACTCGAAATGTGAACTCTGCTTTCTCCTCACAGATTCTGTCAGACTGGCTAAGTTTCACCAGCATTTTCTGTTTTTGTTTCAGACCTCCAGTATTTTAAATTTTATTTACCTGACTCTGCCTTGCATTAAGGCATCTGCTATTAATCATCCATGCTTCTCTTACTGAGAGTACTGCATTCACATCACATGTCAATTAAAGTATGTTGGAAGATAGACACTATTTTTAAAGAGCAACATGTAGTATAGACATGGTGCCTTCACAAATGAACTTCAGATAGCCCTCAATTTCTTTTGTTGATTCTGTCTAGACATACCTGAGCACATCTCTGTTTACATCCCTCACAATTTCAATGCAGAGGTTTAAAATGACCTGCCTAGACATACTGTTACATCACCCAGAGAGGATAATCTTAGCTGGAATATTGATGGAACTGCATGTCAATGGTATCAGCTTCAACTCATTCTATGGACAATGAATTACAATGATACTGTCATCACATGACTGAAACTAGCTGGACGTGGAGTCAATCCCTTGTCAATTGACAAGGACAATTCAGCAAATCAGTATGGGACTGGCACCTCAAAAGGAGCGACTTTGCTTAACAAAAGGAAAGGAATGGCACAGGAAGGAGGGATTCAATTAATTGGGGCTCATTCTGAGGTAGGTGGGAGCTCTACAAACAGGATGGTCTACGCCTGAACCAGATGCGTATCAATATCCTGGTGGTGAGGTTTGCTCATGCTCTTCGGGAGGATTTAAACTAATTCAGCAGGGGGATGGGAACCTGAATTATAGTTCAAAGTTTGTGAGAAGATTTGTAGCTCGAGTGCTTGATGTGGAGCCTTCACAGGAGCTCCCAAGCACTGAGGATGTCACCTAGACAGGGGACGAAACGTCTGCAACACAAATTCCCAGCTCGGCGAACAGAACCACAACAACCTGAATTATAGCTCCAGTGTCCAGGAGGTTGAGAGTAGTGAGGTCATAAATAAAGTTTCAAGGTGCAAGAGTGTACCAGTAGGCAGGAAGGTGGTTTGAAGTGTGTCTACTACAATGCCAGGAGCATCCGGAATCAGGTGGGTGAACTTACAGCATGGGCTGGTACCTGGGACTTTGATGTTGTGGCCATTTCGGAGACACGGATAGAACAGGGACAGGAATGGTTGTTGCAGGATCCGGGATTTAGATGTTTCAGTAAGAACAGAGAAGATGGTAAAAGAGGGGGTGATGCGGCATTGTTAATTAAGGACAGTATTACAGTGGCAGAAAGGATGTTTGAGGACTCGTCTACTGAGGTAGATTGGGCTGAGGTTAGAAACAGGAAAGGAGAGGTCACCCTGTTGGGAGTTTTCCATTGACCTCCGAATAGAAGTACATCAGAGTGCATCTGGGAAAATTAACAAACAGTGAATTTCACAACTAATCTTGGAGGAACCAATTTGGGCGAAGTTCACAGCACAGAATCAGATAAGTTAATTGTTGTTTTAAGTCTGTCCAAGAGAAAGGCTATATTAGTAAGTACAGTGGGTTCTTTCTTGATTATATATTTTTGGAGAAAAGCCTCTTGATTAAACTTAAAATATAAGCCATAGCTATTAATTTAATTTGGCGCCATGTTTTGTAGAGAAATAAGACGGTGTTATTTTCTGGGTCTGTAGATTGTGAAGGAGCAAAAATGGCCTTTGCAGTGATATGCACTTCTTATCAGGTGTGGGAGTTTAAAGAGAGTTTAAGGGTTACTGCGGATTATATCTGGCATAAATGCTGTTGGATGCGAATCTTATCAGATCGAACAGATTGAATGGATCGGTTGGAGAGACAGACAGAAGCGATGAGGAATTTGCAACAGCAACAGTATGTGATGGATGGCAGTTATAGGAAGGGGGGGAAGTCTCAGATACAGTCACATAGATGGGTTAACTCCAGGAAGGGGGAGAGAGGTGGGCACCTGGGGCAGGGGTCTTGTGGATATACCCATTTCAAACATACCCCGTGTTCTCACGGGGGAGAGGAGCCAGCAGGAGGTCATTGTCCACATTGGAACCAACGATATAGGAAGGGAAAAGGTTGAGGTTCTGGAGGGAGATTACAGAGAGTTAGGCAGAAATTTAAAAAGGAGGTCCTCAAGGGTAGTAATATCTGGATTACTCCCAGTGCTACGAGCTAGTGAGGGCAGGAATAGGAGGATAGAGCAGATGAATGCATGGCTGAGGAGCTGGTGTATGGGAGAAGGATTCACATTTTTGGATCATTGGAATCTCTTTTGGGGTAGAAATGACCTGTAGAAGAAGGAAGGATTGCACCGAAATTGGAAGGGGACTAATATACTGGCAG
>NC_057710.1:146099276-146122140 GCF_004010195.1 Chiloscyllium plagiosum | reverse complement strand
TGAGGGGTGACCTTATAGAGGTTTACAAAATTATGAGGGGCATGGATAGGATAAATAGACAATGTCTTTTTCCTGGGGTCAGGGAGTCCAGAACTAGAGGGCATAGGGTGAGAGGGGAAAGATATAAAAGAAACCTAAGGGGCAACTTTTTCACGTAGATTGTGGTCCGTGTATGGAAAGAGCTGCCAGAGGATGTGGTGGAGACTGGTATAATTGCAACATTTAAGAGGCATTTGGATGGGTATATGAATAGGGAGGGCTTGGAGGGATATGGGCCAGATGTTGGCAGGTGGGACTAGATTGGGTTGGGATATCTGGTCGGCATGGACAGGTTGGACCGAAGGGTCTGTTTCCATGCTGAACATCTCTATGACTCTATGACTCTATAGTTCCAGAGATGTCGAGGAAAGGATTGCAAAGAGGATTCTAGATAGGAGCGAGAGTAACAGGGTAGTTGTTATGGGGTCTTTTACTTTCCAAATATTGACTGGAAATACGATAGGTTGAGTACTTTTGATGGGTCAGTTTTTGTCCAATGTGTTCAGGAGGGTTTCCTGACACAGTATGTAGACAAGCCAACAAGGGGTGAGGCCACATTGGATTTGGTACTGGGTAATAAACATGGCCAGGTGTTAGATTTGGAGGTAGGTGAGCACTTTGGTAATAGTGTCCAGAATTCGGTTACATTTACTTTAGCAATCGAAAGGGACAGGTATATACCCTAGGGCAAGAGTTATAGCTGGGGAAAGGCAATTATGATGCAATTTGGTAAGATTTAGGATGCATAGGATGGGGAAGGAAACTACAGGGATGGGCACATTTGAAATCTGGAGCTTGTTCAAGGAACAGCTAGTAAGTGTCCTTGATAAGTATGTACCTGTCAGTCAGGGAGGAATGTTTGAATGAGGTAGCTGTGGTTTACTAAAGAAGTTGAATCTCTTCACAAGATGAAGAAGGAGGCTTATGTAAAGATGAGATGTGATAGCTCAGTAAGGGCGCTTGAGAATTAAAAGTTAGCCAGGACGGACCTAAATAGAGAGCTAAGAAGAGGCAGGAGGAGACATGTGAAGTTTTTGGCAGGTAGGATCAAGGAAAGGATCAAAAGGTATATCAATAATAAAGGAATGCCTCGAGTAAGATAGTGTTGGGAAGTTGTGCGTGGAGTCCGAGGAGATAGGGGAAGCTCTAAATGAATATTTTTCTTCAGTATTCACACTGAAAAAGACAATATTGTTGAGGAGAATACTGAGATACTGGCTAATAGACTAGACGGGATTAAGGTTCACAAGAAGGAGGTGTCAGCGATTCTGGAAAGTATGAAAATAGATAAATCCCCTGGGAAGGATGTGATTTATCCTAGAATTCTCTGGGAAGCCAGGGAGGTGATTTCACAGCCGTTGACTTTAATCTTTATGTTGTCATTGTCTACAGGAATAGTGCCAGAAGGCTGGAGGATAGCAAATGTTATCCCCTTGTTCAAGATGGGGAGTAGAGACAACCCTGGTAATTATAGACCAGTGAGCCTTACTTCAGTTGTGGGTAAAGTTTTGGAAAGGATTGTAAGAGATAGGATTTATAATCATCTGGAGAGGAATAATTTGTTTAGAGATAGCCAACACGGTTTTGTTAAGGATAGGTCATGCCTCACAAACCTTATTAAGTTCTTTGAGATGGTGACCAAACAGGTGGATGAGGGTAAAGCGGTTGATATTGTGTATATGGATTTCAGTAAGGTGTTTAAGGTTCCCCATGGTAGCCTATTGCAGAAAATACGGAGCCATGGGATTGAGGGTAATTTAGCAGTTTGGATCAGAAATTGGCTAGCTGAAAGAAGACAGAGGGTGGTGGTTGATGGAAAATGTTCATTCTGGAGTTCAGTTACTGGTGGTGTACCGAAAGGATCTGTTTTGGGGCCACTGCTATTTGTCATTTTGATAATTGACCTTGATGAGGCTGTAGAAGGATGGGTTAGTAAATTTGCGGATGACACTGAAGTATGGAGTTATGGACAGTGCGGAGGATGTTGCAGATTACACAGGGTGACTTAATTGAGACATACAAAATAATCAGAGAGTTAAATAGGATGGACAGTGAGAGCCTTTTTCCTCAGATGGTGATGGCTAGCACAAGGGGACATAGCTTTAAACCAAGGGGTGATAGATATAAGATATAGGTAGTTTCTTTACTCAGAGAGTATTAGGGGCGTGGAACACACTGCCTGAAACAGTTGTGCACTCGCCAACTTTACGGACATCTACATGGCCATTGGATAAACATATGGATGATAATGGAATAGTGTAGGTTGGATGGGCTTCAGATTGGTTCCACTGGTCGGCGCAACATCGAGGGCCGAAGGACCTGTACTGCCCTGTAATGATCTATGTTCTATGCTCTATGTTCTATGTTCTAGGAAGGGGGTGGGGTGTGGGATGAAATTTGATGTGCCTGCAAGCTTATAATCCTCCACTATAATGATTTGATAACTTCATCTGAGAACCACCATTTTCTTCAGGGAACCAAGGGAGGAATGTTCTTAACCATTGTGAGGACATTGTAAAGAGGTGACCTGTTTCCATTTTATCCTATGAGTTTCCTAAGCACATGTTGCATCCTTGAAATTCATTTTCATTGTGTGTGTGTTTTTAAGCCTATGCCTATATGCTTGGGGAATGTGTTTTTGTTCTGTTTACAATTTGGTCCTAATCTTTGTTTTAATTTTATCTTAAAAATAATTCTGGTTCTGTGTAGGATTTTTAAAGTTATCCTCAGACGATGGAAAATGCATCTCTTGTTGCAATTGGAAAGGGGGGTGGGGGTGGGAATTACCTTGCATCTCTCCTCACCCAACAACTATCTCAATATACTGCTTGTCATCTTCCATAAACTGGAGGTCATCCAAAACTCTGTCCCGCATCTCTTATAGCAAGTTCTACTTACCTATTGATCCTATGCTTTTTGACCTATAATGGCTCCCAATAGAGTATTGTCTTAATTTCTAAATTCTTGTACTTGTTTTCAATTCCTCAGTAGACACTGATCTGTATCCCTGTCACCTCCTTCAGCACTGAAGACCTCTGAGAACTCTTTGTATCATCTGAGTCTCAGATCTTGCTCACCTCCAATTTTAATTACTCCATTATTCTCAGCCATACATTCAGCTGTTGAGAAACTAAACTCAAAATTCCTCTCAATTTGGCATGACAGTGGGTTCTCATGTGGTTGGGAGTGTGTGCTTGGGGTGGGAGGGGGGTTTGGTTGAGGTCACAGGGCAGGTTGGTGGCACGACTTTAGGCAACGCGGAGGAATGTTTTTTTCTCTAATCTCTTGCCATTTTTAAATTGTGGGACATCTTTAATTCAGTTTCCCAACTATGTACAGATTAGACCCCTTTTGCTTGAGAAAGTCTACAGTACAACCCAAACGGAAGAGATCAGATCATTTTTACTTTCATTTGTTTGTGAGAAGCTGACATCATTAGCAAGGAGTCATTCGTTGCCCATTGGTAATTATCTTTGAGATTATGGTGATTCTTCTTCTCAACTGTTGAAGCCCTCTTGAACTGCAGCAGCCCATGTGGTTAAGGAAGATTCGCCTGCCTCTCTCCGATAACCATTAGGAACCTGCACAAGCACTATCATTTCCATGACCTATATTGGACCCAAATCAAGCTTTTCTCAGCATGGAACCCCTGGCAATCAGGGTCATTTCTGATGAACGGCTCTTGCCCGAAACGTCGACTTTCCTGCACCTCGGATGCTGCCTGACCTGCTGTGTTTTTCCAGCACCTCACTCTCGACTCTAATCTCCAGCATCTGCAGTCCTTACTTTCTCCTAGTTGATTTTAACCTCACTGCGAAGCCTCTTCCAAGGATGCTACTTTGAAGCCCTTCTCCTCCTCCTCTCTCTACATGACCTCCTGCTCCACTGTCAATCCTAATAATTCCACTTAGTTTCAAGGAATCGTTGAATGTGTAAGACATAGTAATGGCTATGGGACTGGTGGGCTCTAATGGTTTTTGATTGCAGGAAATAATCTTCAGGAACCAAATGGGGATTGTCAGTCTAATATTGTCCAAGATATTGTATGGAGAGGCAATGAGGAAACAGTGAACAAGTCACAGGAGGACACTGTCCAGAGTGTGATGCCGGAAAATCATAGCAGGTCAAGCAATATCTGAGGAGCAGGAGAATTGACGTTTCGGACCGGAGCCCATCATCAGGAATGAGGCTTGTGGGTTGGGGCTGAGAGATAAATGGGAGGGGCGTGGGGGTTGGAGGGAGGTGACTGAGAAAATGATAAGTGGACAAAGATGAGGGAGGAGGTGATAGGTCAGAGGGACAGTGATGGACGGGTCCGCAGGGCGGTGCCGAGTTGGAGGCTTGGGATTGGGATAATGTGGGGGGAGGGGAAATGAGGAAGCTGTTGAAATCCACATTTATCCCGTGTGGTTTCAGGGTCACAAGGTGGAATATGAGACGTTCCTCCTCCAGGCGTCGGGTGGTAACGGTTTGGCTGTGGAGGAGGCCCAGGACCTGCACGTCCTTGATGGAGTGGGAGGGGGAGTTGAAGTGTTCAGCCACTGGGCGATAGGGTTGATGGGTGAGGGTGTCCCAGGAGGATGGCTCACTGGGTAGCTTGTTGAATCACTTGGAAAAATAACCATATTGCATTGGACTCACAAGAAGGCCTCTAAAACATACAATTGTTCTTGTCTTCTTGCAGCTACGCTCTGATAGTGGGAATCTCAGCTCATGTTATTGGCCATTTGTCCAAATGTGATTTCAGTTATTTCACTGTTGGTGATTATTCCTTCAGCTGCCCTGGCCACCTCCCTCCGTAAACTGCCCTATCTCTTTACATCTCTGCCTTCTTTTAGCACACTCCTTCAATTCAATTCAGCCATTTCGCTGACCTGCTCTAACATCTGAACTAACTGTACTCTGTGCTGTCAGACCTAATGAAGGCTTTTGGACTGACCTCAACACTGGGGAGGCTGAGTTGCCACCTTGGACACCTCCTTCTATCTCCCCTGGACGATGACACCACCACTGAGCACCAGGCTATTGTGTCCACAATGGTCACTGATCTCATTTCATCTCACAATCTCCCCCCATCTGCCTCCAAACTCAACGCTCCCCCATTCCAACCAGCCCACTTCTATCTCCTTCCCAAAATTCACAAGCAGGACTGCCCAGACAGACACTTTGTTTCTTCTTGACCGACAAAACTCATCTTTTCCCAGCTCACCGAGATTTATTTTCACCCTTTGCTCAGTCCTTCCTCGCTTACATCCCAATTCTCGCTTTACATCAGTTTCAGAACCCCCATTTTGCAGGCTCCAGCTGAATCCTCCCAACCATTGAGCTGCAATGACTTTGCACGTTGATTCCCCCATCAGGATGGATTCAGGGCTGTCTGCATATTCCTGGAAAGAAAAACCTGAAGCAGTCGTATCCATCACTGCCCTCTTCTGCCTGTCAAGCCAGTCCTCACTTTGAACAACTTCTCCTTCAACTTGGGGTGGCACGGTGGCTCAGTGGTTAGCACTGCTGCCTCACAGTGCCATGGACCCAGAATCGATTCCCACCTCAGGGGACTGTCTGTGTGCAGTTTGATATTCTCCCCGTGTCTGCGTGGAACTTCCTCTAGGTGCTCTGGTTTCCTCCCACAATCACAAAAGATGTGCAGGTTAGGTGAATTGGCCACGCTAAATTGCCCATAGTATTCAGGGATGTATAGGTTACGTGCATTAGTCAGGGGCAATGTAGAGAAATAGGGTAGGGGAATGGATCTTGGTGGGTTACTCTTTGGAGGGTAGGTGTGGACTTGTTGGGCCAAAGGGCCTGTATCCACACTGTTAGGATTCTAATTTTCTAATCTAATTCACACAACAAGATCTGGATTGCATTGCCCAAGGGTCTGGTGGTAAGCAGATTCAATTAAAACACTCAGAAAAGGAAATAGATCACTTTCAGAGTAGGATGAATGTGTCAGGTTACAGGGAGAAGAGAGTGAAAGTGTACTTGGAGAATTGCTTATCTGGAAAGCCAACAGATGAAGTGGGTTGAATGACCTTGTAACAATTGTATAGAGGCAGCATGGTGGCTCAATGGTTGGCACTGCTGCCACACAGCGCCAGGGACCCGGGTTCAATTTCAGTCTGAGGCGACTGTCTGTGGAGTTTGCACATTCTCCCCGTGTCTGCATGGGTTTCCTCTGGGTCATCCAGTTTCCTCCCACAATCCAAAGATGTTCAGGTCAGGTGAATTGGCCATGCTAAATTGCCCATAGTGTTAGGTGCATTAGTCAGGGGTAAATATAGGATCGGGGAATGGATCTGGGTGGGTTCCGCTTCGCAGGGTTGGTATGGACATGTTGGGCCGAAGGACCTGTTTCCATACTGTAGGGAATCTAATCTAATCTAACTCCTCTCACTTTCTTCAGATCAAACATGTGGCTGTAGGTACCTGCACGGATCTCAATTATGCCTGTCTCTTTGTTGGAAAAGTGGAACATTTCCAATCTTACTCAGGTCCCACCCCTTAACTCTTTCTCTGGTACTTGAAGACATCATGAGTGCTGCTTCCCTCTCTCATACAGAATTGGAAAAAAATATCAGTTTTGCTTCTAATTTCTACCATGTTCTCACCTTCACCTGGTCCATCTCTGACTCCTCCCTCCCTTTCCTCGACATCTCTGTTTCCATTTCTGGGGTAGACTGACCACGAATATCCATTACAACCCACTAACTCCCAGTTACCTTGACTCTACATTCTCACATCCTGCTTCCTGTAAAAACTCCATTCTTTTCTCACAGTTTCTCCATCTCCATCACATAGGTTCAGATGATGCCAGCTTTTACAAGGGGACCTCCGAAATATCCACCTTCTTCCTCAACTGACAATTCCCCGCCACTGCGGTTGACAGGGCCCTCAGCCGTGCCTGATCAATCTCATGCACTTCTGTCTTTACCCCTTCTCTTCCCTCCCACAACACTGATAGAGTGCTCCTGCTCCTCACTTACAATCCCACCAGTGATTACACACAAAGGATTATTAGCTGACATTTCCACCACCTCGAGCAGGATACCATCACCAGATAGACTTCCCCTCCCCTCCCTAGTCATCTTTCTGCAGGACCCATTCCCTCTGGGACACTTTGGTCCCTACCTCCTCCACTCCCAACATCACCTCACACCCCCACGGCAGCCTCTCATGCAAGTGCAGAAGGTTTTAGCATCTTCCCTTTTACTTTCTCCCTCCTCACTATTGAAGGTCCCAGACACACTTTCTTGTTGAAGAAGCGATTTACCTGCACTTTGCTCATTCTAGTTTACTGCATCACTGCTCACAAGGTGGTCTATCTATGGTGGGGAGACAAAATGTAGACTGGCCGATCTGTTTTGCAGAACACCCATGTTCTGTCAGAGCCTGAGCTTCTGGTCACCTGCCACTTCAACACACCACCATCTTCCATAGCCAACGTCTCTATCTCAGGCTTGCTGGAGTGCTCCTGTGAAGCTCAGTGCAAGCTGGAAAAACATAGTACATAGAACAGTACAGCACAGTGCAGGCCTTTCGGCCCTCGATGTTGTGCCGACCTTTTATCCCACTCTAAGATCAAACTAACCAACATACTCTTCATGTTACTATCGCTTAAATGTCCCTAATGTATCTGAATTTACCACCAGTGCATTCCAGGCACCCATCACTCTGTCTGTAAAGAGCTGACCTCTGACATCTCCCCAAAGCCTTCCTCCAGTCACCTTAAAATTATGCCCCCTCATGATAGCCATTTCTGCCCTGGGAAAAAGTCTCTGACTATTCATTCCATCTATGCCGCTCATCATCTTGTGCACCTCTATCAAGTCGCATTTCCCCTTCTTCGTTCCAATGCGAAAAGCCTTAGCTCCTTCAACCTAACTTCATAAGACATGCCCTCTAGTCCAGCAGCATCCTGGTAAATTTTGCCTGCACCCTTTCTGAAGCTTGCACATCCTTCCTGTAATGAGGTGACCAGAACTAAACACAGTATTCCAAGTGTAGACTAACCAGGGCTCCATAGAGCCTCAGCCTAACCTCGTGGATCTTAAACCCGAACCTCCTGCTAATGAAAGTCAACACACCAGATGCCTTCTTAACAACCCTATTAACTTGGGTTGCAATTTTGAGGGATCTATGCACATGGACCCCAAAATCCCTCTGTTCCTCCACATTGCCATGAATCCTACCTTTAACCCTGTATCCGCATTCAAATTCAACCTTCCAAAATGAATCACTTCGCACTTTTTTAGGTTGAACTCCATCTGCCAGTTCTCAGCCCAGCTCTGCATCCTGTCAATGTACTGTTGCAACAGCCCTCCACACTATCCATCACTCCACCAACCTTTGTGTCATCAGCAAACTTACTAACCCACTCTTCCACTTCCTCATCCAAGTCATTACAAAGAGCAGAGGTCCAAGAACAGAAGCTTTGCTGAACACCACTGGTCACTGAGTTCCAGGCTGAATTCATTTCCATCTACTACCACCCTCTGTCTTCTGTGGACCAGCTAATTCTGTATCTAGACAGCTAAATTTTCCTGTATCCCATGACTCCTTACTTTCTGAGTGAACCATGGGGAACCTTATCAAATGTCTTACTAAAATTCATGTAGCTCATATCCACTGCTCTACCTTCATCAATGTGTTTTGTCACATCCTCAAAGAATTTAATAAGGTTTATGAGGCATGACCTGCCCCTCACAAAGCCATAGTGACTATCTCTAATCAAGTTATGGTTCTCCAAGTAACTATAAATCCCATCTCTCAGAATCGTCTCCAATAATTTATCCACCATAGACGCAAGACTAACTGGTCTATATTTCCCAGGATTATCCCTATTCCCATTCTTGAACAAGGGAATAACATTTGTCACCCTCCAATCGTCTGGAGGGTGTACCTCCCCCAATTCCTTTTGAAACATCTAAACCCTGGAAATCCAATAACTATTCCTACTCCTCTGATATCCAATTCTATGTAATGGCAACAACATCATCTTTCCAGGTAGTGAACCATGCTCTACGTCCATCACCCTGTTCAGATATAGTGTGCAGAGAGTCTGTGAGGAGAGATAGACAGATGATAGGGCAAAGTTACAGTCAGTGTGATGGGTTGAAGTGTGTCTATTTTAACACAAAATGTATCAGGAATAAAGGTGATGGGCATGGAGCGGTACTTGGAACTATGATGTTGTGGTCTTGGATATCACAGGGGCAGGAATGGTTGTTGGATGTTCCGGGGTTTTGATGTTTCTAAAGGAATAGCAGGGGAGGTAGGCGAGGATCTGTAGCTCCAGTCCCACCCCCCTGCCAAACTAGTTAAAAACCTCCCCAAGAGCTCGAGCAAAACTCCTGCCCAGGATATTGGTGCCCTTCCAGTTCACGAGGTAAATATTTAACAGGAAAACATACCTTCTCGGCAGCCCCTGATCCATCCTCTCACCATTCCCGCTGCGGCAATCTGGAATAGCTGGGAAATTGAGCCTTCAGAACTCAATTTCAAGTTCAATAATTTTACCTTCTTCCATGACCTTCGTTAAAACCCCATGCACCAGGTCTTGTTATCACATGGTCTGCAACCAAAACTAAACCATTGTCAGCTACTAATTGTCCCCATTAGTAATCATGATTTTGAGGTGCTGGTGTTGGAATTGAATTGAACTGGATTTATTGTCATGTGTACCGAGACACAGTGAAAAGCTTTGTCTTGTGAGTAATACAGGCAGATCACAGAGTTAAGTAGCATAAATAAGTAAATAATAGGTAAACAGTGGCAAAAACAAAAAACACAAGTACAGGCAAATGTGAAGAGTTTGTGAGTCCATTTAGTATGCTAACAACACTAGGGTAGAAACTGTTTCGAAACTGGCTGGTGGGTGTGTTCAGGTTTCTGTACCTTCTCCCCGAAGGTAGAGGTTGTAGAAAAACATTGCCAGGGTGGGATGGATCTTTGAGAATGCTGGCGGCCTTTCCGCGACAGCGGGCCTGGTAGATGGATTCTATAGATGGGAGGTTGGCCTTTGTGATTGTCCGGGCCGAGTTCACCAATCTCTGTAACCGTCTCTGATCTTGAATGGTACAGTTGCCATACCAAAAACAAAAAACACAAGTACAGGCAAATGTGAAGAGTTTGTGAGTCCATTTAGTATGCTAACAACTGTAGGGTAGAAACTGTTTCGAAACCGGCTGGTGGGTGTGTTCAGGTTTCTGTACCTTCTCCCCGATGGTAGAGGTTGTAGAAAAACATTGCCAGGGTGGGATGGATCTTTGAGAATGCTGGCGGCCTTTCCTTGACAGCGAGTCTGGTAGATGGATTCTATAGATGGGAGGATGGCCTTTGTGATTGTCCGGGCTGAGTTCACCACTCTCTGTAACTGTCTCTGATCTTGAATGGTACAGTTGCCATACCAGGTAGCTACATCCAGACAGAATCCTCTCGATGGCACACCTATAAAAGTTGGTAAGGGTATTCACCGTCATGCCCAATTTCCTCAGCTACCTGAGGAAGAAGAGACATTGGGCCTTTGTAACCAGTGTGTCCACATGAAGAGTCCGAGAAAGCTTGTTGTGAATGACCACTCCCAGGAGCTTAATACTCTCCATTCGTTGCACCTCTGTGCTGTTAATGTGTAGGGGGTCATGAGTAACATTCTGCCAAAAGTCAATAATGAGTTCCTTGGTTTTGCCGGCATTGAGAGCTAGGTTGTTCTCAGTGCACCATTTTTCCAGGTCTTCCACCTCCCGTCTGTAGTCTGTTTCGTCGCCATCTGAGATTCCACAGACTATGGTGGTGTCATCAGTGAACTTGTAAATGGCATTAGTCTGGTATTTGGCTACACGGTCATGGGTATACAGTGAGTACAGTAGAGGGCTAAGTACACACACCTGGGGCGGGGGGGGCTTCAGTGTTGAGGGTTACTGAGGGTGAAATATTGTCTCCAATCTTCACAGATTGTGGCCTGTGGGTCAGGAAACTGAAGATCCAGTTTCAGAGAGTGGGAGTTAGTCCGAGATCATTGAGTTTAGTAATCAGTCTCAAAGGCTGAAGGCTGAACTGTAGTCAATGAGTAGGATTCTTACATAACTGTTCTTGGTGTCACGGTATTCTAGGGAGGAGTGAAGGGCAAGCGATATGGCATCTGACATGGATCTATTGGTCCCAGAGGCAAATTGGAGTGGGTCAAGAGTAGTGGGGAGGCTGGAATTGATTAATGCCATGACCAGCCTTTCAAAACACTTCATGACCACTGAATGTAGGGTCTCTGGGTGGTAGTGATTGAGACATGCTCTATGAGCCTTCTTAGGCACAGGGATGATGTTGACCCTCTTGAAACAGGCAGGGACAGTGGCCTGCTGGAGTGGACAAAATTAAAAATCACACAACACCAGGTTATAGTCCAACAGATTTATTTGGAAGCACTAGCTTTCGAGGTCCACCTGATGAAGAGACAGCCCATTAGTAACAATTGATTTTTGCAGGCTGATCATTACTCATTCCTTTCCCTGCCCAATTGCTGTTCTCTTCCTCTGGGTTCCATCTCCACCTATCGTTTGCACCTCACCCCTCCTGTCAAGCCCATATATACCAACTATTTCCTCGCTACAATCAGTTCTGACAATGAGTCATTGGACCTGAAATATTAACTTTGCTTCCTCTCAGAGATACTGCCAGACCTGCTGAGTTTCTCCAGCAATTTCTATGGTTGTTTTGATTTCCTGCACGCAGAGTTCTTTGTTTTTGTTTTACCCTAATACCTCATTCTGAGAAGTGCCTTTGAATGTTTTATTATGTTAAATATGCTGTAAAATTATAAGTTACCATTGCTTGTTAGTTTAGGGGATGATTCCATAATTTGGTAATACTAGGGGGAGGACACTCATGGGTAACACATGTTAAAAATTCTCAGAGAGCAACTACTGATTCATTGTATATCAATTTTAATGGAAGGAAATAGTGCGTGGCATACCCACATGTGTAAATTATGGAATTATCCCTCCAGTTAACTCTAAATTTTCCTATGCACATTATTTCCTACTGCCGTTTGCAACACAGTGTTATCCAGCAGGAATGCTTATTGCAATACTGAGGTCAGTGTGTCTTACACAGGCTATGGATTCGGCACATTACTAAGTACGGCCAGCATTGTGAAATGCACATTCAATTTACTATTTTCTACAGAAATGAAAAAGATATAAGTTCTGACAATTGCAATTTATTTGATGTGCCCGTTTTGTTCCATGGTTTCGATAGGATTGAAAGAGATACTCATGTCATTGCCTTCACTCCAGGATCACATTTAAAAGTGCTGAAGATTTACTTGAACACATTAGAGAAAGCCAGTAGTCAGTACCTACTTTTACAAAGTAGGTCATCACAGAAGGTATTAATCACAACTCTCTTAAGTTTATTTTTCTCGTCTTGAGAAATGGGACATTGTCTAAACAAAAAGTATTCCCTTTAGAATTCTTTTTCTTTTAACTTTATCAAACGAGAGAACCTTCAAAATCTAAGCAAAAAAGCCAGGAAACAAAACTACGACTGTATCTACTGCAAGCACCATGTTAGAATGTGCCAATCATACTTTAAGGTTATCAGTAACACTTTTTTTAGCTGTGTCCTAGCCCAAAGTTAAGTACTATTCAATTAGTCTTCTGTGTACACAGATTTCAAGGATTTAGTCCAAGCTTTGGCCTGATATTGTGTTTCAGTTATCCTGGAATAATGTCAGATTAGAGAGGATAAATCCTCCAGGCAAGCCAAGCCTTCATTTTGTACCAATAATTACCTGTATGCCTGGCAGCAAATCCCGATCTCAACTTTAGCTCTTCAGTAGGTAGGAGGACAAGTGGTGAAGATGCAGAGTCAAGATTAGAGTGGTGCAGGAAAAGCACAGCAGATCAGGCAGCATCCGAGGAGCAGGAAAGTCGACGTTTTCCAGCACCACTCTAATCTAAACTCTGATTTCCAGCATCTGCAGTACTCACTTTTGACACAGAGTCTGCAGAGGGATATAGGCTGGTTAAGTACCTAGGCAAAAATTTGGGAGATGGGAAATAATGTGTGAAAATACAAGATTAAAGAACTTTGGCAGGAAGAATAGAGGAGCAAACTAAATATTGCTTAAAGAGAGAAGGAACGTGGAATGCTGAAACACAGAGGGTTTTTCAGAGTCCTTGCGCATAAATCACAACAAGTGAGCATACATGTCCAGTAGGTAATAATGAAAAAAAAAGATATGTTGACATTTATGATCCATTCCTTTGCAATAAATTAATGCAAGGCATTAGTTAGACCACACCTAGAATCTTGTGAACAATTTTGGCTCCCTTATCTAAGGAGAGACAAAGCGGCATTAGATGCAGCAGAGAGAAGGGTCACTAGGTTGATCCCGGGTGTGAGGTTGAGTAGATTGGACCTGTACTTACTGGACTTTAGAAGGATGAGGGGTGACTTTATTAAAGCATGCAAGATTCTTAAGGAATAAAAGAAGTATAGTGCAGATGCTGAAAATCTGAAACAAATACAGGTAGATCTTCTATAACACCGCAATTGCGTTCCAGCGAAACCTCACTTAATAGAAAATCACTAAATGCAATTGCGTTCCAGCGAAACCTCACTTAATAGAAAATCACTAAATATAAATAATGGAACTTTGGGAAAAGAGGGGTTAAGAGCAGACCAGCAAAAAATGTCATTCACAATCGCTCAAAAATCGCCCAAAAGTCTAATGCAAAGTATAGCACAGTTGGAATGAAGATTGGAATCATATTCATTAACGAAATAAAAGTAAATTTTATACAGTACATTTAGAAAATGTCAGAAAGTTGCTCTCTGTACAGTACCTTCCACAGAAAGCTGCAGTCAGCAGCTGACATCACGCATGTGCAGAGTAGCACAGAGACCTCTGTGCATGTGCAGAGCAGCACAGAGACCTCTGTGCATGTGCAGAGTAGCACAGAGACCTCTGTGCATGTGCAGAGCAGCACAGAGACCTCTGTGCATGTGCAGAGTAGCACAGCGACCTCTGTGCATGTGCAGAGCAGCACAGAGACCTCTGTGCATGTGCAGAGTAGCACAGCGACCTCTGTGCATGTGCAGAGCAGCACAGAGACCTCTGTGCATGTGCAGAGCAACACAGAGACCTCTGTGCATGTGCAGAGCAGCACAAAAACCGGCACCAACGCCGTGCACGTGTAGACACCATCACATGTGCAAAAAGGTAAGAACATCAGCACAGGCACAAACGGCACAGAGATCTGTGCGTGCATGATGGCACATGTGCAGAACAAAGCGTGCAAACCAATCCCCGCCGGAATCATGCTCTTGCCAATCAGAGGCAAGCATTCTCCAAAATACCACTCCCTAATTCTTTAGCGATGTTATAGCCAAATCACACTACAGAAACCCGTGTTGTCAGAGAACTTCTTGTACAGTAAATATCAGAGAAAGTCAACACGTTTGCAGCAACTGTGGAGAGAGAAACAGAGTTAATGTTTTCAACCCCAGCATGATTGTTTTTTGGAACTGACTTTGAACTAGTTCTGAAGAAGGGTCGTACAAAACTCAAACATTAACTCTGTTTCTCTCACCGCAAATGCTGCCAGTCTGCTGTGTTTCTGCAGCAATTTCTGCCTTTGTTCAAGATTCTTAAGGGCTCGCTAAGATAGATGATAAGAGATTGTTCCCCCTTCTGGGAGAGTCCAGTACAAGGGGACATGATCTCAGAGTGACGGATTACCCACTAAAGACAGGGATGAAGAAGAATTTCTTCTCCCAGAGGATAGTGATGATATGACTGGGATGGACAAGGTGAGAAGTCAGACGACAGGTTATAATGCAGGCTTATTTGAAATCACAAGCTTTCGGAGTGCTGCCCCTTCATCAGATGAAGAGGATAGTGGATATCTTTACTGCGGAGCGTTGTACAGGCTGAGCCATTAAATACATTCATGAAAGATATTTACTCAGTGAGGAAATCAAAGGTTACAGGGAAATGTTTGGAAAGAGGATTGGAGAAATCTGCCATGATCTCAGTGAACAATAGGTTGGAGAGCAGCACCAACAATGTGGATTCATTTCTCCTTCTCGCTGAAGTCATCACAAAGGTCCTGCCGGCTTAACCTCACCTGAGGCATGGTAACCCACAGGTTAGCCCACCCATTGTCTCTGTCTATTAGTGTGGGACAATGGTGACTTCACTTTTTGTCCACAAGGAAACATATGACATGTGTTTCATTAATTTCTTTCTTGCTATGCAAAATTAAATCGTAAGTGTATTATTTTTAACAGTATACATTTTAAAAATACCCTTCCTATTCAAATACCCATCCAAATGCCTCTTAAATGTTGCAATTGTACCAGCCTCCACCATTTCCTCTGGCAGCTCATTCCATACACGTACCACCCTCTGCGTGAAAAAGTTGCCCCTTAGGTCTCTTTTATACTTTTCCCCTCTCACCCTAAACCTATGCCCCCTAGTTCTGGACTCCCACACCCGAGGGAAAAGACTTTGTCTACTTATCCTATCCATGCCCCTCATGATTTTGTAAACTTCTATAAGGTCACCCCTCAGCCTCCGATGTTCCAGGGAAAACAGCCCCAGCCTGTATAGCCTCTCTCTATAGCTCAAATCCTCCAACCCTGGCAACAGCCTTGTAATTTTATTCACACTTTTTCACCCATTCAAGTTTCACAACATCTTTCCGATGGGAAAGAGACCAAAATTGCACACAATATTCAAACAGTGGCCTAACCAATGATCTGTACAGCTGCAACATGACCTCCTAACCCCTGTACTCAATACTCTGACCAATAAAGGAAAGCATACCAAATGCCTTCTTCACTATCCTATCTACCTGCGATTCCACTTTCAAGGAGCTATGAACCTGCACTCCAACGTCTCTTTGTTCAGCAACACTCCCTAGGACCTTATTCTTAAACAGAATCCATTGCTTTCCTTTCACTCAACCATTCCAGCAATGTAAATGTGTGGGGTTTTAACTAACATTACTTATGCAAGCGTTTTCGCACAATAGGTAATAATGTATAGAATTTCATATAAAATGGCTTCCACAACGGTCAGAAACAAGAATGGAAGCATTTGTTTTCTTGAGAAAGATGCTAATTTGCTTTAGTCTGATCAGCAAATGTGCTATTAGTTAAACATCCCCCCTGCATCCTGCAAATAAATGTATTGACCCACAACATTGCTCATTGTGTGAGTGGAGGGAAGACGTACCATCTGAGCCCTGAGTGACCAGAACAGTCATCAGTTTCTCGCTCATGTTGAAAAATTGGCAAATGAAGGAAGTAAGGTCTGAGGAAGATAATAAATTAGAAGGGATGAAATCAATGTCAAATCATGATGAGAAAGTGAAGGGAAGTAATGAGAGATTGTATTGAGAGACTTAATGTGCCAACGGGGAAATTATATCAGAATAATGAAGTAATTGGGTAAGGTTAGAACAATGAGAGAGTTGTGCTGTAGTATTGTTAGAATAATGAGAGTAGTGGGCTATTGTAATGTTAGATTGATGATGGTGCTAGGCTGTGACATGTTTAGAATGATGAGGCTGTTGTGCTGTGGTATTTAAATGATAAGGGTGTTGTACTGTAGAATTAATGGAAGGGTGAGGGACTTGTGCTGTAGCATTGTCAGAATGATGAGGGAGTCGTGCTGTGTTGATGTCAGAATAATAAAGGAGTTGGGCTGTGATAATGTCAGAATGGTAAGAGTTGGGGTGTAGCAATATCATAGAATCATAGAATCCCTACAGTGTGGAAATAGCCATGCGGCCCAACAAGTCCACACCAATCCTCCAAAGAGTATCCTGCCCAGACCTATTGCCCTACCCTATTGCTCTATATTTCCCCTGACTAATGCACCTAATCAACAAATTCCTGAACACTATGAGCAATTTAGCATGGTCAACTCAGCTAACCTGCACATCTTTGGACTGTGGGAGGAAACTGGAGCACTTGGAGGAAACCCATGCAGAAATAGGGAGAATATGCAAACTCCACACAGACAGTTGCCCGAGGTGGCAATCGAACCCGGGTCCCTGGCGCTGTGAGGCAGCAGTGCTAACCACTGAGCATAACCCGAGGTGGCAATCGAACCCGGGTCCCTGGCGCTGTGAGGCAGCAGTGCTAACCACTGAGCATAATGTTAGTATAATGAGGATTTCTGAGCTGCAGTAATGTTGGTGGGTGAATTATGCTGTTGTGATATCATAATGATGAGGGAGTTGGGTTCTAGTAACATTAGAATGAAGAGGGAGTGGCACTACAATAATGTAAGAATGATGAGGGTATTGTACTGCAGTAGTGTTAGGGATGATCAGGAAGTTGTGCTGTGATAAATTTAGAATTATGAGGGCATTGAATTTTATCTTTTAGCTATTTTCATATTAATGCTGTCACAGCCTTATTTATATTGCTGATTTCAATTTTGTCTCGCACTTCTTACAATCCTTTGAAAGTTCAACTCCAACTCTCAAATTTCCTTGCTATTTAATCAAACAGCTCTGGATCTACCTTTAACAAGATTGCCTGGAGGAACAGTGGTTAACACTGTTGCCTCACAGCACCAAGGACATGGGCTCGATTACACCCTTGGGTGGTTGTGTGGAGTTCACAAGAACTCCCTGTATGGGCTTCTGCTGGGTACTCCCACAATCATTAGATGTGCAGGTTAGGTAGATTGACTGTGCTAAATTGACCCATCGTGTCCAGGGATGTGCAGGCTAGGTGGATTAGCATGGTAAATGCAGGGTTACAGGGAAAGGATGGGAGATTGGTTCTGGGTGGGATGTTGTTTGGAAGTTGGTGCAGAATCTTTGGGCCGAATGGCCTCTTTGACGCTGCAGGGATTCTATGAAACCTGTTTTCTCTGTCATTTATCAATCAATTGTCTTTCAAGTGGGAGTTTCTTTTGTCCGACGTCATAGCCTTTAGAAGCCTTAGAAGTGATCTCTAGTCAACATCTTTATCTGTAATTAAATCTAGTGTAAACAATTACTCTGAAGTGCAATAGGGGTTTAAATTTTCATCATGAGGAGTCTGGAAACATATGGGTTTGAGAAACATATCTGCCGTCATCAGATGACAGAGCAAACTCAATGGGCCAAATAGTGTAATTCTGCTCCTTTCCTTATGGTCTTATGAAGCCAAGCTGACTCTGCTTGATTGGATAATTTTCCAACAATAAATATTAGGTTAATTAGCCTGCAGTTACCCACTTTGTGCCTTCCTGTCTTTCTCAATAGAGGCTGTCACATTAACAGTTTTCCAACTCTCTAGTCCTTCTCCAGAATCCAATGAATTTTGGAAAATTACAACCAATGCATCCACACTGTCTGTTGCTACTTCTTTTAAAATCCTAAGATGCAAGCCATTAGGGTCAGGGCACTTGTTTGTCTCTAACCCCATTACATTGTCTCATACTACTTATTTAGTGATGTTGGTAGAATAGTACTGAACACACGTCCTCCAGGATGTTGCCTGAGCCGAGCTTTTCCAGTGCATCTACAACACTGAAATCTATCTGACAATGTGGACAACTGTCCAGTTATTTCCCATGTACAAAAAAACAGGTAAAATTCAATCCAGCCAATTACTGCCCCTTCAATATCGTTCAATTATCAGTCAAGTGATTAAAAACACTTTCAAGCAGCATTTGCATAGCAAGAACCTGCTCACTGATGCTCAGAATGGTATCCACTGGGACCAGTCAGATCCTGTCCATTTGGCAGACTTGGTTAACATTTAGGGTTAGTAGAATGATCAAAGTATCTTCCACCTAATGACTGATTTAACTTCTCTGCCATTTCCTTGTTCCCCAAAACAGTCTTTCCAGATTCATTTTCTAAGGGGCCTGTGTTCACTTTGACCTCTCTCTTCCTTTTTATCTATTTAAAGGAGCTCTTGACAGTTTTTGTATCCTTTGCTTGTTTGCCCTCATAGTTGATTTTCTCTGTCTCTATGATCTTTTTAATCTTCCCTTGCTGGAGTCTGAATTCATTGACTTTGCCTACATTATATGATTTTTCTTTACTTTTTCTTTAGTGTCAAAATCTTAGAATTCCCAACCCAACAGCATTGGAGAGGTATTCTACACCAAATGGGCTTCAGTGGTTCAAAAAAGGTAGCTCACCACCCCATCTCCACCTCCCCCTCAAACCTTTTCAGAGGCATCAGGAGATGGACCGCAAATGCTGAGGTCACTGGTGTCCGCATTCCATGAATGAAGAAGAAACTGCTGACACAATTGTTGAAATGATTTCTGAAAGAGCTTCACATTAAAAGCTTACAGTAAGAGTATGAAATACTTGAGGGATTAAATGGATAAATTATAGTTATAGGTTTACGAGACAGACAGTTTGGTCTAGCATAGACATTGTAATTACATAAATGTAAAAGCAACCTGATGAACCATTCTCGTTTTTGAGACTGGACCATTTTTCATATGCCAGGGAGCCTAAATTTAATGAATAGTATAAAGTTGTACTGTAGAAGGTTATCACAAGTGAGTAGGCCATTTGGCTTATTGTGTCTTTGCCTGCTGTCTACAACAGCAACTCATCAAAGTTTCACTCCATTTCTTATCTCTGTGGCCCTGCAATATTTTCCACTTCATAGGAAGGTAGGAAATGGTAGGAGCATGATTAGCCTCTTTAGCCCCTCAAGTCAGGTCAGCCCTTCTAAGTCATGTTTGATCATCCAACTCATTGTGATTTTGCAACGCTATCCCCATACACAGTCATACAGCAAAGAAGAGGCCATTCAAGCCATCGAATCTACACCAACCTATTTTCACAATCCCATTTTCTAGAACTTGGTCCATAACTTTGAATGTTATGACAATTCATGTGCTCATCCGAATCAAAAACAGAAATTGCTGGAAAAGCTCAGCAGGTCTGGCAGCATCTGTGGAGAATACTCAGAGTTAATATCTCGGGTCCAGTGACATGTCCCCAGAATTGTACATCATGTTCTTTTTAAAGGCAGCAAGGTTTCCTTTCTGTACTACTCTGTAGTGCTCATTGTGGAACTTAACATGAATGTTATGTTAATAATTGATTGCTATTCTCCTTAAGTACTTGAAATTGAAAACTGGATTGCCTACTAAAAATAGAATTTTATTTTCTCTGTTTTACAATAAGTTTATGTTTCTTGTTACAAATACTGTGTGCATTTAAATGAAGAGCCCTAAGCTTTGACTTTTTCTGGTGCACTCTTCTGCTGATATTTTCTGCTCATTCCTCACATAACTTGGTTATAGTTAATCTTTTAGGAGATAGTGAAGACTGCAGAGGCTGGAGAGTCAGAGTTTATAAAGTGTGGTGCTGGAAAAAAAACACAGCCGGTCAGGCAGCATCCGAGGAGCAAGAGGGTCGACATTTCGGGTTGGGCCCACCTTCAGGAAGGACCACATTCCTGATAAAGGGCTTATGCCCAAAATATCCATTCTCCTGCTCCTTGGATTCTGCCTGACCTGCTGTGCTTTTTCCAGCGCCACAACTTTTCGAATCTAATTTACCCTGTCATTTTACACAAAGTTAAAAATCACACAACACCAGGTTATAGTCCAACAGGTTTATTTGGAAGCTCTAGCTTTCAGAGCGCTGCTCCTTCATCAGGTGATTGGGGAGAATAAGATTATTTTACAATAACCTGGTGTTGTGTGATTTTTAACTTTGTGCACTCCAGTCCAACACTGGCCTCCAAATTACTTTGCACATGGCTCAGGTAGTAACCAGTATTCCAAAAGTGGTCTAACCAATGTCCTTATGGCTGCAAAATGACCTCCCAACTCCCATAATCAACGCTCTGACCAATAAACAAACGCCTTTTTCACTATCCTTAATACCTGCGACTCCATTTTCAAGGAGCTATGAACCTGCACTCCAAGGTCTCTTTGTTCAGCAACACTCCCCAGGACCTTACCATTGAGTGTAGAAGTCCTGATAAGATTTGCTTTCCCAAAATGCAGCACCTCACATTTATCTATATTAAACTCCATCTGCCACTTCTCAGTCCAGTGGCCCATCTGATCAAGGTCCCGTTCTAATCTGAGGTAACCTTCTTCGCTGTCCACTACACCTCCAATTTTGGTGTCATCTGCAAACTTACTAACTATACCTCCTATGTTCTACATGATTGTCCATTCATTTTGAGACTGTGCCCTCAGATCATTGTTGCTCTTACTACTGGAAACATCTTCTCCATGTCCAGCCTATTCAGGGCATAGAGTCATAGAGATGTACAGCATGGAAACAGACCCTTCAGTCCAACCCAACCATGCCGACCAGATATCCCAACCCAATCTAGTCCCACCTGCCAGAACCCTGCCCATATCCCTCCAAACCCTTCCTATTCATATACCCATCCAAATGCCTCTTAAATGTTGCAATTGTACCAGCCTCCACCACATCCTCTGGCAACTCATTCCATACACGGACCACCTTCTGCGTGAAAAAGTTGCCCGGTAGGTCTCTTTTATATCTTTCCCCTCTCACCCTAAACCTATGCCCTCTAGTTCTGGACTCCCCTACTCCAGGGAAAAGACGTTGCATATTTATCCTATCCATGCCCCTCATAATTTTATAAACCTCAAAAAGGTCACCCCTCAGCCTCCAACACTCCAGGGAAAACAGCCCCAGCATGTTCAGCCTCTCCCTGAAGCTCAAAATGTCTTCCTCACTATCCTATCTACCTGCGACTCCACTTTCAAGGAGCTATGAACCTGCACTCCAAGGTCTCTTTGTTCACCAACACTTTCTAGGACCTTACCACTAAGTGTGTAAGTCCTGCTAAGATTTACTTTCCCAAAATGCAGCACCACGCATTTATCTGAATTAAACTCCATCTGCCACTTCTCTGCCCATTGGCCCATCTGGTCCAGATCCTGTTGTAATCTGAGGTAACCCTCTTCGCTGTCCACTACACCTCCAATTTTGGTGTCATCTGCAAACTTACTAACTGTACCTCTTATGCTCACATCCAAATCATTTATGTAAATGACAAAAAGTAGAGGACCCAGCACTGATTCTTGTGGCACTCCATTGGTCACAGGCCTCCAGTCTGAAAAACAACCCTCCACCACCACCCTCTGTCTTCTTTCTTTGAACCAGTTCTGTATCCAAATGGCTAGTTCTCCCTGTATTCCATGAGATCTAACCTTGCTAATCAGTCTCCCATGGGGAACCTTGTCGAACGCCTTACTGACGTCTATATAGATCACATCTACTGCTTTGCCCTCATCAATCTTCTTTGTTACTTCTTCAAAAAACTCAGTCAAGTTTGTAAGACATGATCTCCCATGCACAAAGCCATGTTGACTATCCCGAATCAGTCCTTGCCTTTCCAAATACATGTACATCCTGTCCCTCAGGATTCCTTCCAACAACTTGCCCCTCACCGAGGTCAGACTCACCGGTCTATAGTTCCCTGGCTTGTCTTTACCGCCCTTCTTAAACAGTGGCACCACGTTTGCCAACCTCCAGTCGTCCGACACCTCACCTGTGACTATCGATGATACAATTATCTCAGCAAGAGGCCTAGTATTCACTTCTCTAGCTTCCCACAGAGTTCTCAGGTACACCTGATCAGGTCCTGGGGATTTATCCACCTTTGAGAAAGTGAGGACTGCAGATGCTGGGAATCAGAGTTTAAAAATGTGTTGCTGGAAAAGCGCAGCAGGTCAGGCAGCATCAAAGGAGAAGGAGAATCGACGTTTCGGGCATAATCCCTTCTTCAGGAATGAGGAGGGTGTGCCAAGCAGGCTAAGATAAAAGGTAGGGAGGAGGGGCTTAGGGGAGGG
>NC_057710.1:146093569-146097199 GCF_004010195.1 Chiloscyllium plagiosum | reverse complement strand
TCTGTTATCTCACTTTTTAGATTAGAATCAATCTAAACATCATGGTATAGACAGAGAACACAGGGGGCCAACACCTTCAACGTATTGTCTAGCTAACATCAATTGTTACAGCTAACCTGAGAACGCAACCTTTAAAAAAGGTTTTGTGATTTACACATGAAAGAAGTGAAACTATCATGGTATTCTAACAGATGAAAGACTCAACAGACAATCAAGGTATTTTTCAATGTATAATTTCAGTTACATCACTCTGTAAATTTTTGCTATAAATTCTGTGTCTTGCAATTGTGTCCTCCACAACCACCTGATGAAGGAGTGACACTCCGAAAGCTAGTGTGCTTCCAATTAAACCTGTTGGACTATAACCTGGTGTTGTGTGATTTTTAACTTTGTACACCCCAGTCCAACACCAGCATCTCCCAATTTAGATAAACTTGGTTTCATGTGGCTTCTGACAATAAATATCTGTGAGCACATTTAAAGCCATTACTCAACCTATTGTTCTCTTTCTGTTCGTAAGTCGTTCACATGTTTATTACATTTTCTAATGTCCTCTAATGGTCAGGTTGAATTACAGACCTGAAACTGCCTCCATTATCTGTAACTCTGTTTATGTTATTGCCAAGTTCCTATGATGTTTGATTGACAAATATTTTATCATTTAAATCATTAACATACTAGCATGAAATTCTTCATGAGATTTGGTTGTTTTGCTGAGAAAAGGAAAACGCATGAAAAACTGTATTTTTCCCTTTATATTAAAGTTATAACTTTAAGTGCTTAAAGATGTTTCAAAGCAAATTGTATACTGTTGTGCAGTGCACCTTATTCCCTCAAGTGTTGGTACAACATTTTCATTTCCCTCTATGTGACTTAAAGGTCTCTAGTGTATGATTTCCAAATCATTCTCAGTTTGGCTTAGTCTATGATGCAAATCAGTGGTAATTGAAATGCAATGACAAAACAATAAATGGAATTTTATTTTTAAATCTAAATCTGGGTCAAAAAAATAAAGACCATTGCTTATAAAATCTCTTTTGGTTGGAATTATAATTACGTTGTAGCATCAAGTTTCCATAAAGAATTACATGCAATGACCCAATTATTTATACTAGTTTCTCTAACACATTCGTTGTTACAATGGAATGAATTAGCTGCAGCTTGTGTGGATTATTTATGAGGATTCTGTTCTTTGATGTCTTGGAGCAGACTAAGTTCAGCCATCTTCAATCAGTAGAACATGTCATCCCAATGTCTGCATGGGTTTCTTCCAAATGCTCCAGTTTCCGCCCACAGTCCAAAATTGTGCATTTTAGATGGAGTAGCCATGCTGAATTGTCTGTAGAGTCCAGGAAAGTGCGGGTTAGGTTGATGAACCTCGGTAAATGTGCGGTTACAGGGACAGGGTGGGGTTCTGGGTCTGGGTGAGATGCTCTTCAGAGGGTCGTTACAGACCCGATGGGCCAAATGGCTTCTGTCTACACTGTAGGGATTCTATGATTCTATGAATAGAAATGCCTAGTCTTGTGGGCGGCACGGTGGCACAGTGGTTAGCACTGCTGCCTCACAGCGCCGGAGACCCGGGTTCAATTCCCGACTCAGGCGACTGACTGTGTGGAGTTTGCACGTTCTCCCCGTGTCTGCGTGGGTTTCCTCCGGGTGCTCTGGTTTCCTCCCACAGTCCAAAAATGTGCAGGTTAGGTGAATTGGCCATGCTAAATTGCCCGTAGTGTTAGGTAAAGGGGTAAATGTAGGGGAATGGGTGGGTTGCGCTTCGGCGGGTCGGTATGGACTTGTTGGGTCGAAGGGCCTGTTTCCACACTGTAAGTAATCTAATCTAGTCTCTGCTTGCAACTCTGCATGAGGACCAATGTTTTGTTGGCATGGTGGACCTACAACCACATTTTTTGGGCTTTCTGTCAGCCAAATAGTTGCACTCAGAAGTCCTGCCCCTTGAAAAAACAGATACCCACCTCAAGCTGCTGTGGGTAATTAGAAGTTGGACAGCTCTGTAATATCAGCATGGTCGCTGGGAGCAGTAGCTACTGCTGGGGATGAGTCTAACAGAGAAGCCAGGGCCACCTGAGTGGTTTGACTGGTTTCTGGGGAAAAATGATATCCTCCATTTCCCCTGTCACTGATAAAGCCATTGTTCCTCATCATTTTACATTTGCTGTTCATCTCAGTTCACCAGTTGCACAGTGGGTGCCACATCTTGCTTCACTGCCTTCCCATTGCATGTACCTTGGTTCAAATGTAAGATAAGCAGCAAAGCTAGAAGGACTTGCGTCTCTTCATGATTTGCATTGACATTGGTATCCCAAGACACCCCATCCCAATCAAATATTTATTTCAGACACAACCCAAGAGCAGACAAGCACCTGATGAAGGAGCAGCGCTCCGAAAGCTGATGCTTCCAAATAAACCTGTTGGGCTATAACCTGGTGTTGTGTGATTGTTAACTCAAGATAAGGCAGAGTAATAAAAAGACTGCTCTCAAGAACATTTCCCACTCAATTGTGATGCCCGGTTGACTGGCAGCATTGGCACTTGAAGCGACTCCTTTTTTTCTATGCTTTAATTGAGCCCATAAATGGAAAAGAGAAATTTCATTTTGCAAACATTCTAAAAACTTATATCACATTCACTTCATATTATTTTCATTAACTTATTTAAGTACTAAATTTGCATCCAATAACATTGCTCACTGTCATGAATTTCTAGTCTTCACCAGGCTGGAAATCAGTTTTCTCCATTTATATTTAAGAGACATTGCTTTTGTCTAATTAATATATCTCTGAACTAGCAGGTGCTAGAATTCCTGCTAAGCACAAAGCTGATAAATTGGGTTTTATAGCACTTGTGCTGTTTTGGAAGCATAGCAATCAGGAAATGACGTTCTCAATGTAGCATGGAGAAAGGCAAAGAAGGTGTGCTGGAAAAACACAGCCAGTCAGGCAGCATCCGAGGAGCAGGACAATCGACGTTTCGGGCATTAGCCCTTCATCAGGAATGAGGCTTGTGGCCCAAGGGGGCTGAGAGATAAATGGGAGGGAGGTGGGGCTGGAGGGAAGGTAGCTGGGAATTCAATAGGTAGATGAAGGTGGGGGAGAAGGTGATAGGTCAGAGAGGAGGGTGGAGTAGATAGGTGGGAAGGAAGATGGACAGGTAGGACTGTTCAAGAGGGCGGTGCCGAGTTGGAAGGCTGGGACTGGGATAAGGTGGGGGGAGGGGAAATGAGGAAACTGGTGAAGTTCACATTGATCCCGTGCGGTTGGAGGGTCCCAAGGTGGAAGATGAGGTGTTCTTCCTTCAGGCGTCGGTGGTTAGGGTTTGGTGATGGAGGAGGCCCAGGACCTGCATATCCTTGGCGGAATGGGAGGGGGAGTTAAAGTGTTCAGCCACACGGTGGTGGGGTTGGTTAGTGAGGGTGTCCCAGAGATGTTCTCTGAAATGATTCGCAAGTTGGCGTCTTGTCTCCCCAATGTAGAGGAGGCCACATCGGGTGCAATGGGTACAGTAGATGACGTGTGTGGATGTACAGGCAAATTTCTGATGGATGTGGAAGGATCCTTTGGGGCCTTGGATGGAGGTGAGGCAGGAGGTGTGGGCGCAGGTTTTACACTTCTT
>NC_057710.1:146087964-146090358 GCF_004010195.1 Chiloscyllium plagiosum | reverse complement strand
AGCAGGCTAAGATAAAAGGTAGGGAGGAGGGACTTGGGGGAGGGGCGTTGGAAATGCGATAGGTGGAAGGAGGTTAAGGTGAGGGTGATAGGCCGGAGTGGGGGTGGGGGCGGAGAGGTCAGGAAGACGATTGCAGGTTAGGAAGGTGGTGCTGAGTTCGAGGGTTGGGACTGAGACAAGGTGGGGGGAGGGGAAATGAGGAAACTGGAGAAATCTGAGTTCATCCCTTGTGTTGCACTTTTCCAGCAACACATTTTCAGCTCTGATCTCCAGCATCTGCAGTCCTCACTTTCTCCATATATCTGTGCCCCCTCCTTTATTAGAACTTGAAGTTACCAAAGGCATCACTGTCAGTGGCCATCATCATCACTGTCATTCTCAACCCCTTGGTGACTAGATTACTCTAGCTGTGAGTTGGTGACATATAAAGCAGATGTCAGCGCACAATTCATTGTTGCATTTGGAATATGAGAGACACCCTGAAGATAAGTAGAGGCAAATTCATTTTTTCCCTCTAACCAGATAGAAGAAAGGCTGCAGGGTTTCCAATGATGCTTAGAGAAAGATAATTTGGAGGAGCTGATGTTGGACTGGGGTGGACAAAGTTAATAATCACACAACACCAGGTTTATTTGGAAGCACTAGCTTTCGGAGCGCTGCTCCTTCATGAGGTGATTGTGGGGAATAAAATTCTGTGTCTTTCCACAACCACCTCATGAAGGAGCAGCGCTCTGACAGCTAGTGCTTCCAAATAAACCTGTTGGACTATAACCTGGTGTTGTGTGATTTTTAACTAGGGAAACACAAATCTGCAATCCCTTAGTTCAATCATGAGATGTATACGAACAACTAAAAATGAAATTGGTGTCCAATTGAGCCCAATTCAATATGTTAATGAGTCCAGTATCCATGCAGCAAATTTCACCCTTTATCATGAGCAGTCTCCCAGTCTCGCTGTCTTCAAGCCACCATGAAAAATAAGGCTAGCTGCTCAGCGATACTGTCATAAGCAAAGCTCATGACTCCCCTTAACTACCTAATTACATGAGAACAATGTGACTAAATCTCGAATACAATGACAGCAACACAGCCACATCATTATGGAACCCTTGTGGAACAGGTTATCACCATTTTTAGACAACGGTTTCACTAACGCAGATCACTGTGGAGAGCACATTACAATATTTATTTAGTGTGTCTTTTGAGTTGGTTGTGCTTTGGGTTTCCTTTACAACCTCACTACTATGGGGAAGTAACCATTACCACCAGGCAACTGCAGGAGATAGACAGGGAGGAAAAGGTGCAGGTGGGGAAGATGCAGCAAGCAACCTTTACCCATCCATGAACACTCACTGAGATTGCATTTCTCTCTAGTTATCATGCATCTGCAAAAATAGAAACCTCTGGTTTTGTCACCATAGTCTGACCAGATCAGGCTGCTCTCTTATTAGATTGAAGCGACAGGTGGTGATTTAACCTGAGGGTCACCAGAACTCAGTGAGGGAAGTGGTTGGGAAGGAGAGTCCATTATGGTAACCCCAAACCGTTGATGGGAATTGAACCCGCCCTGTGGGCATTACACTGCTCTGTAAAACAACAACACAGCCAACTGAGCAAAACCAATTCCCTAAATAGAAACCATCAAAGACTTTACATCACAATTCCAAATTATGTGCAGTGACAGAGGGACTTAGGGTGCATATAATCAGGACTTTAAAAGTGGCAGTTTGCTCTAAAAGAGTGGTTAGCAAAGCTTGGACTTCTCATGTAATAGGTATTGAGTATAAAAGCAAGGAAATTGTGTGAACCCTTTTTAAATTTACCATTAGAGCACAATTAGAATGTTGTGTTCTGTTGTGTTTGCCATCCTTTGAGACGGTTTAGAGGATATAGAGGATATAATGCCAGCTTAGTTAGAGTCATAGAGTCATAGAGATGTACAGCATGGAAACAGACCCTTCGGTCCAAACCGTCCATGCCGACCAGATATCCCAACCCAATTTAGTCCCACCTGCCAGCACCTGGCCCATATCCGTCCAAACCCTTCCTATTCATATTCCTCCGGCAGCTCATTCCATACACGCACCACCCTCTGCATGAAAAAGTTGCCCCTTAGGTCTCTTTTATATCTTTCCCCTCTCACCCTAAACCCTATGGCCACTAGTTC
Organism: Chiloscyllium plagiosum; assembly: GCF_004010195.1. Lineage (NCBI taxonomy): Eukaryota > Metazoa > Chordata > Chondrichthyes > Orectolobiformes > Hemiscylliidae > Chiloscyllium > Chiloscyllium plagiosum. Next base: position 146,088,191 of record NC_057710.1, on the reverse strand, counting down.
TGGACTCCCTGATCCCAGGGAAAAGACTTTGTCTATTTATCCTATCCATGCCCCTCATAATTTTGTAAACTTCTATAAGGTCACCCCTCAGCCTCCGACCCTCCAGGGAAAGCAGCCCCAGCCTGTTCAGTCTCTCCCAGTAGCTCAGATCCTCCAACCCTGGCAACATCCTTATAAATCTTTTCTGAACTCTTTCAAGTTTCACAACATCTTTCCGATAGGAAGAA
>NC_057710.1:146072314-146087718 GCF_004010195.1 Chiloscyllium plagiosum | reverse complement strand
AGAGGGCCTAGCATTGATCCTTGTGGCACTCCACTGGTCACAGGCTTCCAGTCTGAAAAACAACCCTCCACCACCACCCTCTGTCTTCTACCTTTGAGCCAGTTCTGTATTCAAATGGTTAGTTCTCCCTGTATTCCATGAGATCTAACCTTGCTAATCAGTCTCCCATGGGGAATCTTGTCGAACGCCTTACCATATAGATCACATCTACTGCTCTGCTCCCTCATCAATCTTCTTTGTTACTTCTTCAAAAAACTCAATCAAGTTTGTGAGACATGATTCCTACGCACAAAGCCATGTTGACTATCCCGAATCAGTCCTTGCCTTTCCAAATACATGTACATCCTGTCCCTCAGGATTCCCTCCAACAACTTGCCCATCACCGAGGTCAGGCTCACCGGTCTATAGTCCCCTGGCTTGTCTTTACCGCCCTTCTTACCGCACCACGTTTGCCAACCTCCAGTCTTCCGACACCTCACCTATGACTATCGATGATACAAATATCTCAAGAGGCCCAGCAATCACTTCTCTAGCTTCCCACAGTGTTCTCAGGTACACCTGATCAGGTCCTGGTGATTTATCCACTTTTAACCATTTCAAGACACCCAGCGCTTCCTCCTCTGTAATCTGCACATTTTTCAAGATGTCACCATCTATTTACCGACAGTCTGTATCTTCCATATCCTTTTCCACAGTAAAGTTCTGGGATGTTGGATTTTGTCTTCAAGGTTAGGTTGAAGAAGTTTGTGTTGTTCTCTTTGGAGAAAAGAAGATCAAGGGGAGATTTGATTAATATATTTACGATTATGACAGCTTTGGATAAAGTGGACAAGTAAAAACTATTCACATTAGCTGGTGGTAGAAGAAGCAGAAGAGGTCAGAGATTTAAGAGATGCAAGGTGGTATGAGCAAAACCGTTTCAGTATGGCAAGTAGTAATATCCTGCAATGTATTGTTTACAATAGGGGTGGAGGTGGTCAGTGATTTCAAAAGGACATTGGATGCGCACTTGAGGGTAATATATTTACAGAGCTGCAGGCATGGAGAGGACGAAGGGACTGATTGGATTGCTTTATGGAGATCCAGCATTATTTGACAAGTGAAATAGAAGAAAAATGAAAGTGGTGAGTCATTTATTTCTCTCATGCTTGCTTAGCCAGTCAATAAGATGATGGCTGATCTGATGAGGACTTAAGTTTGCAACCAGTCTTCTGCTAACTCTTGACTCCATTGTCTGTAAAAATCTGTCCAACTCAGCACTGGACATATTCAAAGACCCAGCCTACTACTGCTGACCAAGGGAAATAATTGATAGAGTAATGACCACCCACACCATCTTAAATTTTCGACTCCTAATTTTGAAACTCTGTTCCCCCTTCAGTCACTGGGGATTCAGCTTGTCAGCATTCATGCTACCAAGTCCCTGGGTGACCTAATGTGTATCAATACGTCACCTCTCATTCTTCTGATATTCAAGGTGTATATGTCTAATCTGCTCAATCTTTCCCCATAAGCCAACCCCTTTAGTTCAGAAATCAGCTTAGTGAACTTTCCCTGAACTCTCTTCAATATAATTATATCCCTCCTAAATAAGATGAGCAAAACGAAACTATTCTCTAGGTTATAGAATCATAGGATCATACAGAGCAGAAGAGGCTCTTTGGCCCATCAGGTCTATGACCAAAAATATACTTTGACTTATACCACTCCCTTTTTACTGTGTAGTTCCATAACCTTGAATGTTATGACAGCTCAAATGCTCACTTAAGTAGTTTTGAAAGGTTGTGAAGTTTCCTGCCTTTCCACACGGAACATTCCAGATCCCCCACCACTCCATGGATTAAAAGAGTTTTCCTCAGATCCCCTCTAAGCCTCCTGCCTTTCATGCTAAATGTATGTCTTCTTGTTAGTGAGCCTTTGACTAAGGGGAACAGCTGCTTTCTCTTCACCCTGCCTCATAATCTTACACAGCTCTATCAGATCCCTGTTCAACATTCTCTGCTCCAAAGAAAACAATGTGAGCTTGTCCAGTCTCTGTTCATAGCAGAAATGTTCTATTCCAGCAACATCCCGCAGTGCAATCACATCTTTCCCAGAGTGTGGTGATCAAAACTGTACACAGTACTCCACCTGGAGCCTAAGCAAAGTCCTGTATAGCTCCAACGTGATGTTCCTCTTCTTATAGTCCATGTTCTGACTGCAGGCATCCAGTGTGCCTTCTGAACTATCCTATGAACCTGTCCTACCATCTTCGGGGATCTACGGACAAGCACGCCTTGTGTTCCTCTCAGTTTCCTAGTGCCTTGCCATTAATTGAGCAGACCCTTGTCTAGTTCGTTCTTCCAAAGTGCACGCAATGTCTCACATTTACCAGAATTAACCTGCATCTACCATCTGAGCAACTTATTTAATCCCTCCCGTAACCTAACCAAAGGGTATTCTTAGATTGATAGGTTCATACAGTGCAGAAAAGTCCCTTCCGAGTCCGCACTGACATAACTACCACTAAAGATACACTAACTCCAAATTCCTCCACTTGTTCACTACCCTTGAAACCTGATATTTGAAGTACACTTCTAAATATTTTTAAAGGTTGTAAGGTTTCCAGCCTCCACGAACTTCCCAGGCATTGCATTCCAGATTTCTACCACCTGCTGAGGGGAAAAGTTTTTCCCCAAATCCCCTCTGAATCTCCAGCCTCTTACCCTAAAGCTGCCCTCTCATGATTGATCCCTCAACCAAGGGGAACGGCTGCTTTCTATTCACCCTGTCCATATCCATCATAATCAAGTCCAGTCCACCACCCCCGTCTTCCCTGCTCTACAGAAAACAATACCAGTCTATCTAATCTCTCCTCATAGCTCAATTTCTCCATTCCAGACAACATCTTGGTGAACCTCCTCTATACTTCCTCTAGTGCTATCACAGGTCGTTCTGCTATAACACGCATTTCATTAATACAAATTCGCTGCAATGCGATTGACGAATTGGGCGCACCGTTTCTAAAGTGCAAACTTTTAAAACATGCGCGGGCTGATTACATCGGCAACACTTTAAACATTGTTTCTAAAGCAGGGTTGTACAAGAACATAAGCATTGCATCAGAGAAGAACCTGTCCACACTTCTTCCACCTCAGAACACTTCAACCCCAGGGCATCAATGTGGACTTCAACAGTTTCCTCATTTCCCCAGATGCTGCCTGAATTGCTGTGCTTTTCCAGCACCACTAATCCAGAATCTGGTTTCCAGTATCTGCAGTCATTGTTTTTACCTTATCGTAGTTTACGTTGAGAAAGTCAAAATCCCCGAGTATAATTACCCAATTATTACTTAGACACCTCTGTGAACTGTTTACATATTTGCTCCTCTATTTCCTGCTGACTCTTTGGGTGTCTATTCTATGCTCCCAGTAAAGAAGTTGCTCCCTTAATATTCCTAACTCTACTCACAAAGCCTTGTTTGTGGACACATTCAATATTATTTCTCCCTCTTGCATGATGTGCAGATGTTGGTGTTGGACTGGGGCAGACAAAGTCAGAAGTCACACAACACCAGGTTCCAGTCCAACAGGTTTATTTAAAATCACAAGCTTTCGGAACTCTGAGAATGTGGCTGTGTGCCTCCACCCACCCCACTTGATGAAGGAGCAGCACTCGGAAAGCTTGTGATCTTAAATAAACCTGTTCAACTATAATCAGGTGTCCTATGACTCCCTATTGCAGTAATTGACTACTTAATTAATAGTGCTGCACCACCATCATTTTTACATCCTCCTCTATCTCACCTAAAGATCCTATATTCTGGAATGGTGTATTACCAGTCCGGCCCTTCCCTCAAACATGTTTCCATGATGGCAACAATGCCATACTTCCATGTGTCAATCCATACCATTAATTCATCATTAATTCATCCTAGCATTAAAATAGAGACCATCCAGCCTTACCTTACTGTCTTGAGACTCAGTCTGAGTAAAGGCAGAAATGAAGTACTCATACCAAGGGCCTCAGATTTCATGCAGAGATCAACTCCTTCGTCCCTAATTGGCCCTATCTTTCCATGGTTATTTCAATTTTCTTGGTAAAATTGTAGAATACTTTGAGATTCTCCCTGATCTTGCCTGCCAGCATTTTCTTATACCTCCTCTTTGCTCTCCTAACTGTTTTCTTGAGTTCACCCCTGCAATTCCTACTTTTCTCTAGGGACATCGTTGTTTTGCATCATTTTTTATACATCTCTCTTTTCCTTTTTACCTTCCCCTGAATACTCCTAGACATCCATGGTTCTCTTGGCTGTATATTCCCCATATCTTTTTGAACCCCACCCCCACTGCTCTACTGAAGTTTAACCTCAAATAGCTGTTCCCAGTTTATTTTGGGCAGATGCAATTTTACAGTACAGAAGATGCTGACTTCATAAAAAAAGTCAAAAATCAAGTTATTTGAAAGTACAAAGAGTCTGCAAAATGATATAGAAAAGCCAAAAGTTTGGTAGGTAGAGTCTGATGTCTAAAAAGTGAGATTGTTCATTGTTACAGAAAGCATTAGGATACAGTAAATTATTTGAACAGAGACACACTGCAAAATATTGTAGTGCAGAGGCATCAGTTGTCCTTGCCCCAAAATCACAAAGAAAGCATGCAATTTCAGCAATTAAGAATGAAAACTGCAAGGAAGCTAGAGTGGAAAATTTTTGGCACACCTGTAAATTGTAAAACTAACTGAGAAGGTGGTGGAGGAAGCCCAGAATGGACATGTCCTCAGGGGAATGGGAGGGGGAGTCAAATTGCCTCAACATTGTGATCCTAAAACAATCCCTCAAGTATAAGGCTAAATGATGGTGTCATTGCGAAGAGGAAAGATTGCTCAGTTGTATCTCTCCAGTGACCATGTTACCTGATAGTGATGGTCGTGCTTTCTTTTAACCTCATCCTTGTGTACAAAATGACTCGGTTTACTGCAGTAAAAACAGTGCTTGCCCAATGTTGGAGCAGCCTTCTTATCCTTTTTTTGTGATGTTCTCCTTAGTATTTGCTTCCTGCACTTTTTTTTGATCATTTTGCACTTTTAGTCTAGAATGTCGATCAACGTAATGTAAGGGCCAGTTGTTCCACCGTGGCTCTGGGCCGGGCCTCTATCTGTTTTGAGGGCTGCCCACCAAACTTTGATTCCAGTCAGCTTTCCGTCATGTGTATTTTCCGTTCAAAGATTTGGAGTTCTACATAATGGTTAACAAGCAAAAGCTGCTTTCTGTCTGTGTGGTGTTTGCACATTCTCCCCGTGTCTGCGTGGGTTTCCTCCGGCTGCTCCGGTTTCCTCCCACAGTCCAAACATGTGCAGGTCAGGTGGATTGGTCATGCTAAATTGTCAGTAGAGTTAAGTGCATTAGTTAAGGGGAATGGGTCTGGATGGGTTACTCTTCAGAGGGTCGGTGTGGACTAGTTGGACTGAAGGGCCTGTTTCCACACTATAGGGAATCTAATCTAATTCTGCTAGACTGAGTTCAAAATGTAGGCTGGTAATCTTCAACGTGCCAAAAGAAAATTGCAACCTGTTGCAGCCCATTATGTGGAATGTGGAACAGTTCCTGGACCAGTACAATAAGGCATGTCTTCCTGAAGAATATTATGTCAAAGAAGGTTAGAGTGTAAGACCAATTCAGAATCTGCTGAGAAAGGATCCAACTGCAGTCAAGGCCAGCCTCTGGAATTCTTTACTAACGGTAACCATGATTACATTGAACGATGGAGCTGGTTTGATAGTCTGAATGGCCTCCTTCTGTTTTCCTATTTTCTGTGTTGCTACATTTTGTTTGAAAGACAAAATAGAAGTGCTAATAACGAAGACTCTGAAGAAGAGCCATATCAGACTCGAAACATGTACTCTGTTTCCTTCTCTCCATAGATGCTCCGCTAGACCTGCTATGTTTCTCCAGCGTTCTCTGTGTTTCTTTCAGATTTCCAGCACCCACAGTATTTTCCCTTTATTGGAAAGCTGCAAGTATACATTCACCAAACGAATCTAATAGGTATCTGAAGAGATCTCACTACCACATTACCAACAATCAGGAATTTTTCCATCGTATGCAAAGGTAAAAATCTTCACTACCCTCCATGCAAAAGCAAAAATTTTCACTACCCTCGATGCGAAGACTGCTTGGTGAAGCTGTAGGAAAGCAACAGACTTTTAACTTAATTCTGGATACTGTTTTGGAGATACAGATGGTTGTGCGTCCTGTTTGACATTTCCATACCATCATAACACGATCAAAACAGACAGCATGGAATGATTAATGATCTTCCCAAGTGGAAGCTGGACCATGTGGAGTTTGTATTTCCTCCTGTGTTTGCATGTGCTTCCGTTGAGTGCTCTGGCTTCCTCCTACAGTCCATTGGCCATACTGAAAAAACGTTGCCCCAGAGGTTGCAGACTAAGGTGGATTAGCTATGATAAAGACAGGGTTACGGCCATGGGCTGTGGAGCTCTGTATGAGTGTAATTCTTTGCAGTGCAGACTCATAGAGTCGTAGAGATGTACAGCACAGTAACAGACCCTTCGGTCCAATTCATCCATGCTGACCAGATATCCCAACCCAATCTAGTCCCACCTGCCAGCACCCGACCCATATCCTTCCAAACCCTTCCTAATCATATACCCATCTAGATGCCTTTTAAATGTAACAATTTTACCAGCCTCCACCACATCCTCTGGCAGCTCATTCCATACACATACCGCCCTCTGCGTGAAAAAGTTTGCCCCTTAGGTCTCTTATATCTTTCCCTTCTCACCTTAAACCTATGCCTCTAGTTCTGGACTCACTGACGCCATGGAAAAGACTTGTCTATTTATCCTATCCATGCCCCTCATGATTTTATAAACCTCTATAAGGTCACCCCTCAGCCTCCGATGCTCCAGGGAAAACAGCCCTCCAACAGTGGCCTAACTAAAGTCCTGTACAGCCGCAACATGACCTCCCAACCCCTGTACTCAGTACTCTGTCCAATAATGGAAAGCATACCAAATGTCTTCTTTATTATCTTATCTACCTGCAACTCCACGTTCAAGGAGCTATGAACCTGAGGGGTTCTTTCCACACTGTAGGGATTCTATCATTCAATGGATGATCTTTTTGTTTATAGATGCAGAGACACAATAAAAGATAACACCGCGATTGAACTTTATAGTGCCTACCAAATAAACCTGAGTCTGAAAAGTTGTAATTTCATTTAAATTTGGCTATAGTCCGATACATTTTTGTTTATCTATCTATTTATTTCTTGTTATGTGTATTTTGTTACAAAATGTTGTACAGTCTCCCCACTCTCTGTCACCATCTTAAAGGAAGGAAAAAATAAACCAAGTCATGGAACACAAAGGCAGAAAAATAAAGAATTAAACAAACACTGTTCAACTTGACAGTCCTTCTTATTCAGTGGTCCGTCATGGGCCATGGACCTGCTGGGCAGCCATGAGTCCCCTTTGCTGCACTGTCATCGCTGGAACAAGAGTTGTCACATTTTAGTGCCATCTCATGCCCACTGACGCCTCCGACACTATGAGTACTCACTGGACATTGTCAATGTAGCTACTACCAATGCCACAAGGCCTTGTCCTGGGTCCAAACTCTCCCACCCCACCACCTCCATGAATCTGCGCTGGACGCAGATGCTGCTAGGAACCCAAACTCACCTCCGCCACAACAGGCCGAATCTGTGCTGGGACTGTCTTGTTGTTACAGAAGCGCCGGAGCAACTCGTCAACTGCCACAAATCTGTGCTGGGCTCAATTTGTGTCCTTGCTGGATAATGCGCCATTGTTGATGTTGTCACCAGGGGCGAGCTCTTTAACAAGAGGTAAGTAAAAGAAAGGAAATGCGAAAAGAGAAATTAAAATATGTCATGCACAAACAGGAAATGGTCTTCTTGCATAACCCAGAAAAGTGAGAGCTGGAGCAGCAATGTGGTAACCAATAAATAGCGTGGCACAGTGGCTAACGGAAGCATGGTGACTCAATGGTTAGCACTGCTGCCTCACAGCACAAGGGACTTGGGTTCAATTCCAGCCTTGGGCTACTGTCTATGTGGATTTGCACATTCTCCCTGTGTCTGCATGGGTTTGCTCCAGTTTCATTCCACGATCCAAAGATGTGCAGGTCAGGTGAGTTGGCCACGCTAAATTGCCCATTGTGTTGAGCGATCTGTATGTTCAGTGCATTAGGGGGGAGAGAAATGGTTCTGGGTGGGTTACTCTTCAGAAGGTTGGTGTGGACTTATTGGGCTGAGGGTCCTGTTTCCACACTTCAGGAATTCTAATTCTAAAAAAAATGTAAAAACAGTGTAGGATTCGTCACTTTTATTCATTCATGGGATTTGGGCTTTGCTGGATAGGTCAGCACTTATCGCATCCCTAATTGCCCCAAGGACAGTGAAGAATAACCACATTACTGTGGGTCCAGAGTCATGTATAGACCAGTTTCCTTCCCTAAAGCAAGTAAGTGAACTGATGGGTTCTGATTAGTTTCAAAGCTATTAGTTTCAAAATTTTAATTCCAGGCACACATGCTGGAAATCAAAAATTGCTGGGAACCTCAATAGGTCCAGCAGCATTGTAGTCCACCCTTCCTTGGTCCACTTGTCCTCTACTCCCAATATCTCTAACACTCCCTCAACACTTTCCTATGCATTTGCAGAAGGAGTAGCACTTTCCTACTTCCTCCCTCCTCATTATCCAAGGTCCCAGGCACACCTTCCAGGTGAAGCAGTTGTTTACCAGCACTTCACTCGACTGTACTTGCTGCTCACCATGTGGTCTCCTTGACACTGGAGAGATGAAGCACAGACTGGGTGACTGCTTTGCAGAATACCTACATTCTGTCTGCAAAAAAATTACCCTAAACTTCTGGTTTCCTGCCATTTCAACATGCCACTGTGTTCCCTGGCCAACGTCTCTGTCTCGGGCTTGCTGCAGTGCTCCAGGGAAGCTCAGCACAAGCTGGAAGAACAGCACCTCATTTTCCACTTGGGCACCCTGCAACCTTCTGGACTCAATATTGAGTTCAATAATTTTAGGGTATAAGCGTGCTGTCCCTTCTCCTCACTCCAACACACCAGGCTCAGCAGGACATGGGCTGCTACCACAAACAAACCATTGTCAGCCACTAACGGTCCCCATTAATATTTATTGGCCCAAGCTGACCTTTACCCATTCCCTTTATCTGCCAACTGTTTTTCTCTCTTTTAGGCCTCGATCTCCATCTGTTGTTCCCTCCCCTCCATCACTTCTCTAGCACATCTACCAACCTTTTCCCTGCTGCTGCAAGTAGTTCTGAAGAAGGGTCACTGCATCCGAAACATTAACTCTGCTTTCTCTCCACAGATGCTGCCAGATCTGCTGAGTTCTTCCAGCTTTTTAACAAAAAGTTTGTTTCTTAATTCCAAAGCTTTTTTTTAAAAGTTGAATTCAAATTGCATCATTTAACGTGGTGAGATTTGAACCTGGGTCCCCAGAGCATTACCTAGACCTCCTGCCATCAGCCACACCCACCCCCCCCACCCCCCCCCCCCCCCCCCCACTCCCCCCTCACCCAATCTGTCATTATTTCGTATACTTTGTGCTTAAGTTGTTGTCAAAGCGTGAACCATTTTACCAACTCATTGTCAAGAGGTACAGTACAGGTAGACAACTCTTTATCCGAAATCCCGAAATCCAAAAAGCTCCAAAGTCCGAAGGTTTTTTCATGAAGTTTTTTTTTCTCATTAACAAGGTCCTTTGGAGTGCAAACATTTAACATAAGTCAACACCCACTCGATCCGTGTCACTCAGATTCGATGTGGGAGGGTGTAGCCCAGCACTGGCAGGCCTCAATTCTCTTTCAAGGCCCTGTTTTAGTCAGTGAGTCAGCCCCTCCGGTAAGATTTTTATAAATATTCACCATCAAACCATCACTTAATCTGAAATTCGAAAAATTCTGAATTCCGAAAGCCCACCCAAGCATTTCGGATGAAGGATTGTGCATCTGTACTGGGACACAGGAAGCAACATCCACTAGAATCAAGTATCTAGGGTTGGCAATGTCAGTGCTGAAATACTATGACAAAATGATGCTACACCCTGCAGTGTGATGCCAGCAAGGCAGGATTTAAGGCAACTGTGATTTAGCAACTTTGAACTCAAGCTGCTGCTATCTGATCCAAGGCATCTGTGAAGAATGTTAGTCTCATTTCAGAGGTACCATCTGGATGTGACATGCAAGCAACAGGAACAAATGTACCTCACAGACATGTCCTTGGGAGCTCTGCCCCCTCTGAATAAAGTGGAAGTTGTTATGACAGGGTGTGAAGTCTTCCAGGTCCAACATGATCAGCAGCTCTTGAAGTCATCGGCCTAACAGTGGCATTGAATGTACCAGACAAGTGCCTTGCTCAAATCAAACAAATGATCCATCGACGTGAAAGTATCAAAGCGTTCCAAAACACAACGTGAGAAAAATGGTCTGAAAGCATAAAGGTTACTCCTATAGTCATAAAAACATTTTGGGCAATTAGAAATGAATTGGCAGCCCAAAGTATTACATTATGTTATGACTCATTGGGGTAGCGTTTTGGAAACCACACTCCACTGTTCCTAAAGGTATCACATAGTTAAAGATTTTTAAAAGTATGCAATGATCCCCATTTGATGTGACTTTTGGATCAGTTTCTGCATTTAACAAAAATGACGATTTATTTACAAGTAATTAGACTATAGCAACAAGTTGGTGAAAGTGAGGACTGCAGATGCTGGAGATCAGACTCAAGATTAGAGTGGTGCTGGAAAAGCACAGCAGGTCAGGCAGCATCTGAGGAGCAAGAAAATCGACGTTTCGGGCAGGAGCCCTTCATCAGGAAATTATGAACCGTAAGCATATAATGTTACAAATTAAGACTCCGATCTATTTAGAAACTGCTCCCTTACACATACACAGGCACACATAGACACAGATAGGAATAACACTAATGGATCTTATGGATGAAGGGAAGAATGGAAGGCGGTTTGCTGATTTCTAGGTGATTTTTATGAGTCCTGTGCCGCTCGCAATGTTGTGCTTCAGTTATCCTTCTTCTGATTCTTCAACAGGAATGCAAGAGTTACAGGTTGGCTGTTTCACTTATAATAGGTCTTTCATGTATCCACTGAAAGCCATAACTTACAGCACTGGCGGAAAGAAAGATAAACTGGTTTTGTTCAGGTTTAAAGGTCAAGCACAAAACAGAGAGAGCTCCTGAGTTGGTGATGGTCTGAAGGCTTGTTGATCAGACTCCAAGTTGTACAGCTATCTGAGAACCAATCACATGGTTGTTCAGCTATCTGAGAACCAATCACATGATTGTTCAGCTATCTGAGAACCAATCACATGATTGTTCAGCTATCGGAGAACCAATCACATGGCTGTTCAGCTATCTGAGAACAAATCACATGATTGTTCAGCTATCTGAGAACCAATCACATGGTTGTTGACAAGCAGAAGGCATTGTCATCGATAACTACTCACTAGTCTGTGGACCAACCAATGTTTTGTTGCCAACTAAAACTCCTCCGACTTCAGCGTGTGTAAAAACTACACTTCAAGTTCTGCTCAAACAAGCAACTATGTAACTGGTGCAGGATATTCACTTTTAAAACATAGAGCAATCCTCAGCAGTCCTTGGTTTTTAAAGCAGTTCTTTTCTCATTTCAGTCCACAAATGGTTTTAGTTGGCCAAGGAAAAATGCTGTTGTCAGCAATAGTTGAGGGCAGCCATTGTTTGCTATTCAGTGATGGGCAGCCATCGGCCACTTTATGCTACTTAGTGAAAGCTGGCCCCATCAATAGGAAGGATGTCGTCTAACTTGAGAGGGTTCAGAAACGATTTACAAGGATGTTGCCGGGTTTGGAGAGTTTGAGCTAAAGGGAGAGGCTGAATAGGCTGGGTTTTTTTCCTCTGAAGTGTCGAAGGCTAAGGAGTGTCCTTTTAGAAGTTTATAAAATTCGGAGGGGCACAGATAGGGGAGTTGCCAAGGTCTTTTTCCTCTGGCTGGGGAGTCCAAAACCAGAGGGCCTAGGTTTAAGGTGAGAGGGGAAAGATTTAAAAAGGACCTGAGGGGTAACATTTTCACGCAGAGGTGGTGGATGTATGGAACGAGCTGCCAGAGGAAGTGGTGGAGGTGGGTATAATTGCAACATTTAAAAGGCATCTGGATGGGTATATGAATAGGAAAGGTTTAGAGGGATTCGGGCCAAATGCTGGCAAAAGGGACTAGTTGACATTGGGATATCTGGTCGGCATGACGAGGTGGACTAGAGGGTCTGTTTCCATGCTGTATGACTCTATGAATGCATTGCCTGGGAAGGTCATGGTGGCTAGAAACCTTACAACTTTGAAAAAATATTTAGATGAGCACTTGAGATATCAAAACATTCAGAGATATGGGACAAGTACAGGAAATTGGGATTAGCGCACCTTTAGTTGTCATTATGTAAGTGCAGACTTGATGGGCCGAAGGGCCTTTTCTCTGCTGTATGAATCTATGTGGTCCACAAATCACAAAACACAGGACTTATATTCATTCATTCTTTGTTCTCCTCATACAATCTTAGCATCTCTTGCACCTTTAACATATTCCAAAATTGTACGCTCTCAACAATGCATCAGCAGTTACGTTATCTCTATCAGCAAAATGAATAATCTGTAAATTAAATGATTGCATTAAAAGACTCCATCTGAATAGTCTTCCATTCTGAGTTTTAAGCTTTGCAATGAAGGCCTGTAGATTGTGATGATTGTAAATTAGTATTTCCTTGTAACTGTGTCAAACATAGGCTTCAAAGTATTGAAGAGTCAAAAACAATCCTAAAATCTTATTTTCTATAGTAGAGTTTTTTTTTGATATTGACACTAGAGAAGGACTCCATGGTTTCTCTATTTCTGCATCATTATTCAGTAGGAAAACAACAGCAATCCCCAAGTCACTGGCATCAATTACTACCTTGAAAGCTTTGGAAACTTCGGGGCCAGCCAACACTAGTTCATTTATTAAGATTACCTTTCTCAAAGGGTTTTTGGCATTCTGCTCACCATATCACTTTGCTAATTTCTTAACAAATTTATTAAAACATGGCTTTTGTACTTAAATTGTGCGCAAAGGAGAACATAGAACAACACAGGAACCGGCCCTTTAGCCCACTAAGACTGTGGCGACGCGTGATGCTTATCTAAACTAAAAATCTTTTGTCTCTATGCTGTCTGTTGCCCCTATTCCCTGCCTGTTCATCTGCCTGTCAGGATGCCTCTTTAACATTTCTATTGTATCTGCTTCCACTAACTTCTCCGGCAGTGCATTCCAGGCACTTACCACTCTCTGTGTAGAAAAACCTGCCTCTCACATCTCCTTTAAACTTACCCTCTTTTACCTTACACCTACGTCCCATAATAATTGACATTTTTACCCCGGGCAAAAGACTCCGACTATCCATTTTATCCATTTTCCCCTCGAGATTTTGCAAACTTCGAACAGGTCGCCTGTCATCCATTGGTGTTCGTGTGAAAACAAACCAAGTTTGCCCGATCGCTGTACAGAGCTGATACCCTCCAAGCCAAGGGAACATTCTAGTAAACCATTTGTGCGCCCTTTTCAAAGCCTCTACATGCTTCTGGTAGTGTGGCAACCAGAACTCTATACAACATTCCAAATGTGGCCTAACTACAATTCTGTGACATGACTTGCCAGTTTTCATACTCTGTGCCCTAACCAATGAGAGCAAGCATGCCGTATGTGTTCTGGACCACCTTATTCACTTGTGTTGCCCCTTTCAGTAAACTTTGGACCTGTTTGCCTATTTTGCTCTGTATCTTAATGCTACAGTGTGTTCTTCCATTTACTGTCCACTTCCCTCCTGCATTAAACCTTCCAAAAATACATCACCATTCATTTGTCCGGATTAAACTCCACACTGTAGAGAGTGGAGTGTATTATTTCCTCCTCCAACTCTATTTTAATCCCTGCCCTCCCTTTCTCTGTTTGATCACGCAGCATTGCCCTTTGAGAGGCTTGTCACTGGCCACTCGGGTGTTTCCTTTCTTCCTGGTGATGGAATATAAATAAAGATTTACACACTTGTTGTTTTTCACTGTGTCCAACACCTGTATACACACACAACACGGGTGCTGGGGGAAAAATAAGCACTACTGCTGTCAGGCGGTAGTGTGGGGAATAGAAAATAAATTTTTTTAAAAACCAACTTAAACTCCATCTGCCATTTCTCCACCCACGTCTCTAGCCTATCTATATCCTACTCTATCCTCTGGCAATCTTACTCATTATCAGCAGCTCCCCCAATCTTTGTGTCATCCTCAAACTTACTAATCAGGCCACCTACATTCTCTTCCAAATAATTTATTATTATAAACAACAGGGATTTCAGCACTGATCCCTGAAGGAACATCTAATCATAGAGTTCCAGACTATAAAATATCTTTCCTTCTCTACTCCTTGTCTTCTATGACTAAGCCAGTTCTGTAACCATCTTACCAACTGTTGGAGGATTGAGCCCAATGGATCAGAGACCACAAATGAAGATCGTAGTGACATTGACCAGCAGTTTATTAAACAAAGTGATACCGCGGAAGACAAATTGGCCAGGCTGACACAGAACTCATTCTCTGCACAGCTGGCTCTTCCCAGATCGGAAGGTGCAGACAGGCTTTATAGGGGTACAACACAAAGATGATAATTGTAAAGCAGTTACAGTACAATAGGGAAAATTGTAAAGCGATTAGAACAAGAATGAACTGAATGGAAGTTAATCAAGAGTCCGGCAGTAGCAATTCATTTGTAATTGATACAGGAGATTCCAGCCATCTCCGTGAGTGAGTGAGAATGTCTTCTCGAGGATTCTTCATTGTATTTCCTGTCAGCGTGAATATGTGGAAATGTCCCTTCTCCTGGCACTCAGGTGTGTCCATTTTGTTCCTCCCACAACCGAGTCTCTGGGTCTGCCTCTTTGTTTATGCGGTATTGGTTTCAATGGGAAAAGAGTCTGCCCTTAGGGTGTTGGGACTGCAGTGCTAATCTGGGCTGGGTGTTGATTGTGAAAGCTGTGTTAGGAAGTGTATTCTCTGATCTGGGAGTAGCTTGGCCATGTCTGGTTTCTATGTTAGCCTGTTTGGCCAAGACTGGGGCATTCTGGGTAGTTTCTGTATGTGTTGACCGGCTTGATTTCTGCGTTTTGTAGGCCAGCTTCTGTGTGTTTTATGCGGCCATGCTGAGAGTGAGCAGGGTGGCAGATATTTTTCCCACACCAACTCACAACAGAAGCCATGTGACTTCACCTTTTGTCTAGATTAGAGTGGTGCTGGAAAAACACAGCAGGTCAGGCAGCATCTGAAGAG
>NC_057710.1:146068092-146072261 GCF_004010195.1 Chiloscyllium plagiosum | reverse complement strand
TACCACTGTAATCTAGACTCTGGTTTCCAGCATCTGCAGTCCTTGTTTTTACCTACTTCACCTTTTGTATCAGCATGCTATGATGGACCTTACCAAAGGCCTTGCTAAAATCCATATCGACAACATTCACTCACCTGCCTCATCGATCATGTTTATCACTTCCTCAAAAAACCCAATCAAATTTGTGAGACACAATCTTCCCTGCACAAAGTCATGCTGCCTATCACTAATAAGTCCTTGCTTTTTCTAATGCAAGTAAATTCTATCCTTAGGAATCCTCTGCAATAATTTCCTGACCACTGATGTAAGGTTCACGAGTCTGTAATTTTTCCGGATTATCCCCATTGTCCTTCTTAAACAAAGAAGCAACGTTGGGTACTCTCCAGTCCTCTGGGACCTCTTCTATGACTAAACAGGATGCAAAGATTTCGTACAAGACTCCAGCAATTTCCTTCCCTGCCTCCTTCAGCATTCTGGGATCGATCCCATCAGGTCTTGGGAACTTTCCTACCTGAATGTCTTTCAAAGCACCCAACACCTCCTCCTTTTTATACTAATATACCCCAGGGTGATACATTTTGGAAGGTCTACACAGGAGAGATGTGGACAGCAAATGGAAGAACTCTCCCAACTCTCAGTACCCATATGCCCTTCTTTATGAATGCTGATGCAAACTAATCATTAAAGGCCTCACTAGCTCCAGGCATAAATTACCTGCTTTGTCCTGAGTGGACCTATCCTTTTGCTAGCTGATCCCTTGATTCTTAAATATGTGTAAAAAAACTAGGGATTTTCCTAAATCCTATTTGCCAAAGGCATTTCATGGCCCCCTTTTAGCCCTCCTAATTCCTTGTTTGAGTTCTTCTCAGCTATCTTTGTATAGTCCGAATCTTCAGTTTCCTAAACCTTACATATGCCTCCTTTTACTTTGTGACTCAGCTGTTAATTTCTCTTGCCATCTTTATCCTTCATTTTCATAAGAACATCCTCATCTTGGTCAACTGGCCTTTAAAATGTTCCCACATGCCAGATGGGGATTTACCCTCAAATAGCCAGCCCTCAGCCAAACTCCCCAGTTCCTGCCTAACATTGTGGTTAGATTTCCCCCAAATGAATACTTTAACACCACGACTACTCTTTCGTTATCCATAAATAATTTAAAACTCACAGAATTATGGTCACTGTTCCTGAAATACTCCTCCACTCAAACTTTGATCATCTGGTCAGGCTCATTCCCAAGTACTAGGGTCTAGTATGGTCCCTTACCTAGTTGGACTATTCACATACTATTTCAAAGAACTGAACACATCTAACAAATTCTCCCCCCCGTCCAAGCCCTTGGTGTGAAAGTAGTATGATTTGGCGTACTGCTGCATGATGGGATACTTGACCAAGGTAAAAGGTGTCTTGGCTCTCGGGCTCACAGCTGTCAGGGAAAAAAAACTGCTGGAGATAAAGGCTGTAATTATAATGTGACAAAATATGGGGAGTGCATCTTGAGCTCGTTAGTTTCTCTGTCCTTGAGCAACATCAAAGAACAAAAGGAGTAGCTATACTATGCTTACCTTTCTCTTGAATTATTGCATCTAACATTACTTGAGTGTGGAATGTAAGCAAAGTTGTTTGTACTATTGTGTAAATATAGGCCAACTGTTCAGCTCAGGAGAATGCTCTGAGACAGCGAAGATTGTGGAGCCTCTCTGTGAATTCACAAAAAAAAGCTTTTTGAAACAAGACTCACTTTCGAACTAAGTAATTTCCTCAACACTTGGCATGAAGTAAGTCCCAGTCAATACAGGGGAAGTTAAAATTACCCACCACAAGTATCGTATCCTTTTTTCATTTTTCATTTTTCCATAATCTGTCCACACATTCATGCCTCTATCACCCGTTGGCAGTTGGGAGGCCTGTAGTACAATCCCATCAAGGCGATTTTGCATCCTACCTCTTCCGGAGCTCGACTTATATGGTCTCATTGGGTGAGCCCTCCAAGGTGTCTTCCCTCACTACAGTTGTGACATTCTGTCTTATCAGTAACACAGGTCCCCTACCACTTTTAGATCCCTCTCTATCTCACCTGAAACATTTAAATTTCAGAAAGTTAAGCTGCCAGTTTTGTCCTCTCTCAGCCAGTCACTGTAATAGCAAGAACACCATAGTTATCTGTATTAATCCAAGTTCTAAGTTCATCTGCCTTATTTGACATTTTTGTCACATTAAAACAAATACACCTCAGACCACCAGTCATGCAGTGTTCAGTAACCTCCCCCCGTCTGTTCTTCCTCTTTGTCTTACTGGCCTTAGTCTCTTTCTCTTCTACAGTCTTGCTGACCTACAGCTCGTTTCTGCCAGCTTCCATGCTACCACCCCCCCCCAACTCCCCCCACAACCACCACCACTCTCCTGAGTGACACTTGCAAATGTCCCTATCAAGATATTACTGCCTTCCAGTTTAGATATAACCCAGCCTTCTTGTACAAGTCCGACCTGACCTGGAAAATATCATAATGGTCCACATTCCTGAAGCCCTCCCTTCTACACCAGCTCTTTAGCCACACATTTAACTGTACTATCTTTCTATTCCTGGCACATGACAGAGGAAATAATCCCAAGATTACAATCCTAGAGATGAAAATGTGTTGCTGGAAAAGCGCAGCAGGTCAGGCAGCATCCAGGGAACCGACTTTCTCCTAATCGTCACCAAACTCAGGTCACTCACACCTCCTGCTCTCTGTTCATTGCAGATTACAACGACAAAAAGCAAGCATTTTTTTATTTCAGAAATATATACTTTATTCATAAAGATAACTTTACATACATAGTCACAAAAGCAGTTCAGTCTGTACAGTAGCATTTGAAGAAACAAGCATTGGAGTTTGACTCTATCTAATGAAGCCAAAGGCATTTCTTACTTGCACAAGACTATATTTACATATTTTGGGGACTCGTCCTGGGAGAGCAAGCCATTTTTATTTCAAACTATATTTTATGTAGATAAAGATGTTTTTAGGAATAGTCAGTAAAGTCGTTTGGGGTTCTATATGTATGAAGAAACAAACAAACATTGGAGTTTGAGTCTACCTGATAAACAAACCAAAGGCATTTCTTACTTGTACAAGGCTATGTTTACAGATAATAATCCAGTCACTGAACGGATCCCCATTTAACTTCAGCAGAAAGACTTTCAATGCTGGTCTTCCCCCGCTGTGCCTTGGCAGCAGTTGCTCCAAGCTTGAGTGCATCCCTCAGCATGCAGTCCTGGACCTTGGAATATGCCAGTCTGCAATATTTGTTTGAGGTTGAGGTCATGTCCTTGCTCTGAAAGGCCAAAACGGGTTTCGAGGTAGACCAATGAGTATATTTCACCAAACTGGTGGTCCTCTTGGCAAAGTCGACGTTTACCTTGTGTAGCCTGGGGAGCAGACCGTAGAGCACACAGCCCTGTGTCATGGAGCTGTTCTGGATGAACCTCAACAAGAACATCTCTATCCAAACTTCATTTGCAAAGGCACGTTTCGGCAGGAGATGTTCGACAGACTTTACCACCATTACAGAGTCGAGGCATTCATGAAACTTCTCACAGGTAATGCCCTTCTCAATGCCAGCTAGACTCATAGAGTCATACTGGGTAAACACAATGACTGCAGACGCTGGAAACCAGATTCTGGGTTAGTGGTGCTGGAAGAGCACAGCAGTTCAGGCAGCATCCGAGGAGCAGCGAAATCGACGTTTCGGGCAAAAGCCTTACATCAGGAAGTCTTACTGATGTACAGCATGGAAACAGACCCTTCGGTCCAACCCGTCCATGCCAACCAGATATCCCAACCCAATCTAGTCCCTCCTGTCAACACCTGGCCCATATCCCTCCAAACCCTTCCTATTCATATACCCATCCAAATGCATTTTAAATGTTGCAATTGTACCATTCTCCACCACTTCCTCTGACAGCTCATTCCATATACGTACCACCCTCTGTGTGAAAATGTTGCCCTTTAGGTCTCTTTTATATCTTTCCCCTCTCACCCTAAACCAATGCCCTCTAGTTTTGGACTCCCTGACCCCAGGGAAAAGACTTTGCCTATTTACCCTATCCATGCCCCTCATAATTTTGTAAACCTCTATAAGGTCACCCCTCAGCCTCTGACGCTCCAGGGAAAACAGCCCCAGCC
>NC_057710.1:146036891-146067251 GCF_004010195.1 Chiloscyllium plagiosum | reverse complement strand
TAGGAACCCTCCAACCACAAGGGATGAATGCAGATTTTTCCAGCTTCCTCATTTCCCTTCCCACCACCTTATCTCAGTCCCAACCCTCGGACTCAGCACCGCCTTCTTGACCTGCAATCTTCTTCCCGGCCTCTCTGCCCCCACCCCCACTCCGGCCTATCACCCTCACCTTAACCTCCTTCCACCTATCGCATTCCCAACGCCCCTCCCCCAAGTCCCTCCTCCCTACCTTTTATCTTAGCCTGCTTGACACACCTTCCTCATTCCTGAAGAAGGGCTTATGCCCGAAAAGTCGATTCTCCTGCTCCTTTGATGCTGCCTGACCTGCTGCGCTTTTCCAGCAACACATTTTGCAGGCTAGGTGGATTAGCCATGTGAAATGCAGGGTTTCAGGATTAGTTAGGGGCGGGACCTGGGTAAAATTTTCTTCTGAAGGTTGGTGTGGACTCCACACTGTAAGGGATTCTATGCTTCTATTCTATGGATTCAACCCTCTCCTTTTCCCCCTGAGTCTCGAGGATGGGGAGTGCTGACGACTTCCTGATGGACTTGTGGTTAAAAGGTGCTTCTGTTTTAACATTTCTCCATGAAGGGCAGGTGATAACGAAAAGCCCAACTGTTTGGAGCGTGCCATGGCAACAAGGCCAGTTCCATCCTTTGCAACACCAGGAACAGGTCGAACCTCAGTACGGAGTGACACTTGATGTTTGCATACCACGGGCCTTTGCACAACTTGATGCAGCCACACACAATCAGGATAAGGATGGTGTTGAGTATATCTTTCGTCCTTTTCCAGAGTTTTGTACATGGTGTTCCAGCAGCCACAGTTCATCTTCAACCTTCAGATGCATTGGAAGATGGCTTGGGTGAACGCAGTGGGTTCGAAGAGTGGGCCAGACCTACACCAGGTGCAACAACAGAGGCAACAACAGAAAGAGTGCCTCACACCAGGTGACTAGGTTTTTATCCGTAATGGGGAGGGACCCATGCTCCCAAAAACCCAGCGTCTGCCTCACCTTGGCAATATGCTCCTTCCAAGTTCACTTTGGCTCCCATGGCCAGTTTGAACTGGTTGCAGGTGCCCATTGAGTCTGTGCACTACAACTGTCTTCTGCTTGGATCCAGTGTTAATGTCCATACACAGGGAGGTTTTGACCTGCAGGTGTCCGCTGCCTGGAATAGTCACCCCTCTCAAGCTCACATCCTTCCTCAGCACAGGCTCTATGCAACACACACACAAGGTGGGAGAGACTGGAAAGCTCTGCCTGCCTCCAGATCTGATCAGGAAGATTTCCGATTCCCAACCATTGATTGACACTGCGCCAATGATTTTGGTGTAGAGCAGTCAGATCCAATTGCAGATTCCCTTACCAAAGCCCAAGTTGGAGAGCACATCCCATATGTAGATCTTATCAAACGCCTTCTCTTGGTACAGTCTAATGAGGAAGGTGTCCACCCCCCTGTCCTGCGCATAGACAACCATATCCCTGAGGCATGCGAGGATCTCAAAAGATTGTCCTGCCTGGTACAGGACAAACTTAGTCAGGGTGAATCACTGATTCCAGGACAGACATGACCTGGTTGGCGATGACCTTAGACTGGATTTGGTATCTGCATTCAGCAGTGAATTTGGTTGCGAATTTCTAATTTCCCCTCTCTTCCCCTTCTGCTTATAGATGAGGGTGGTGATACCTTTCAAGGATTTGCATATGCTACCTGCCAGAAGCATGCTGTCATAAACCTCCAGAAGGTCCTGGCCAATCAGGTCCCACAGAGCTGATTACAGCTTGGCTGGGAAGCCATCAAGAGAGGTGACCTTATATATGTCTATAAAATCATGAGATGCATGGATAAGATAAATAGACAAAGTATTTACCCTGGGGTGGAGGAGTCCAGAACTAGAAGGCATAGGTCTAGGATGAGAGGGGAAAGATATAAAAGAGACCAAAGGGGCAACTTTTTCAAACAGAGGGTAGTATATGTATGGAATGAACTGCCAGAGGATGTGGTGGAGGCTGGTACAATTGCAACATTTAAAAGGCATCTGGATGGGTATATGAATAGGAAGGGTTTGGAGGGATATGATCCGGGTGCTGGCAAGTGGGACTAGATTGGGTTGGGATATCTGGTTGGCATGGACGGGTTGGACCGAAGGGTCTGTTTCCATGCTGTACATCTGTATGACTCTATGGCTCTAATTCTGGGAGTCTTGTTCTTTTCTCGCGACTCAAGGGCCTTTTCAGCTCATCCAGAAATATCCATCCTATCCTGGTCCAGCCTATCCTGCATGCTGTTGTCCAAGACCTCCGTGATAGAGGACAGGACTGACTTGCGGGGGATGGGAGGGTGGGGAGGTGCACTGTCTGTGAGATTTGTGTCATACACTCAAGCATAAAAGGATTTACTGCTCCTCAGGCTGTCAGATTGATATGACGTTATTGAGCCATCTTCTTCCTCAGGTTGCAGATCACTGACGTAGCTCTCTTGTTTGTCTCCAGTAAGTGGGATTGTCCTGATCCAGGTGTCGTCAGGGTGAGGACAAAGTCAGGAAGGTCTGGCTTGGAGTCTGACAGAAGGTCTGTTGTGTTATCCTCCTGATTTAGAACATTGCTGCTCCCAATTGCCTGGAGGTGTGGTGCGATGGTTACCCCTTGGTTCCTGCCGACTGAAGGCTGGGTTTCACTGGACCCATCATGGCGTCTGGTGTTTCTGGATTGTGGAGTGCTCCTCTCCTCCTCCCCTGTGGTGCTGTACTTCTCTTTTTGTTGATAACTCTACACATTATCATTAGAGGAGTCATTGGTGTGTCCATCGTGTGGTTGCCTCTTTCCGTTTTGCTGTGGGATTCTGGAAGCCAAACCATCTTCCTTTGGTGGTTGTTTCTCATTGGTATCCACTCCTCCACCTCCTTCATTACCTCCTCCTCCTCCATTAATTCCATCTGTTCAGGCGGAGGTTGGGTCAGCGATGCTGTGCCTCTGTGCTGAATACCGTCTCCTCCTCTCCAGCCTGTCCCTCCCTCTTGCGCCTTGTTTTGGTTTTCTTACTGGAGGGTGGGTGGGTGGAGGATGTTCCCATTATCATCCACCTTCAAGGTCATCCTGACCTGTCGCTTGCTGGCCCAGATTCCGAAGGAATCCACCACCTCAGTGCTTTCTCCTTCAAGCTGTCCATGCCTTCCCAGGAATGTGGGGGCTGTACATATGGATTGTAACAATCCCATTCCTCTGAGTGTGGAGAATGAACAGTGGTGCTCCAGACAGGAAAAGGAGGGGACCTTCATCTCTTTGTTCATCAAGTATCTTCAGGAGACCCTCACATCGCTTCACACTCCTGAAGGCCACATCGAAGTTGCCACTGTTGGCAGAAAATATCTGCTGCTTGGCATCTTCAGAAATCGAGAACTCTCCTCACAAAAGAGTTCTGGTCAACCAGTGATCCTTCTTCCACCTTCTTCACAGTTACCCTGACTGTACTTTGGTCCCCCTGGCCTGGGGCATGGCAGATGCTCTGGTTGGCTGGTCGCTGGATTAGTCAAAATACAGCCTTTGGTTCTCACTCTTTACCTCTTCAAAACCCAACACACTCCCTAACCTCCTTCCAATGTTAACAATGACACCTCATGCTCCATCCATCACTACGTTTTCTCATGGCAATCTGTGCTCTGTGCCCACCTCTATCACTTCTCATACCATCCTTGCCAACCTATGACCTCCAAATGGCCCCATGGCTCCTATAATCTGCGTGTCAGTGTTGTGTTAAGCTGTGACAACACATACCCACATCCACTATCTTTTGCTCTTCAACATACCATGCAATGTATCGACTAACCATCATGCTTCAGGAATTCACTGTCCCACAAAGACTCTAGAATTACTTGGAGATATCAGTCAAACTGAAATAAGAGGCATTGTGATAATGGAAGGTTGGGAAGTAGATTCTACAGAACTAAACCTATAA
The DNA here is from genome assembly GCF_004010195.1 of Chiloscyllium plagiosum. NCBI lineage: Eukaryota > Metazoa > Chordata > Chondrichthyes > Orectolobiformes > Hemiscylliidae > Chiloscyllium > Chiloscyllium plagiosum. The sequence goes on along the minus strand of NC_057710.1, from coordinate 146,063,291 downwards.
TAATAGCCATCAGACTGAATTCAACAGGCAGTCTGAAATGGCAAGAACCTTCTTACATCACTGTGGACAACCCTTTTCAACTATCTAAATGGCATGAGTATTAACTGCCTTAACAGCTCCCTTCGACAGTTCTGTTTATCATTTCTTTCAATAACTTGCCTCACAGCACCAGGGTCCCAGGTTTGATTCCAGCCTTGGGCGACTGACTGTGTGGAGATTGCACATTCTCCCCGTGTCTGCGTGGGTTTCCTCCGGGTGCTCTGGTTTCCTCCCACAGTCCAAAGATGTGCAGGTCAGGTGAATTGGCCGTGCTAAATTGCCCATAGTGTTAGGTGCATTAGTCAGAGGGAAATGGGTCTGGGTGTGTTACTCTTCGGAGGGTCAGCGTGGACTGGTTGGGTCAAAGGGCCTGTTTTCACACTGTAGTGAATCTAATCTAATCTAATCTAATCTATCTCATAAACTGTATTGACATTTCAATTTTCAATCTCTAACACCTTTGCCTGTTCTAATGGAGTACATTCATGGTTCCTCAACACTCCCTAAGGGCAACTTACCTTTCCAAAAGGGCATCTGACTTACACAATGGCATCCAAAGATCATTTTTTAAAAATATATGTTTATTGAAAAAGAGATTTTTTTTAATATTACAACAAAACAATACAAGGAAAAAACACCAAAAAAAAACCCAAGCCACACTCATGTACAAATGTTCAAATATAAACAGAAAAATAATATTAAAAAACTCAACTAATTACTTAACTAAATAAATAATAACCAACAAACTAATAAATAGTAATAACTCAGCTCAGCGAAACAAAACACTCATACGTTTGCAGTTCCCCCTCCCTGGATACTGGACTCGTAAAGCACAATCGTTACAGCTATATAAAAGCCCTTGTCAGTGTGGCAGATAAAGTGGTTTAAATTTTGACAAACGATCTGGAGCCAAGTGGACCCTGTGGAGAATCTTCACTGTAAAGCATGGGTCCTATTGCAAATTGATATCTTTCTTGCATTTTCCCAAATATCTTCCCATGCCTCTGAGGAGACCTCAACACCTAGCTCTCTCTCCCACACCCTGCAGAGTCGATTGAACTCATCTGAGGGAGCACCTCCCAATTGATGATATAAAGTGCTGACTGAAAGTGTACGCTTAGCACTGAACACTCTCCTCTCTATGTTGGATTTGTAGGGATCAGTCAAAAGTATTATCCATTTTTGAATAAAATCCCTAACTTGAAAAAAACGTTAGATAGCATTTATTTTCATGCTAACTGATCAAAGGACGTCATTGTGTCTCCCCCAAAAAAATCGCCCATGCAAGACAGACCCCTAGCTGCCCAACGTTTAAATTCTGAATCTATCATCCCTGGTTGAAAACCCGGCATACCCACTTAAGGGTAAGAGAAGATGTTTTTCCAATATTGCCTTCCCTCTGCTGAATTGCCCCCCATGCTTTAACAGTATTGTTAATTATTGGGTTATGGCAATATTCTCTAACAGTCCTCATTTTGTCCAAAAACAGCAAACTGGTAAGGAGGCTCCTTGCCTGAGAGGTTTCAATTCAAGAGTGTGGTGCTGGAAAAACACAGCAGGTAAGGCAGCACCCAAGGAGCAGGAAAATTGACGTTTCGGCAAAAACCCTTCATCAGGAATGAGGCTGGGAGCCTCAGGGGTGGAGAGATAAATGAGAGGGGGGTGGGGCTGGGGGGGAAGGGAGCTGAGAGTGCAATACGTGGATGGAGGTGGAGTGGTCCAGGAAGGGGCTGGGACACCTGCACCAATCAACCCCACCGCCCCGTGGCCGAACACTTTAACTCCCCCTCCCACTCTGCCGAGGATATGCAGGTCCTGGGCCTCCTTCACTGCTGCTCCCTCACTACCTGACGCCTGGAGGAAGAACGCCTCATCTTCCATCTTGGGACTCTCCAACTCCACAGCATCAATGTGGACTTCACCAGTTTCCTCATTACCCCTCATTCCTGATAAAGGGCTTTTGCTTGAAACGTTGATTCTCCTGCTCCTTGGATGCTGCCTGACCTGCTGTGCTTCTCTATTACCACACTCTTGGCCCCAACCTCCTGCATCTGCAGTCCTCACTTTCATCTGAGAGGTCTTGATATCCAACCATATTGAAAGAGGGTCCCCACAAGCCCAGCTCCTCGGATGCTGCCTGACCTGCTGTGCTTCTCTATTACCACATTCTTGGCTCCAATCTCCTGCATCTGCAGTCCTCACTTTCATCTGAGAGGTCTTGATATCCAACCATATTGAAAGAGGGTCCCCACAAGCCCAATCACTCATGCAAGATAAATGCGAGCTTAGTTGATAGCTATTAATGTACGGGAGATCCACTCCCCCCAGTCGGTAGGCAACTGTAGTTTAGCTAATTTAATGAGGGGCCACTTATGATGCCAAATAAAGAAGCTGAACCAGCTGTTCAGTCTCCTGAACACTTGCTAATCAAAGGTCAGGGGGAGCATCTGTACAGGGTACATCAATGGGGGGAGAATATTCATCTTAATAAAGCATTTTCCGACCTAACTATGAAACCGGAAGTGCCTCCCATCTTTGAAGGTCTTACTTGATTTTGTCAAATAATTGAACAAAATTAGCTTCAAATAACCAATCCAGAACTGGAGTCATGAACATACCAAATACACAAAACCCCGCTATGACCACTCAAACGGGAATCGATATTCACCCTCAAGACTGATCTCCTTCGTAAGACCCACCCATAGGCATAGCCTCTGATTTTGCAAGATTAATCTTGTACCCCGAAAAGGTGCCAAACGAGCTGATGCATTGTATCAGGCGAGGCAGCGAAATGGCTGGATTTGACAAAAGAAATGAGAGCATGGTTTGAGTACAACAAAATCTTATGTGATTTTCGACCTGACTTCTGGAGCTGGTATATTAAGATCCCATTGAATGGCCTCCGCCAATGGTTCAATCACCAATGTAAAAAGCAATCCTGCCAGCTACTCCTAAAACTGTCAAAATTGCTCGATCGTACCCCATTGGTGATGACCGCAGCGAGGGGGGTCACTGTCGAGAACCTTTACCCATCTTATAGAGACACTGCCCAAACCAAACCGTTCCAGAGTATAGAAAAGATACAGCCACTCAACTCGGTCAAAAGCTTTCTCTGCATCTGGAGAAATCACCAATCCCTGTACTGACTGTTGTTGACACACTTGAATTACATTAAGCAGCCTCTTAACATTATTGGAGGATCTGCGGCCCTTTATGAAGCCTGTCTGATCCTCTTTAACAATAGAAGGTAACACAGTCTCCAGCCTTAACACAAGAGTCTTAGAGAGGATTTTAAAGCCCACATTTAAGAGTGAAATGGGCCTGTACGAAGCTCAGTCCTCCAGGACCTTCCCTTCTTTTAAGAATAAGTTAAATAGATGGCGGGAGACATTAATGGCTGTACGAGTCATTAAACATATTGAGCATCAGGCCTGACAATGTGTTTATAAATTCCTTATAGAATTTGTTGGGAAATCCATCAGGACTGGGCGCCTTCCCACTCTGAAGCTGCCTCACAGCCTCCTGCATTTCTTGCTCTGATAAGGGAACCCCAGATCCTTGAAAAAGGACTCCATTTTGGCCTGCCCCTCCTCACAACTCTCAGACTGCTATAACTTAGAGTAAAATCTCTGGAATGCCACATTAATCTTTTTGGAATCACATGTTAGGTTCCCAGACCCTTTTCTAACTGCTGTAATGGTTTGAGGGGCACTCCTTTTCCTGGCGAGATATGCTAAGTATTTGCCTGGCTTGTCACCATGATCATATAACCTTTGCTTTACAAGAGTAAGCTCCTTCTTTGCTGTCTGCATAAGCACGGAATTCAATGCAGACCACAGCGCCGTAATCCTCTGTAGCTTGACCAATGAGGACCTGTCAAAGTAAGCCTTCTCGGCTACCTTCAACCGTGCTTCGAGGAGACATGGCTGCTCCACCTTCTGCCGCTTCTTACTGGCAGAGTAGGAAATAACTAACTCCCTGCTATAGGCTTTGACAGTTTTCCAAAGGAAGGACGGGCTACTAACCGAGCCTGAGTTAATGTCTAGGAACGCCCGAAAATCCTTAGAGAAGTATTCCACAAACTTGTTATCCTTAAGGTTAAAGGGATCCATTTGCCAGTGCCTCGGGCCCACTGTCCATAAACTTAACCAACAGGTACACTGGGGCATGATCGGAGATGGTAATATTACCAATCATACAAGATGCCACCAAGTCCAGGGTTGTCACGGGGGTCAGAAAAAATGAAATCAATCCTGGTGTGACATCTATGTGGGTTGGAAAAAAACCGTAAAATCCCTGCCTGTAGGGTGGAGGTGTCTCCAGACGTCCACCAATCCTAACCCCACACACTGATCCACTAATTGTTTAGTTTGTGCAGAGGGTATCAAGGGACCTTTGGGCAACCTGTCTACTGTGGGATCCATGAGACAGTTAAATTCTCCCCCGATTATGATATGCTGGAACTTGAGACTGATCAATTTAGCGAACGCATCTGCCAGAAATTTGAGGGGATGGGCCGGAGGGCAATAAACATTTAAAACACCATATTCTTCCCTGTTTATCAGGGCTTTGAGAATTACAAACCTCCTGTGTGTGTCTTTAACACACTGTAGTAACTTAAATGGGAGATTCCTCCTAACCAATATAGCCACTCCCCTACTCCTGGCATTAAAAGATAAAAAGTAAACCCGATCAAAGCCATTCTGCTGTAGTTTCAAATGCTCCCTATCATCCAAGTGTGTCTCCTGTAACAAAGCAATGTCCACCTTCTCCTTTCTAAGACTCAAACGTACCTCTTCCTCTTAATTGGTGAGTGACTCCCCTTGATATTCCAGGTACACCATTTAATCAAGTCATTAGCTATAATCATCTGCAGTAACCTTTAAATTCCAGAGACGAGGAACTCAAACCACAAATTGCTGAGCCTTAGTGTCACAAGATCCATTGAACATAAAAACTACATAAACGAAAACCATGACAGTTAACAAACCTACAAAGCTACCAAAGATTATACACAACAAAGCCCAAAAAACAAACCAACATATAAAGTGCCAGTGGCGCTGAATGATGGGCTGGGGGGGGGGGGGGGTGGAGGGGAGGGGGGGGTGGGGTTGGGGAATTCAACCCCTGCCCAAAGGTGGCAACTACCATCCCAAAACCCAATTTCCCATCCCACTGCCAATACTGTAGCCTGGGCATTTAAATACCTGAACCGGTATAAACTGCCCGTAAGTAGGCATCTAACCATTTTCCTTCCTCCTAGCTAGAGTCTCACCGCAAATGCAAGCAGCAAAGAAAGAATGTACACCATGGAATAGCAATGTGCATAAAGCAATTTTGAAAACAAAAGGGTTGGTACCCCACCCATCTTTAGGTATAAGTTAGAAATTGAAAAGTACACATATCAACTGCCGCCAAACCTGGTTTAAACGAGAGTATTACCAATAAAAAAAGTAGGAAAAGAAAGCCCCAACCAGACTTCCTCTTTTTATAAAAGTAAAAATAATGTCATACCCAAACAACACTACTAGTTGTACATACTAAATTGTTCAGATTAAGTTAATTTATCCACAAAGTCTCTTGCCTTCTCCGACGTGTCAAAGAGATGTACAGATCCATCTAAAGTAATCCAAAACACCGCCCGATGCCTCAGGGAGTACTGGATCCCGAGCTCCCTCAGTCTTTTCTTGACACCGTCATAGGATTTTCTTTTCTGAGTCACCGCCGCTGAGATATCCTGGAAGAATGTGATCTTAGAGCCCTCGTCCATTAGGGCCTTTGGATCCTTCCCCTAGACTCTGGAAGCTTCCACGATTTGCTCCTTAACTCTATAATGGTGAAACCGCACCAAGAGTGGAAGAGGACGTTGACTCAGACCTGACCTCCGCGCCGTGAGTTAGTGAAACTTCTCGATCTTCAAGCCTCTCATTCCAGCCTCCAAGTTATGGGATTGCAACAACTAGTCCTCAATAAATTCTGCTGGCCGCTCACCTTCCTTACCCTCCGGCAGACCGACGATCCGAATGTTTTTAATCCTGCCCCGTTCTCGAGATCATCAACTTGGTCACACAAATTACAGACCTGCGTCTCTAGGGCTTGGATCCTTCCCTTGGAGGAACTGGTATCAGCTTCCACCACTGCGACTGTGTGTTCAACCTCATCCATCCTTTTCTCCAGGACTCCCAGCTGCTGTTTGTGCTTCTGCAGCACGATAGAGATTAGGGCCAGCTTCTCCTCTGTCTGTTTACCCAACATCTCGTGGGATTTCACAAGATCCTTCACCAGGGCCTGGTAGGTAACCAACTCCAAGGATCCTGCAGGCTGGGCTGCGGGCCCGGCCTCGGACCTCCTCCTCCCTTCTTCGGCATTCGTGGACGGTGAAAACCAAGGTAAGTTGATTTTTAACAGTTTCCTGGGACTCCATGGTCTTTCCGCAGTCCCAGGATATTGCGATGGTCCGGGTCAGACGGGTCAAAAGTTTGTCCCTCTTGTGCTGCGGTGTGGAGCTCTGCAATGGGATCCTCCTAAATCACCGCCATCTTGGATTGCCCCAAAGATCATCTTTAAAAGATTACCATTTGCATATTTTGTGTTTTCCATTCCCAGCTGATGAAAATGAGATGTTTGCTTTATATTCATTCACATAATGAGGGCTGTGCTGGCCAGGCCAGCAGTTATTGCCCACCCCAGTTGCGCAGAAGGAAGGTGTGGGTCTGGAGTCACATGTAAGGTAAGGATGGCAGTTCCTTTCCGTAAAGAATATTAGTGAATCAATGGGTGCTTCCTGACAAGTGAAAAACGTTTCATGGTCATCATTAGACTCCTAATTCCAGATTTTTATTGAATTCAAATTTCACCATCTGCCGTGGAGAGTTTCGAACCCTGTTAATTACTGGATCAACAGTCTGGCAACTGTTTGAGTGGCTGGAGGCTAGTGTCCAGTAGTGTGCCACAAGGATCAGTATGGGACCCTTGTTGTTTGGTGTGTACATATGATATAGATGGAAATGTGGCAGGAATGTTAAGCAAATCTAGCAGACAACACAAAGATTGGTTGAGTGATCAATAGCGAGGATGATGGTTGTAGGCTACAGGAAGACATAGATGGGTTGGTCAGATGGGCTGACCAGTGGCAGATGGTATTTAACCCTGCTAAGTGCAAGGTGATGTACTTTGGAAAAAGAAACAAGTTAAGGGACTGTTTAATGATTGGCAAGACACTGGTTAGCTTACAGCAACAGAGGAATCTTCGGGTAATTATTCATAGATACCTGAAGGTGGCAGCGTATATGAATAGGATAGTTGAGGTTGTATATGGGACACTTGATTTCATCAAGTCTCATTCCTGATGAAGGGCTTTTGCTCGAAACGTTGATTGTCTTGCTCCTCGGATGTTGCCTGACCTGCTGTGCTTTTCCAGCACCACACTCTCGACTCTGATCTCCAGCACCTGCAGTCCTCACTTTCTCTCAGGTGCAGCTCAACTCAAACAATGATCCTCCAAGTTCTGCTTGAAATCACAGCCCAGCGGCGATCTCAAGATTTTCTGATGATGAAGGCTTTCAGTCATGTCCTGGGAGAATCACCTTCTGGATCATGGTGCCTCCCTGCTAGGTAATTACGTTTGTCTCAGTGTAAATACTTTATCTCTCTCTGAGCACTACCCACTCAGCCTGCAAACCTGGCTCCTCAGCAGCCATACCTGAGTCCATGATCCTGTTCTCAGTCACGGTGACAGAACCAACTTCTCCTAGAATCTTCCTTGGTCACATCTCACCAGCATCCTTTGTTCTGGTAAAGTTTCCAGTATAATATACGCATCCCTAAAAATCTCTGGATTTCTCATTTAGTTTTATGAACAGAGAATTCCATTAGATGATTTGCTTTTTCTGTCCTTGGCAACACTTTTCCTTGTTCAATAATACATAATAGGTGAGTACTCTTTTCCAAATTAATTTTTGGCTAAGTTTATCACTAAGTCAGACAAATGTCTTGGCTAAATAGATCTTCTAATTGTCTGAAACGCTCTTCCCATGTGTTGCTGCATTCTACGACATAACTCTAAATACAGTAGACAGTCACAAAAATAAACTAGAGATCGTGTGAGCTGTCTGTGCCAATTACTTAACTCTTGAATTGCTCCCTGTGCCTCGATTAATGAAGACATGTCAAAATTTCTTTTGAATTATCCTTTTTCTTAAATGGAGTTTCAGCTACCCTAACAGGCACTTGCAAGATTGTTGTGACCTCTAGTGATAGACTTTATTCAGTCATTGCTCTGGTCACGATACATGATGGTAAAATACCTGGAGCCTCTTCCTGGAACTGTCCCTGAACCTCAATTGGACTTTGTGATTATATATAAACCCATAACTTTCACTCCTGCCAAATCATTCCTGAGAAATAAATCAACTCCATTGTAGGTCCCTTCTGACTTGTTGTGATAAGTCCAGACAATTAATCACAGTCCAATGGCAATGGGATATACTCTTGACCTATTCAATATGTTAGCGCTTTAGCTTTAATTGAATTCATTGGAGGTAGAACCAAATCCTTCTCCAGCAAACGAGTTTGAGTAGCTCTTGTTTCCCTTTGTATATTTCAGGGCTTAAATGTCTCATTTGAAGAAAATGGTATTACCTTTAGTTTTGATAAAAAAATCTCTGCATCTATCTTATAATCTTAAGTATTTCTTCTGCACTTGCTGTCACACCAAACTCCACTCTCATGGTTGTAGTTAAAGCTATAATCTGATCCCTGGCTTTTTCATTCAGCATTTCCTTTGTGGATTCATTCTTATGAGTTCCAATAAGTCTCATAGCTTTCATTCTCAACTTTCAGCATTCTGAACAAGTCTGTTCCACCTTGTTACAACAGAAATACCTTGGATTCCAATTTTCACCTTCACCCTCAATACTTTGAGACTTTTCCAGCTCTGCATTCTTTACTTGCCTTCCTTACAGTGTCCCATTTTTAAAATTAGATTCCCTACAGCGTGGAAACAGGCCCTTCAGCCCAACCAGTTCACACCAATCCTCTGAAGAGTAACCCACCCAGACCCATTTCCCTCTGACTAATGCACCTAACATTATGGGCAACTTAACATGGCCAACTCACCTAACCAGCACATCTTTAGACTGTGGGAGGAAACCAGAGCACACCCACGCAGAGAATGTGCAAACTCCACACAGCCAGCTACCCAAGGCTAGAATCGAACCTGGGACCCTGGTGCTGTGAGACAGCAGTACTAACCACTAAGCTACCATGCCACTCCAATTATCCATGTTGTTTGAATATATGAGCATGATAAAAAAGAAAGGTTAGCCTATAAAGAGCTATTATGGCTGCCTACCTAGAAGTTTCGATTCTTTAGCCCGCAACTTGGGTTCTTACTCACAAAGGAGTTTTAAACTTTTTCTAAGAAAATGGCTTCTTTCTAAGTTTAATGTGTGTTTTGAGCTTCTAATGCTCATATCCATCACTCAAAATTACTTTGCTTAGCCCTTTAGACTTCAGCATAGGTTTGCTATTTCCTTAAAATCCAGAAACTTTGCTTACATTCATCAAGCACAAACTCATATACAGCCAATGTGGTGTTCTTTACGTATCATAATCTTGAAAAACAGTGACGCATAAAGTTCTGGTGCTTTACCCATCAACTTACTCTGCATGAACAAATCCCAATTCTCAAAATGTGTGGTGCTGGAAAAGTGCAGCAGGTCAAGCAGCATCCGAGGAGCAGGAGAATTGACATTTCCAGCATAATTCCGTCATCAGGCTCATGCTCCAAAACGTGGACTCTCCTGCTTCTTGGATGCTGTCTGACCTGCTGCGCTTTTCCAGCACCACACTCTTCGACTTTGACCTCCAGCATCTGCAGTCCTCACTGTCTTGAATTCCCGATTCTCTCTTACAAGCCACTTTCTCAAATGACATGAAAAATGCTTCCAGATCCTTTTCCTCAAATTTGGATAGGGCCTGATCAAATAAAAATACTTCCCTACCGGACTTCAAATTATAATTCAGATTCTCCCCACTGAGGTATTCAACATTTTTGATGCCCCTCTTCACTGCATAATTTAAAGCTGATTTTCATGTTCCCTCACTTTATTTTCCTTGTGCGTTTTGAATTCTAATGTTTATATTTCCATTTTCTGTCTTTTTAGCTCCATTACTCTTTTCTTATCTTTTTCTGCTGTCTCTAGTTTCTTCATTCCTTGTACTCAGGTTGCCTTAACTGTTTCACCTGATACTGATTTTTCATTACCCAGAATACCTGACCTTTTGTATTTCGGTTTAAACCCAAATGTTTAGTTTCTCAATTTCTCAATTTAGTTTCTATTAGTTTCTCAATTATCTGTCTCCTAGCTCAGCCTGGCAGTCCCACCTCTAGATTATGGACCAGGTCAGTCAATTTGGGCTTAAAAGTTCCTTTAAGCCAGGAAGACGTCTGCCACTGGCAGAAATTCATTAAATATTCCCATTGCTATGTCCTAAACACAGTACAGAAACCTTGTGCTTTCCATTACCTGTGCTAATATCATACCAAAGTCCTCGTTGCATCTGCTCCAAACTGATTTATCCAAAATGAGCCCCCAAACGTTGTGATACCTCACTGGGGTAGATTGCAATACACAAAAGGTATCTCAATTTACCTGTCTTTTAGTCCCAATTTAATGGAAAGGTTCTGAACTTAACCAAAAAATACTATATATTACAAATAATTTGACTATAGCTGCAAGTAAATAATTATGAACCCTCAGCATGTAAATTTACTGATTAAAACTCCAATTCCCTTATATACTCCCATTTCATCCACACACTGACGCACATCACCACAGAACAAGGAAAAAAATGTGGATGGAAATAAAGACCAAGAAGGCAGCTCAGAGATTCCTGAGATGATTATTATGAGTCTTGTGCTTTGATTGTTCTTCTCCAGATGCTTCCACCTGTACATTGGTTCACTTGTATGTCAAAAGTCACAGCTTCTTGCAACTGCTGAAGATAAATTGGTTTCCTTTAGTCTTAAAGTGGTTCTCATGTATAATAACGCTAATATAAGTAAATCAAAGTAAAATAAAGTTAACAAAAGTGAAGTAAACGTAAGGCACAGCAGGCTGCTCAGTCATGTGGAATGTGTCTCCTGCAATATATACAGCAAACCATAATTCTATGTTACTAAGACAGTGTGAACAGGATGGAGGAGAAAATTACTGCAGATGCTGGAATCTGTATTGAAAGCAAGAAATGCTGGAGATCACAGCAGGCCAGGCAGCATCCCTGGAGAGACAGCAAGCAAAGGTTGAGAGGATAGATGGTTTTTCTTCTGAGCTGATGTGAAGTGCACAGTGGGCAGCATTTATGAGGAGTTGGGAGGATGGAGTTGGTGTTGAACTCAATATTAAGTCCAGAAGGTTGTAAACTGTCCTGTTTGAAGATGACGACGGAGCAGCACTCTCAAAGCTTGTACTTTCAAATAAACCTGTTGGACTATAACCTGGTGCTGTGTGAATTTTTTTAGTTTGAAGACCAGATGTCGCTCTTCCAGTTTGTGCTGTGATTCACTGGAGCACTGCCAAAGACATACAAGTTAGACAGGCAGGAGGCTGGAAGAACACAGCAGGCCAGGCAGCATCAGCAAGAGGAGAATTTGACATTTCGAGTGTAAACCTTCTTCAGGTAGATGTAAGGGGAGCTGCAGATAAAGGGTGTGGTGGGGGCAGGGTGATGAAGCAGGTTTAGGTGAAAAATGTGTTGCTGGTAAAGCATATTTTTGAGCTCTGATTCTTCAGCATCTGCAGTCCTCACTTTTTCCAGGGTTAGGTGAAGACAGGTAGAGGGTACGACCTGGTTGGTCAATGGTGAGAATGAATCTGGTTAGTGGCTGGGAGGAATGGAAGGGAGAGGAAGGGGCTGGGAAGGGAGGTTCCTTGAAATTGGAGAAGTCGATGTTGAGTCCTCCCAGGCTGTAGGCTGCGCGGGTGGAAGATGAGGTGTTGTTCCTCCAGTTTGTGGTGTGGTTTGTTTTGGCAATGGTGGAGGCCAAAGATGGTCATGACGGAAAGGAAGTGGTTGGGGGAATTGAAATGGGCGGTGACTGGGAGGTCTGGTCGACCCCTGCAGACCTAGCTGCGATGTTCGGTGAACCATTCCCTTAGTTTACATCGCCAATTGGCAGAAGTCATCTCATCTCTCACAAAATTTGTTCATTTTGTCTTCATTTCCCACTCCACGGTTTTTCTATGTGAAGCAGCATTTCACCTGTACCTCCTCCAATCTTAAAAATCACACAACATCGGGTTAGAGTCCAACAGGTTTATTTGGAAGAACAAGCTTTCGGGGCGCTGCTCCTTCATCAGGTGGTTGTGAATCAGGACCATAAGACACAGAATTTATAGTAAAGGATCAGAGTATCATGCAGTTGAAATGATATTGAACAAACCTAGATTGTTGTTAAGTCTTTCATCTTTCAGAATGAGTTGCAAGTTTCAGTTCATTAATATGTAAATCCCAGTACTTCTTTTAATTCATATTCTCATAACTTAAGGTTTTATTTTAAAAATGGTGAGATCTCAGCACAGACAGTGCATTTCAGGTGTGAGGTTAGAGTCTGTCTGTATCCCAACCTTGAGTCACTCCTGTTCTCATAGAATCCCTACACTGGAAACCAGCCATTTGACCCAACAAGTCCATACCAACCCTCCAAAGATCATCCCATCCAAACCATTCCTCAACCCTGTTACTCTGCATTTCCCCTGACTAATGTACCTAGCTGACATTCCCTGAACACTACAGGCAACATAGCATGGCCAATTCCCCTAACCTGCACATCTTTGGGCTGTGGAAGGAAACTGGAGCACCCACGCAGACACGGGGAGAATGTGCAAACTCCACACAGACAGTTGCCAGAGGCTGGAATTGAACCTGGGTCCCTGGCACTGTGAGACAGCAGTGCTAACCACTGAGGAACCTTGCTGCCCTAATGCCATGTGCTGCATCATGGTTCTATTTCCAAAGTGAAATTTACAAAATATTACATGGATTGACTGCCTGCAGGGTGTGCATTTTTTGAGCAAAATTGAATGTATCTGCAAATATAATTCTGCAAATACAAATTCACCCCATTGATGAAAGTGTGTGTACGTGCAGGAGAGTGACAGAGAGAGTGAGTGTATGCATGTGTGCAAGCTTGGTAAAGTGTGTGTGCATGATTGTGATGGGGTAAGAGCCTGTGAGGGATTGTGTGCATGAGTGAGAGTGCATGAGAGCATGTATATAGTATAGTGAGGTCACCTGTAGTGGCTTATGAACCCAAGATCCCAGTTGAGGCCATCCTCATGGGTATTGAACTTGGCTATCAGCCTCTGCTTGGCCACTCTGTTGCTGCATACCCTGAAGTCCGCCATAGAGGATGGTGACCCGAAGATCAGAGGCCGAATGTCCCTGACCCTTGAAGTGTTCCCTGAGTGGGAGGGAATACGCCAGTTGGGTGATTGCTGTCCAATCATCCATTGTCGTAGCATCAGCTCGGTCTCGCCAATGGACCATGCCTCAGGGCATTCTTGCCTGCAGTGTATGAGATAGACAATGTTGGCCAAGTCACATGAGTACCTGACGCGTATGTAGTGGGAGGTGCCCCCACGTATAATGGTGGTATCTGTGTCGACACTCTGACATGCCTTGCAGTGGTTGCCATGACAGGGTTGTATGGTGTTGTGATCGATATTGTCCTGAAGGCTGGGCAGTTTGCTGCGAACAATGATCTATTTAAGATTTGGAGGTTGTTTAAAGGTGAGAAGTGGAGGCATAGGGAAGATCTTGGTGAGGTGCTCATCCTCATTGATGATGTGTTGCAGGCTGTGAAGACCATGGCATAGTTTTTCAGCTCCTGTTTGCAGCTTGTGTTTGTCTCCTGAGGAGGTGACTATGGTTTCTCACTGTGTCATGTTGGAACTGGCGATCAATGAGTTGAGCATTGTACCCTGTACTTAGGAGGGCGTCCTTGAGAACCTTCAGGTGTCTGTCACGTTTCTCCTCATATGAACAGATCCTGTGTATGCATAGGGCTTGTCCGTAGGGGACAGCTGTTTTAATATGTTTAGGGTGAAAGCCAGAGAAGTGCAGCATCTTGAGGTTATCCGTGAGTTTGCAGTAGAGTGAGGTGCTGAGGTGCCTGTCCTTGATGGAGATGCATGTGCCCAAGAATGAGACTGATTCTAAAGAGTAGTCCACGGTAAGTTGGATGGTGGGATGAAACTTGTTGATATCACTGTGTAGTTTTTTCAGTGACTCCTCGCCATGGGTCCAGAGGAAGAAAATCTCGTCACTGTACCTGGTGTACAGTGCTAATTTGGAGGTCCTGTGTAACAAAGTAGTCTTTTTGAACTTGTGCATGAAAATGTTGTTATATTGGGGGTGCAAATTTGGTCCCCATGGCTGTTCCACGTATCTGGATGAAGAACTGGCTGTCAAAGGTGAAAACGTTGTGGTGGACGATGAAGCAGATGAGTTATAGGATGGTGCTCAGAGTTGGCAGTGGTTGGTATTGAGTACTGAGGCAGTAGACGTGATGCTATCATTATGGGGGATGCTGGTGTAGAGTGCTGAAACGTCCTTTATGATGAGGAATGTTCTCATTTTGACTGGTCCATGGGTGCTGAGTTTCTGCAAGAAATCTGTTGTGTTGCGACTGAAGCTGGGGTCCCCTCTAACAATGAGTTTTAAAATGCCTTCAACATAGCCAGAGAGGTTCTCATACAAGGTCACATTGCCTGATATGATGGGACGTCCCGGTGTGTTGACTTTGTATACCTTTGGAAAGCTCCAACCTTGTGTGTTGTACTTGCTGCACCCGATGTGACCTACACTATATGGAGAAATCAAATGCAGACTGGGTGACCACTTTGCAGAACACCTCTAGTCTGTGCACAAGCATGACCTCAGCCTTCCTGTAGCTGGTCATTTTAACACGGCATCCTGCTCGCATGCCCACTTGTCTGTCCTGGGCATGCTGCAGTGCACCAGTGAAACACAGTGCAAACTGGAGGAACAGTGTTTCAGCCTCAGACTAGACACTTTGGAACCTTCTGGACTTAATATTGAGTTCAACACCTTCATATTATGAACCCACTCCCACTCCTTCCCTTTCTTTTAGCTTTACTTGTTATGTTCCCTGTCCTATCTCTCTTTCCCCAACCCAATGGGACTGTCCGTTCTTTCCAGTCTAGCTGTCAGACACAACATTGTTCTCCCAGTCTCACATTCCGATCACTTAATCTGAACAATCAACATCCTTCCTCCCTCGGCACTCCACCCTCCCCAACCCCGCCCCCCAGCCCCCAACACCCCCCAAAAACTATTGGGTAAAAGCTGCACCCTCTGCAATGCATGTCCGCTCAGATGAAGCATCAACTAGACTCGAAATATCAGCTTGCTTTCTCTCCATGTTTGCTGCCTACCTGCTGTGATCTGCAGGACTTCTTGTCTTCAGTGTGGACAAGGTGTAGTCTGGATGCTGTACTCCTGAACAGGACCAGGATGAATATCCTCACAAGAAGAATCATTGTGCTGTTGAGGAAGATTTAGATTAGTAAGGGGGTAAGGAAAATTACAGTAGATTTAGATCTGATAAATTCAGAGCAGGGAAAGCGAAATAGAAAATTAATGAGTGGCTCTGAACGCAGAGAAAAATCAGATGTTGAAGAGTGTACAGCAAAAAAGTAGGTATTATAAAAAGTATATAGGGAAACGCAAGAAGTATAGCAAATAAGTTGAGGGCACATGTAGGCACAAGGTAGCATGATATTATTGCTATGATGGAAATTTGGCTGAAGAAGAGGCATAAATGGCAACATGACACCTGCACATCGGGAGTTTTCAGGTGATTTAAAGAGGGATATAAAAAAAAGTCGGGATTTACTATTATAAGTTAAGGAATCAGTTACGGCATAGAGAAGAGATAATTTTGTTTTTAAAAATCAATGAGATATTATATTGGCTGAACAGTCAATGTAAATCAAAATAATATTACAGGTCCATGCCCCTTTGTCAATTGGCATATACAGTAACTCATAAAAGCAAGCAATTTCAGAAGATGACAGATAAGATTTGCTGGATTTAATCCATAGAATATTTTGGCATCATTGCTCATTTTATCTAGATAGTAAAATTCACATTGAAATACTACAATTGAAATATTGGTGGGTATTCAGTTACTGAACTGAGATGTCCAAGTGGAATAAGTGAAACTATTGAGCAAAGCTGAACAATTCAAGATCGCATTGAGCAATTATGAAGATCTTATGGCTGGTCAGAACGTTTGGGAGCTCAATGGATCACGTTTGAATGCAATATATTCTTTTTCACTCATCTTTCACTGTCTCCAATAGATTTTAATTAACCACTTCTTGTATTGTCTGAAGTATAAATGTGCTTGCAGTCCTTAATCTGTTTTTTTTTTCCCCCTGCTTCCCCTCTCTTTTACATGCACCTGAACTCTTGAAACTCAAGGAATTGTTTTGTACTGCTTATCTCAATATCTTCCTATGTGCTGGCTATGAAGATCACAAATTAGCATAGTTGATAAATATAACGATGTTGTATTACAGCAGAGATTCAGCCTGAGGAAAAAGCAATGCGGTACAGGGAGGATGAGGAAACAATGGCTGAGTAGTGTAGTCAGGGACAGCATAAAAGCAAAAGGGAAAAAAACAGAATGTGGTAAAGGGCAGTGGGAAACCAGAGGATGGGAAGCTTACAAAGACCAACAGAGGGCAATAAGGAAGGAGATGATTAAATATAAGGGTAAGCTAGCCAGTAATATAAAGGATGACTGTAAGAGTTTCTTTAGACATATAAAGGGCAAAAGAGAGACAAAAGGGGGCATTGGGCCACTGGAAAATGATGCTGGAGAGACAATAATGGGGAACAAGAAAATAGCAGAGAAACTGACTAATTCCTTTGCATCACTGTTGATGATGGAAGACACGGGTAATATCTCAAAAATTCAAGAGAGTGAGGGGCCAGAGCTGAATACAGTGGCCATAACCAAGGAGAAGGTGCAAGAAAAACTGAATGGCCTGAGGTTGGATAAATCACCTGCACACCAGAGTTCTCAGGGGGATAGCTGAAGAGATGGTGGTGACTATTCAGGAATCACTAGAAACTGGGACGGTCCCAGAGGACTGGAAAATCACTAACGTGACATCCCTGTTTAAACAGGGAGTAAGGCAAAAGATGGAAAATTACAGACCGATCAGACTAAACCTGGTCATGGGTAAGATCCTGGAATCCATTACGAAGGATAAGATTTCTGAATACTTGGAAGTGTATTGTAAAATAGGGCAGTGTCAGCATGGTTTCATCAAGGGGATGTCATGACGGACAAATCTGCTAGAATTCTTTGAGGAAGTGATGAGCAGGTTAGACCAAGTAGAGCCAATGGATGTTATCTACCTGGACTTCAAGAAGACCTTTGACAAGGTGCCGCACAGGAGGCTACTGAGTAAGATAAGGGCCAATAGTGTCAGAGGCAAGGTGCGAGCATGGACAGAAGCATGGCTGTCTGGCAGGAAGCAGAGAGTGAGGATAAAAGAGTCTTCTCAGGATGGCAGCCGGTGACATGTAGTGTTTCCAAGAGTCAGTGCTGGAACCACAACATTTCACTTCATATATTAACGATCTAGATGAACGAAATTTGCAGATGAAACAAAGGTAGAGGGACAGGTAGCTCTGAGGAGGCAGGGAGGCTGCAGAAGGGTTTGGACAGGTTAGGAGAGTGGGCAAAGAAGGAGCAGATGGAGTATACTGTGGGAAAGTGTGAGGTCACACAATTTGGCAGGAAGAATAGAGGCATGGACTATTTTCTAAATGGGGAGAAAATTTAGAAGTCTGAAGTGGAAAGAGACTTGGGAGTTCTCATCCAGGATTCTGTCAAGTTGAACTTGCAAGTTGAGTCAGTAGTTAGGAAGGCAAATGCAATGATAGCATTTATTTTGAGAGGACTTGAATATAAAAGTGGAGATGTACTTCTGAGGCTCTGGTCAGACTACATTGACCAGAGTATTGTGCACAGTTTTGGGCCCCATATCTCAGGAAGGATGTACTGGAGCATGTTCAGAGGAGGTTCATGAGAATGGTTCCAGGAATGAAAAGCGTAACATATGAGGAATGTTTGAGGACTCTGGATCCATACTCAATGGAGTTTAGAAGGATGAGGGTAGATCTAATTGAATCATGCAGATTACTGAATGGTCTGGACAGAGTAAACATTGGGAAGAGGTTTCCATTGGTAGGAGAGACTCGGTCCCAAGGGCACAGCCTTAGAGTAAAGGGAAGACTTTTTAGAACAGAGATAAGGAGAAACATCTTCAGTCAGACAGTGGTGAATCTACGGAATTCATTGCCGCAGAAGGCTGCGGAGGCCAGGTCATTGAGTGCATTTAAGATGGAGATAACTAGGTTCTTGAGTATCAAGGGGATCAAGGGTTATGGGGAGAAAGCGTGAGAATGGGGTTGAGAAATTTATCAGCCATGATTGAATGGCAGAGCAGATTTGATGGGCTGAATGGCCTACGTCTTGTGGTCCTATCATAGGAAAGGGAATAGGCTATTCTGCCTTTGTTCCTATTTTGCCATTCAATTGGATTATGGCTCAACATGGTGATCCAACATGGTGATCCAACATGGTGATCCAACATGGTGCCATATCCCTCTACTTCTCTCCAACATATATACCGAACACAGTTTTTTTAAGAGATGACGTTCTTGATCTATGGACGTATGAATTATGCTTAAGTAAGACATCCAATCCTTCAAGCCTGCTGCATAATTTAATAAGTCCATGGTTTATTTATTTATGTTCTGAATTCACATTCCCTTCTACTCTCAATAACCTTTATTCATCTTGCCTAGCATTCCATTCACCGACTTGTTGTAACTGCATGTTAATGTTTTCTGACTCATGCATTAGAACACCTAGGAGGTTTACATCTTGAAATTCCGTAGTTATTTCCAGTTTAAACAACATCTACATTCATATTTCCTGCAAGATTAAGACAATTGTGGATCTCAAACTTCGGTCAAATCACCCCTTAATCTTCTCGACTCCAGTGAGAACAAGCACAACCTGCCCAACCTTTCCTTATAAGACATCCTGCACATTCTACATGTCAATCTAGTAAATCTCCTTGAATTGCCTCCAGTGCATTTAGCGCCTTCATTAAGTATTTAAGATGTGGTTCAATGCTTTGCATAATTTTATATGCTGATTTCCATACTCTTCTGTTCAATTTCTCTCATAATAAATGATAATATCCCATTATCCTTTTTAATCACTTGCTGTACCTGCCTGCTACATGTTGTGACTCATGCATGAGATCACCTAAATCCCAAACATCTGGGAATTCTGCAGTCAATCTCTGTTTAAGTAAATAATGTTCCAAATTTTATTACTCCTGTTAAAGTGAACAACTTCCCACAAAATACTCCAAATGCCAGCTGTAGAGAGAAAGCAAGGAATTATTAGCCTGATGTCAATAGTAAGGAAAACGCTAGAATCCACTATAAAGAAGATTTCTGAGCAGCATAGTTGGAAAACAGTCTGGACAGAGTTATCATGGATTTGCAATGGAATTACAAATTTACTGAAACTTTTTGAGGATGCAACTGGTAGAGTTGACGAGGGGAGCCAGTAAATGTGATTTACTTTGACTTTCAGAAGGTATTCGATAAGGTCCTACATAAGTGTTTATAATGCAAAATTAAAGTGTATGGGATTGAGGGTAGTGTACTGGTATGGATGGAGAGCTAACTGGCAGACAGGAAACAAAGTCTCTGTGCACTTCAGACTTCTAAATGTTCTCCCCATTTAGAAAATAGTCCATGCCTCTATTCTTCCTGCCAAAGTATGTGACCTCACACTTTCCCACAGTGGACTCCATCTGCTCCAAAGTGGACTCCATCTGCTCCAAAGCAGAAATAAACAGGTCATGTTTTCAAGTGGCAACTAGTGATTAGTGGTGTACCCAGAACTTGGACCCAAGCTATTCATGTTATGTATTGATTTAGAGGTGGGGAACTGAACGTAATATTGGGTGGGAGGGTGAACTCTCAGGACGTTGCAGAGATGCTTCAGTATGTTTGGGACAAGTTGAGTGAAAGTGAAAATGCATGGTTGATGAAGCATAATCTGGATAAATGAGAGATTATCCATTTTGCTAGCAATAACAGGAAGACAGATTATTATCTGAATGGTAATAGACTGGGAGGTAAAAACATGACCTGGGTGTCCTTGTACATCAAATGCTGAAGGTAAGCAGGAAGGTGATGAAACCAAATAGTATGTTGGCCTTCAAAGCTGGAGGATTCAAGTACAGAACAAGGATGCCTTGCTACAATTGTACAGGGTCTTGGCGAGACCACACGTGGGAGTATTTTGTGCAGTTTTGGTCTCCTTATCTGAGGAAAAATGGCTATGGAGGGAGAGCAATGAAGGTTTACCAAATTGATTTCTGGGATGGCAGGACTGATGTATGAGGAGATACTGGATGGGTTTGCATTATATTCATCGGGGTTCAGTAGAATTAGGGGGAGGGAGGGTTCATGGGAAACTGTGAAATTCAATCAGGACCTGTTTGGATAAAGACAGGAATAATGCTCTGGATGACCAGGGATGTCAGAACCAGCAGTCACTGTTTAAGGATATGGGATTGGTCATTTAAGACTGAAGACCTATCTTCACCCAGAGAGTGATGAGTCTATGAAATTCTCTGCCACAGAAAATGGTTGAGACGAAAACATTGGATTGTTTCAAAAGGGAGTACAATATAGTTTTTAGGGCTAAAATGATCAAAGAGTGTGGGGAGAAAGTGGGAACAGGATACTGAGCTGAATGGTCATCTGCCTGATATCATATGCAAACCTTCATTTATTTTATATTGCTTCCCTCCTTGGAGTAACAAAGAGACCTTTGAATCCAGGCTCATAGATCATTGAAAATGGAGTCGCAGGTATATAGGATAGAGAAGGCGATGTTTGGTATGCTTGCCTCCTTGGTCAGTGCATTGAGTGTAGGTGTTGGGAGGTCATACTGCAGCTCTACAGGACATTAGTCCTGAAACAGACTCGCTACCACAGCCACATTTGCTTCCTCAGTGCCTGCTTCCATAACCAATTCATCCCACACAGAATTCGGGCCACCTTTAAACCAGCAGAATTTGAAACCGAACAGGACAAACAAATTCAAAAACACCAGCAACGGTTCTCCTTCAAGATCCTCCGCTCCACACTCGCAGCAATGCGTCGGCTCCTAGCCTCTCTACAGTCAGCCCTGCCTCAGCTGAGGGCCACACTCTCTCAGAATTGCAAGGGACCCCTCCTTTACTATATTCTCAGGAGAATTCATACTCTCAACAAACAGTATTTCAACACCGTCTCAAACATCAAAAACTGCAAGTACAACAAACTTTTATCTACCCACCTCCATAACCAGCGCTCCTCAAACATTCCAGTAGATTCCCCCAGCCTCTGGAACTGCTCGGACGCCATTAGCCATGCGGCCACAATTGCAGTCTTGCAGCATGACATGAACAGCACTGTTTGTGACTGTCAAATTAATTGTGAACTTCAGCTTTCAATGCATGCCAGGGTTGAAAGCTTGAGCTGTAGGGAGAGGCTGAATAGGCTAGGGCTGTTTCCCTGGAGTGTCGGAGGCTGAGGGAAGGGACCTAAGGGGCAATCTTTTTCCTCCCGCAGAGAGTGGTACAAGTATGGAATGAACTGCCAGAAGAAATGGTGGAGGCTGGTACAATTACAACATTTAAAAGGTATCTGGATGGGTGTATGAATAGGAAGGGTTTAGAGGGATATGGGCCAAATGCTGGTAATTGGGACTAGATTAATTTGGGATATGTGGTTGACATGGACAAATTGGACCAAAGTGTCTGTTTCCGTGCTGTACATCTCCATGACTCTGTGACCAGTTTCCAGGCTTCAGCAGGTCATAGCAATGATATTTCCCAGCTTGCAGTTTGGGTGTTCCATTTGGGTGGTAGTCGAGACTTTGTTTGCTAGGAAGAACATATACATTTTGTTCCCATTAGAAAGAGAGATGGACGGCAAGAGAATGATAAACACTTCCTATAGGAAAAGCTTTCCAAAGGTCCCATGATGTCATCAATAGCACATATTGCTTTGTAGATTTGCTTAATGAATGCAATATTTTAATCAAGCATTAAGAAATTCACAACCTTATTCAGCTGGATTGTGATCACAGGCACATATGCAGACCACTGCCACTATTCTGTTTACAGATATGAGGGTTTATTCCAACTAAATTACAAGCTGAAATAAAAAGCAGTAAGTGCTGAAGAAACTCACCAGGTCTGGCAGCATCTGTAGAGAGAGAAAAACAGAGTTCATATTTCAAAATCTGTGGTACTTTTTCAGAACCCTGTTCTCCAGCATTTTCTGTTTTTATTTTGGATCTCAAGCATCTGCAGTATCTTGCTTTTCTTATTTTGAGTTAAATTTGAATTGTTAGTCAAATAAGCAACCAAAACTCAGGTATACAGTTAACAGCCAATTGTTACATGTATCTATTTAGGAACAGCCTGCCTTTTAGCTGTTCTGTTTTGTTCTGGCAGCTGAGGTTATACTTTAAATTTACTTTAAAATTCAGAAAACACTTTCCTTTTTAAAGTGAACAGACACTCTTTTGAGTTTGTAACAATATGATATAAATAATGTTTGATAAAGATATGTAAATAGCATGCCAACCATTGCATAAACCAGTAACATGACTATATAAATGTTCAGGGCAACACTGTGACTTATGAATGCGCACAATCCTTATGGTTGCCCTTTTGCCCTGGGGTAGCAGTCAATTTTTATTGAGTGGTGTAGACTATGAAAAGAGTTGTTGGCACTAAGTCGATGTAAGTACAATAAAAGACTATAGAGATGAGTGGGTGTGTAGGTCATGAATTAAAGCTAAGTTGTCATGGGGCTGGGAGGAGGCATGGGTTGGCATGGTGGATATGAGGACTTTTGAGAGTTGGAGGAGGGTGTGGTGTGAAGGGTGAGATCAGGAGGGCCTAATGCTCAACAATATGAAGACATAGAGCACTGAATTGTGTCTTGTTTACAGCCCATCTTGGCACTTGGTAGCCCATGTGGCCACATTCAGTCAGCTTCTGAAGATGATGTGCCCATGTCTAGTTGGTTTGGACACATTTGGAATATTGTGTGCAATTCTGTTCTCCTTCCTATAGGAAGAAGGTTGTAAAACTTGAAAGGGTTCAGAAAAGATTTACAAGGATGTTGCCTGGGTTGGAGGGTTTGAGCTATATGGAGAGGTATATAAAATCATGAGGGGGGTAGATAAGGTGAATAGCAAAGGACTTTTCCTTAGGGTGGGAGAGTTCTAAACTAGGGGGCATAGATTTAATGTGAGAGGAGAAAGATTTAAAAGGGATCTGAGGGGGGAGATTCAAGATGGCGGCGACCCAGCAAGTCTGAGTCTGTAGTGCTCTGCCTAAGACTCGGGCAAAGTGGGGCACCCACCTTCACCACACCCTTTAAATAATTTTAGATAGCTTTTGCCCAGTATAGTTAGTCATTTTACATCAAACTTGGACAGTTTGGTGTTGTTTTTTAAATAATTAAGAGCAAAAATTCCCGCAGTTCGCAACAGGCAGGACCCCTCCCCCACCCCCTTCCACAGCAGCAGAGACATCCGCAGCCGCTTCAGGGGACTTACTTGCAGAGGCGAGCCTGATCTCCGGGATCAACAAACTTCAAGAGAAGATCGACGCCTTTATTGAGGAGTCCAGGCCCAGGTGTGAGTTGTTCCCAGTTATGCTGCAGAAGCATGACCGAGAAATCAAAAAACTTGAACAGTGCGTCGGAGGGGCGGAGCAATGGGCCATGACTTCGGAGACTGCTGGTGAGTTGTCCATAGGTCAGGTCTGAGCTCTCGAGCAGCGAATCCGGAACTTGGAGGAGCACATTGATGACCTCGGCAGTCGGGGCCGTCGAAAAAATATTCGGTTGCTGGGCCTTCCCGAACGGGAAGAAGAAGGCCAGCTTGTAGACGTTTTGGAGCAATGGCTCCCACAATTATTGAAGGTGGAATCGGGACCAGGTCAGGTGCGGGTGGAGTGGGCCCCCGCCTGGTTCTATTCTGACTCCAATGTTATAGAGAAAAACAAATGCTCCTGGAAGCCTCCAGAGTCCTGGGGAAGGATCCCCAAGCCATGATGTACAAGGGTTCCAGGATTATGTTATCTCAGGACTTCTCTCCGGCAGTGGTTCACAAGAGGAGGGCATTCAATGAGGCGAAGAAACATCTAAGAGACCTAAATATTCAATACTCCATGCATTACCCAGCAACGCTGCGCTTCAGCCATCCATAACTTTGGATCACCAGAAAAAGCTAAACAATTCTTGGAGTCTCTTAAATAGACTGTGGGACTTAAACCGTATGGATAACAATTTTATTTTGCCCCCACCTTGTTTACCCTTTTTTCCTTCTTCATCTCTTTTTCATTATCTTTCCCTGGGGCTGGGCATATTCTTTACTCTCTTTTTTCCAGGTCGTGCGGCTTATTCGATTTGTGTTGGAGGAGGGTTTGTTTTGTTCTACCTCTCTTTAGAGCGGGGTTTTATTTTGTCTTTTTATTTAGTTACCTAATACTTGCTGGGATTGTAACTTTGCAGTTTTATATATTTAGATTTTGTATTATGCTTGCTAAACACACCTAGGTGTTGGTGTGGGGGTGGGGTCACTCACTTTTAACTTTGGCTTTATAGAATATTTGAATTTGTCTACTCCATTCTATAATGCCTGGGCCGAGGTCAGTGCTCTAGTTAGGAGAGGTTATGGTGGAGTTATTGACAAGTCGTCATGCCCCCTGGGAGCAAGGGGGGAAGTCTCCCTTCAAATGTGTTTTGCGTTTTTTTTAGATTAGATTAGATTACTTAGATTAGATTCCTTGTGTGGAAACAGGCCCTTCAGCCCAACAAGTCCATACCGACCCTCTAAAGACCAACCCACCCTTAGGATTAGTTTTTAATTGTGTTGGTGTAAATGTTTTAAAGAATTTTTGCATTTGTGAATTTTCTATGGTCTTTATTCAAAGTCTTTTAGGTGGGGTTCTTCTTCCTGGGGGTTCTCGGGCTTGCCAGAACGATCATGGCTAGCCATTCATTTAGGTGGTGCACCTGGAATGTCAAGGGGAGCAATTCACCAATCAAAAGGAAAAAGATATTATCAAGTCTCAAAAAAGAAAGGGTTGACATAGCTCTCTTACAGGAGACACATCTACTTGACAAAGAGCACATAAAGCTACAATAAGGTGGATTTGATCAGGCTTTTTTCTCATCTTTCAGTTCAAAAAGTAGGAGAGTAGTCATTCTTATTCGGAAGAATCTTCCTTTCCAAATGTTAAGCCAGATAAAAGATGAGTCTGGACGGAATATACTGAACAAAGCCCTAATATATAGAGAGGAATATGGAATTTTGAATCTTTATTGCCCCACCCAGCGCGCCCCTGTAAATTTGTAATGAAAGTTTTCTCTAAGTTGATGGCTTTTGGGGTCCGCCATAAAATTATAGGAGGAAATTTTAACTGTATTATGAACCTAGAGACAGATTGCATAGCTAAGAATACAATGGGTATATCTCTTAGATCTAGACAACTGGTGGATCTGAATAAGGAGCTAGGGCTAATAGATGTGTGGAGGTGCCCCTGCTCATGACTCCCTCCCCCATTCCCCCCACCATCGCACCCACTCCACTTACTGCTTGTTGGGCCGAAAGGCCTGTTTCCACACTGTAATGTAATGTAATCTAATCTAATCCCAGCTCCACACCCACACCAGATCCCAGCTCCCAGCCCAGCCAAGTTTTCACCATCCCGCCAGACCTCCCCCTCACTGAGGATGAACGATCAGTCCTCAACAAAGGACTCACCTTCAGCCCCCTCCGTCCACGCATCAATGAATTTAATACACTCTGTGACGTCGAACACTTCTTCTGCCACCTCCGCCTCCGTGCTTACTTTTACAATCAGGACTCCCGCCCACCTTCGGAGGACCCTTTCGCCCACCTCCAACACACTGCATCCACCTGGACACCCCATGCTGACCTATTACCTGCCCTCAACCTCTTCATTTCTAACTGCCGCCAGGACATTAACTGCCTCAACCTGTCTCTCGACATCTTCATTTCCAACTGCCGCCGGGACATTAACCGCCTCAACCTGTCTACCTCCCTCCCGACTCCAACCTCACACCCTCACAATGTGCAGCCCTCCACTCCCTCTGCTCCAATCCTGACCTCACCATCAAGCCAGCGGA
>NC_057710.1:146016772-146035662 GCF_004010195.1 Chiloscyllium plagiosum | reverse complement strand
GACGCCTCCTAGCAGAGCGCTTTAGGGAATATCTCCGGGACACCCGCACCAATCAACCACACCGCCCTGTGGCCCAACATTTCAACTCCCCCTCCCACTCTGCTGAGGACACGGAGGTCCTGGGCCTCCTTCACCGCCGCTCCCTCCCCACCAGGCGCCTGGAGGAAGAACGCCTCATCTTCCGCCTCAGAACACTTCAACCCCAGGGCATCAATGTGAACGTCACCAGTTTCCTCATTTCCCCTTCCCCCACCTCACCCTAGTTCCAAACTTCCAGCTCAGCACTGTCCCCATGACTTGTCCTACCTGCCTATCTTCTTTTCCACCTATCCACTCCACCCTCCTCCCTGACCTATCAACTTCATCCCCTCCCCCACTCACCCATTGTACTCTATGCTACTTTCTCCCCACCCCGACCCTCCTCTCACTTATCTCTCCACCCTTCAGGCTGTCTGCCTGTGTTCCTGATGAAGACCTGAAATGTCGAATTTTCTTGCTCCTCGGATGTTGCCTGAACTGCTGTGGTTTTCCAGCACCACTAATCCAGAATCTGGTTTCCAGCATCTGCAGTCATTGTTTTTACCTAGGACATTAATTACGCCACTTTTGAAATATTGTGTACAATTCTATTCTTCATGCTATAGGAAGGATGCTGTGAAACTTGAAAGGGTTCAGAAAAGATCTACAAGGATGCTGTCTGGGTTGGAAGATTTGAGCTATAGGGAGAGGTTGAAAAGGCTGGGGCTATTTCCCCTGCTGTGTTGGAGAAATCATGAGGTAAATGTCAAAGTCAAAGTCAAAGTCTTTTCCCTGGGTTAGGACAGTCCAGAACTAGCGGGCATAGGTTTAAGGTGAAAGGGGAAAGATCTAAAAGAGACGTAGGGGCAACTTTTTCATGCAGAGGATGGTGCATGTATGGAATGAGCTGCCACTAGAAGTGGTGGAGGCTGGTACAATTACAACATTTAAAAGGCAAATTGATGGGTATATGAATAGGAAGGGTTTGGAGGGACATGAGCTAAATGCTGGCAAATGGGACTAGATTAGTTTAGCATAGCTGGTCAGCATGAACAAGCTGGGCTGAAGGGTCTGTTTCCATGCTGTACAGCTCTATGACTCTGATTCTACATGATATACTTGTGGTACAGACCAAATAGTCACATTTTCGTGACTAATTTATGCTGATGGCATTGCTTTGTATGTTTTGTTGCTCATGGCTCTTCCTATAATTGAAAAAGTTGCTATTTCATGTAACCTCTTATTTCATCTTTTTGCTGGTGTGCAGGATCATGGAAGAATTTTGCAAACTATCTACATCTTGCTCAATTTAAAAACAGCTGTACTATGCTGCTGGTTAATGAATTAAAATTCCAAAATGTTTGTAAATATAACAATACTAAAAAAGGCATTGCAACAAACAGAAATCAATAATCTGCTACCCTTTACAACATCCATTTTGAGGAATCAGCTCGGTGTAAGGCTAGGAATATGCACTTGGTATTGTCTCAGTATCTTAACATGACTGATCGTATGAGGAAAGGCTGAGGCACTTGGGGTTGTTTTCATTGGAGAAAAGAAGGTTTAGGGGTGACTTGATAGAGGTGTATAAGATGATTAGGGGTTTAGATAGGGTCGACAGTGAGAATCTTTTTCCACGTATGGAGTCAGCTATTACAAGGGGGCATAGATTTAAATTAAGGGGGGGTAGGTATAGGACAGATGTTAGGGGTAGGTTCTTTACTCAGCGAGTCGTGAGTTCATGGAATGCCCTGCCAGTAGCAGTGGTGGACTCTCCCTCATTATGGGCATTTAAGCGGGCATTGGATAGGCATATGGAGGATAGTGGGCTAGTGTAGGTTAGGTGGGCTTGGATCGGCGCAACATTGAGGGCCGAAGGGCCTGTACTGCGCTGTATTGTTCTATGTTCTATGTTCTATGTTCTATGTCCTGGTGTACAGACTAAACCTTGTGTCTTGCCATACAAGGTGACCTCTGAGATCATCTTATGCAAATAAAGATTTTTGGTCTGTAGCCAATTTACGCACAACATGATTTGGGTTTGACATGGGATCTCCAGCACAAAGTGCAGATACCATAGAAAAAAAATGGATAGAAAACAATGCTCGAAACCCACATGCCAAATTTTCAAAAACTCACAACCTAACTAGTGAAGCTGACATTTCAATCAATGACCTTTTATCAAATGTGTTTAAAGGTCTGTATTTGAAGTGTTGCTTCTATTGCTCTCTCCAGAGATACACGCAGACATACTGAATATTTCCAGAATTTTCTATTTTTAGTACAATTCGCAGTTTTGTCTAGACTTTATCTTACCAATGTATATATGGTGGCCTAGATTTCCAATTGGCCAGACAGTCACTGGAGTTGCACTTTGGAACTCTGTAGAATGGAGCAGACTCCATGGGAATTGTCTGGGACGTTGAAGATGCCAGTGGACAGGTCATCTGTCTGTAATCCCCAAATGAATCCATAAAAAATGAGAACTCAGAAGGTTCCTCTGCAGTTAAGCTAACAGTTATCCAAGAAAACTTGAAAGGGCTCAGAAAAGAATGTTGCCAGGGTTGGAGGATTTGACCAATTGGGAGAGGCTGAATAGGCTGGGGCTGTTTTCCCTGGAGCGTCGAGGACTGAGGGGTGGCCTTATAGAGGTTTACAAAATCATGAGGGGCATGGATAGGATAAATAGACAAGGCCTTTTCCCTGGAGTGGGGGAGTCCAGAACTAGAGGCCATAGGTTTAGGGTGAGAGGGGAAACATTTAAAAGGGTCCTGAGGAGCAACTTTTTCATGCAGAGGGTGGCGAGTGAGTGGAATGAGCTACCAGAGGAAGTGGTAGAGGCTGGTACAATTGCAACATTTAAAAGGCATTTGGACGGGTACATGAATAGGAAGGGTTTGGAGGGATATGGGCCACGTCCTGGCATGTAGGACTAGATTAGGTTGGGATATCTGGTCAGCATGGACGGGTTAGACCGAAGGGTCTGTTTCCGTGCTGTACATCTCTATGACTCTATGACTCTAAACAGCTGATTTGAAGCCAATTGCAAATTCTAGGTAACAATTAAGCTGACACTCCTGCTCACCGCAAGTATTTCCAACTATACAACCCCCGACCCCTTATAACCCCAGGAACTGACAAACATTCCCCCTTGCTTCTTACCAGAACTTGCTGCTCCTCGGATGCTACCTGACCTGCTGTTCTTTTCCAGCACCACACTCTCGACTCTGATCCCCAGCATCTGCGATCCTCACTTTCTCTTACCAGAACCTCCAACACAACATGCTTTACTCCCTCCAAACCCACTGTCGCTGGCCTGAACCTCTGGGACTCATCACCAATCCACCACTGACCCTCCTGGCCACAGCACTCACGTACTGGATTTGAAAAATGCTCCCCCATCTACTGATATGTTAACCCCATAGACCGCACTATCCTGGTCCCCCAGCTGCTGGATCGAAAATGCCCTTCAAAGTCGTTTTGACACTACCCCAGATTCTCCACCTGATGTTTGACCCCTTGACCAAAGGACAATAAGGCAAAGTATAAGAAGTTGGCCACTTGGCCGAATGAGCCAGCTCCACCCATCAATGAGATGATGCCTGATCTGACAATCCTTATTCTCACAACCCCTTAGTTTCCTTACTGATTAAAATTCTGTCTCTTTCAGCCTTGAATATACTTAACAGTACAACCACTACAGTCTTCCATGGTAAAGAATTCTACAGATTGAGTGCACTCAGAAAAAGGAAAATCCTCATGTTTGGCTTCTGTCTGAGACTCTCTCACAAAGGGAACAACCTATACTATAATCTAAACTCTCAAGTCCCTTTAAATCACATATGTTTCAACAAGGTCTCTAAAACTCTAATGAGTACAGGCCCAAAACTGCAGAACCTCTCTTCATAAGAAATTCCCTTCATACTTGGAATTAACCTAGAAATCTTTTTCTTGACTACCTCCAGGGATCCAAACTGTTCATCATATTCCAGATGTCGTTTGACCAGAGCATTGTATATTTTAGGTAAAGCCTCCCCATTTTTGTACTCCATCCCCTTTGAAATAATGGACAAAATTCCATTGTCTTCCCTATTACCTGCTGATCTAGAATGCTTGGTTTTTATGATTCATGCATGGGCCTCCACATCCCTTCGTGCTGTAGCTTTCTGCTATCTTTCACCACTAAATAACATTCAACTTTTCTATTTCTCCTGGGAGAAAGTGAGGACTGCAGATGCTGGAGATCAGAGCTGAAAAATGTGTTGCTGGAAAAGCACAGCAGGTCAGGCAGCATCCAAGGAGCAGTGGAATCGACGTTTCGGGCATAAGCCCTTAAGCCTGACCTGCTGCGCTTTTCCAGCAACACATTTTTCTTTTCTATTCCTCCTGCCAAATATAACCGTTCATTTTTCCGTGTTGTATTATTTTTACACATTCTATCCATATCCCTCTGTAAACTCTTTGTGTCACTCTCACTACTTGACCTTATGTCAGCTGCAAACGTATGGACAGAAAAAGGGAGTTGGGGATAGCACCGCTAATGTAGGAATACATCAGTGCTTTAGTAAGAAGGGCCTTTAATCAAAGGATCATGATGTAGAATCAGTTTGTGCAGAACTAAAAATGCAGCATGGGGAATCAAGGGGAGTTGTCTATTACTCAAATTGTAATATTCATGCTAAACACGCCATAAATCAGAATGAACAATGTAACATTCAAACTTAATTAAATTGTTTCATATTATGGTCACTATTTTCCAATATTATTATAATGTTACTAATTATCCCTTTCTCACGACACCACCCCAAATCCAAAGTAGCCCGATCCTTAGTTGGTTCCTCAACATGCTGTTTCAGAGACTCATGGAACAAAGAACATTACAACGCAGTACAGGCCCTTCGGCCCTCAATGTTCCGCCGACCTAGAGTCATAGAGATGTACAGCACGGAAACAGACCCTTCGGTCCAACCCGTCCATGCCGACCAGATATCCCAACCATATTGGTTAAAGAATCAATCACAGTAGAGAGGAGGGATTATATGGAAAATGAAGCATCAAACGAGGCCATGCAGATCAAGCTTAGAACAAAAGGAGCAGCCACATTGTTAGATGTGGACAAATATGCCAGCAAATTTCTGAGTGCAGAAACAATATGGCTATAATAGTTGAGGATTTCAATTACCCAAAAATCAACTGGAATACCACAAAGGGCACATAATTCTTGAAATGCATTCCACAGAACTTTTCTAGCCAGCATGTAAGAAACCCAACGTGATATAGTGCAATCTTCTATTCAGTCTGGGGAAATGAGGCAGGAATAATGAATGAACTTTTGGGCATGATTATAATACTGTTATCAAAAAGGCAAAAAACAGAACACATGTAAAAGTTCCAAATTGGAAGAAAGACAACTTGACAAAGCTGAGATGAACTGGCAAAAGTGGACTGGGTGCAGCTACTTGAGGGGAAGTCAGGGATAAGTTAGTGGAACGCATTTAACAGTAATGATCAACAGACACTGTAGACATGCCTCCACAAAAATTAAGGACGATACTCCCAAATCTAGGGTCTCACGATTATCCAGAAGAATAAATTGCAAGATCAAGCTGAAAAATTGAGCTTATTACTACTTTTTGAAGAAACGTGAAGAAACTTAAGAGTAGTGTGACAGATGGGTGAAGTGAAATAAGAAACTGGGAAAGCAAAATCCAGTTTTGGATCTTCTAATTTTGATTTGTTTAGCAAGTACTTCCCTCTTTTCTGTCCACAACGTTTCCATTTTTTTTAAACCTCTTTGAGAGTTATACCCATTACAGTGCTGTCCTTACATATGTGTGTGGAACCAATCTGAAGCCCATCTAACCTACATTATTTCGTTATCGTCCATATGTTTATCCAATGATCATTTATATGCCCTTTAAGTTGGCGAGTCTACTACTGTTGCAGGCAATGTATTCCATGCCCCACTACCCTCTGATTAAAAAATCTACCTCTGGCATCTGTCTTATAACTATCACCCCTCAATTGTGCTAGCCATCACCATCCAAGGAAAAAAGCTTTCACCATCCATCCTATTGAACCCTCTGATTATCTTATATATCTCTATTAAGTCACCTCTCAACCTCATTCTCCAACAAGAACAGCCCCAGTTCCCTCAGCTTTTCCTCATAAGATCTTCCCTTCATACCAGGCAACATCCTGGTAAATCTCCTCTGCACCCATATCCTTCCTGTAATGCAGTGACCATAACTGGACGCAATGTTCCAAGTGTGGCCCCATCAGAATTTGGCACAGCTGCAACATGACCTCATGGTTCTGAAACTTAATCCCTATATCAATATGGGCTAACACACCGTATGCCTTCTTAATCTTACCAACTTGGGTGGCAGCTTCCAGGGATTTATGCACAGGGACACAGATCTCTCTGCTCATCTACACTACCATTAGCCCGGTACTCTGTATTCCTGTTGCTCCTTCCAAAGTGAATCGTCTCACACTTTTCTGCATTAACTCCATTTGCCACCTCTCAGCCCAGCTGTGCAGCTTATCCATAACCCTCTAATCTGCAAAATCCTTCCACACTAACCACAATTCCACTGACTTTAGTGTCATCTACAAATTTACGAATCCGTCCTTCTATGCCCTCATCCAGGTCAGTTATAAAAATGACACACAGCAGTGGCGCCAAAACAGATCCTTCCACTAGTAATTGAGCTCCAGGCTGAACATTTCCCATCAACCACCACCCTGTGTCTTCTTAGAGCTAGCCAATTTCTGATCACCCTCAATCCCATGCCTCTGTATTTTGTGCAATAGCCTACCGTGGGGAACCTTATCAAACAATGGGGCATTGCAACAGTCTAGAGTAGGTTCACTGGGCTGATATCAGGTGTGGATTGAAAAAATATTCAGAGGTGCTCCTACACATAACTGAATATTTTTTCCTCATCACCAAAGCACCTGTGGTATTTGTTTTCCATTCATTAACCACCATCAGACAATTACTCATGTTTTCAATTGAATTTATGTGCAAAGCTCATTAGTGCAAGCCATCAGAGATGGTTGAGGGAAAATATTCAGTCTGTAGCCCAGTTACTAGTGGTGTGCCACAAGGATCTGTTTTGGGACCACTGCTGTTTGTCGTTTTTATAAATGACTTAGACGCAGGCATAGGTGGATGGATTAGTAAATTTGCAGACGACACTAAAGTCAGTGGAGTACTGGACAGTTTGTAAGAATGCTACACATTGCAGGGGGTCTTGGATAAACTGCAGAATTGGGCTGAGAGGTGGCAAATAGAGTTCAATGCAGCTAAATGTGAGGTGATGCACTTTGGGAAGAATAACAGGAAGGCAGAGTACTGAGTCAATGGAAAGATTCTTGGTAGTGTGGATATGCAGAGGGATCTTGGAGTCCGTGTACATAGATCCCTGGAAGTTGCCACCCAAGTGGATAGTGCTGTTAAGAAGGCATACGGTGTGTTAGGTTTCATTGGTAGAGGGATTGAGTTCCGGAACCACAATGTCATGCTGCAACTTTACAAAACGCTGGTGCGGCCACACTTGGAATATAGTGTACAGGTTTGGTTGCCATATTCGGGAAGGATGTGGAAGCATTGGAAAAGGTGCAGAGGAGATTTACCAGGATGTTGCCTGGTCTGGAGGGAAGGTCTTATGAGAAAAGGCTGAGAGACTTGGGTGTGTTCTCATTGGCAAGAAGAAGGCTCAGAGGGGATTTGATAGAGACATACAAGATGATCAGAGGATTAGATAGGGTAGACAGTGAAAGTCTTTTTTCGAGGATGATGATGTCAGCGTGTACGAGAGGGCATAGCTACAAATTGAGGGGTGATAGATTTAAGACAGATGTCAGAGGCTGGTTCTTTACTCAGACAGTGGTAAGGGCATGGAATAACCTACCTGCCAATGAAGTTAACTCAGCCACATTAGGGGAATTTAAACAATCCTGAGATAAGCACATGGATGATGTTGGGATAGTGTAGGGGGACGAGCTGAGAATAGTTCATAGGTCGGCACAACATCAAGGGCCGAAGGGCCTGTTCTGTGCTGTATTGTTCTATGTTTTATGTTCTATGTTCTATCAAAAGGTGAGGGAGAGGTGAGTGTGGGCTAAATAGAGAGACTGTCATGAGAAAATTGAATGAATTGGGGCTTTACATATTGGAATGTAGAAGAATGAGATGCGACCTTACTGAAATGTACAAAGATTCTTAGGAGAGTTGACAGAGATTAGATTAGATCCCCTACACGATGGAAACAGGCCATTTGGCCCAACAAGTCCACACCGACCCTCTGAAGAGTAATCCACCCCCATCCTATTTTTACCCCTGACTAATGCACTAACACTATGGGTGATTTAGCATGGCCAATTCACCTGACCTGCACATCTTTGGACTGTGGGAGGAAACCGGAGCACCCGGAGGAAACCCACGCAGACACGGGGAGAACGTGCAAACTCCACACAGTCAGTCGCCTGAGGCGGGAATCGAATCCAGGTCCCTGGCGCTGTGAGGCAGCAGTGCTAACCACTGTGCCACTGTGCCGCCCAAGAATTGATAGAGAAAGGCTGCTTCCATCATGAGGTGCTTTTAGGAGCAGAGGGCACAATGTCAGAATGAGAAGTCTCACGTTTAAAACTGAAATAAGATGGAAATACCTCTGAGAGTAGTGAATCTGTGGAATTCTTTACTGCAGAGGATTGCTGAGGCCAGGTCATTAAGTATAGTCAAGGCTAAGATACACAGATTTTTTTAATCAGTGTGGAAATCAAAACCTATGGGGATAGGGTAGGAAAGCGGACTTGAGGATTATCAGATTGCCTATGATCTCTGAATGACAGAGCAGACTAGACAGGCTGAATGATCCACATCTGCTTCTACATTTTATGGTCTGATATTTTTCCAGTTCACAAGCTAGCTGTACCTTCGGACCCTTTTTTCAGGGTAAGAGAGTAGTCTTAGATCCACTTCAAGCTGAAAGAGGAATTCTGTCATGTTATGGTCAGTCATCCAGAGACTTCATTACCACAAGGTTGTTGATTAATCCTGTCTCATTACTCATTCACCAGTTCTAGACTTGCCTGCTCTCTGGTTGACTCGACAACTAGTTGAACAAAGTATCAGATTGCCTTGTAACATTAAAACAGGACAGCACTGTACAGGCCCTTCGTCCCTTGACGGATTGGCCAGCAAAAGAGACATAGATATATATTAGAATAACCCATAGCTGAAATTCTGGTGCAGAATTTGGAGCAATAGCATTTGTTTTTATTCTGTATAGGCGTGCATTTATTGTTCATCTCTAATTGCCCAGAAGGTAGTTGAGCTAACCATACTGCTATGGATTCGTGCAAGGATGGCAGATTTCCTTCCCTAAAGGATGTTAGTGAACTAGATGAAAATGGACTGAATTGAATTCCAAGCACTGTTCAGGTGAGTTTGAGGATTACGAGGTTCTGTCAACACTTATCATTCAGACAATAAAATCTCAAATCACAAAATTAGAGATTCATGTAACATGGATAATATAATCATAATGGTTGACTTCAATTAACTTATAGAGAAAGTGAGGGCTGCAGATGCTGGAGATCAGAGCTGAAAATGTGTTGCTGGAAAAGCGCAGCAGGTCGGGCAGCATCCAAGGAGCAGGAGAATCGATGTTTCCTGAAGAAGGGCTTCTGCCCGAAACGTTGATTCTCCTGCTCCTTGGATGCTGCCTGACCTGCTGCACTTTTCCAGCAACACATTTTCAGCTTCAATTAACTTATAGTCTGGGTTAAAGAAGTCAGCACTAATGATATGGAGGATGAATTCCAATTGTGTGTATGAGATGGGTTTCTGAAACAGTATGTTGAGGAACCAACTAAGGATTGGGTTACATTGGATTTGGTGCACTGTCGTGAAAAAAGGATAATTAATAACATTGCTACCAAGAGAAATAGTGACCATAAAATAAAATTTAACATTTAAATGCGGCTTTGTTCATTCTGAAACGAGGACCTTCAATCTGTGTGAAGGAAACAATGAACGTATGAGAATCAGTTTGGCGAGGATGGATTGGGAAAACACACTAAATGATTTTATGGTTGTTATGAAGACTTATGTGATCCTTAGGTTTATAAGATTAGATTCCTTACAGTGTGGAAACAGGCCCTTCGGCTCAACAAGTCCAGACTGACCCTCTGAAGAGTAACCCATCCAGATTAATTCCCTTACAATATTATCCTATATTTACCCCTGACTAATGCACCTAACCTACACATCCCTGAACACTATGGGCAGTTTAGCATGGCCAATTCACCTGACCTGCCCATCTTTGGACTGTGGGAGGAAACTGGAGCACTGGGAGAAAACTCACGCTGATACGGGGCAGAATTTGCAAACTCCACACAGACATTCACCTGGGGCTGGAATCGAACCCAGATCCCTGATGCTGGGAGGTAGCAGTGCTCGCCACTGAGCCACCATGCTGCCTATCTGTCCTATATCTATCACCCCTGAATTTAAAGCTATGTCTCCTTGTGCTAGCCATCACCATTGGAAAAAAAAGACTCACTGTCCACCCTATCTCACCATCTGATTATCTTATACGTCTCAAGTAAGTCATCTCTCACCCTTCTTCTCTCTCATGAAAACAGCCTCAAGTCCCTCAGCCTTTCCTCGTAAGACCTTCCCTCCATACTCGGCAACATCCTGGTAAATCATCTCTGAACCCTTTCCAAAGCTTCCACATTCTTCCTATAATGCAGTGGCCAGAACTGTATGCAATACTCCAAGTGCGGCCGCACCAGAGTTTTGTACAGTTGCAGCATGATCTCGTGGTTCTGAAACTCAATCCCTCGACTAATAAAAGCTAACACACCATATGCCTTCTTAAAAACCCTATCAATCTGAGTGGCAACTTTCAGGGATCTATGTACATGGAGACCGAGGTCTCTCTGCTCATCTACATTACCAAGAATCTTACCATTAGCGCAGTACTCTGCATTCCTGTTGCTCCTTCCAAAGTGAATCACCTCACACTTTTCCACATTAAACTCCATTAGGCACCTCTCAGCCCAGCTTTGCAGCTTATTTATGTTCCTCTGTAACCTGCAACATCCTTCAGCACTGCACACAACTCCACTGACCTTAGTGTCATCCGCAAATTTACTAGATTAGTGGTGCTGGAAGAGCACAGCAGTTCAGGCAGCATCCAAAGTCCAGAATCTAGTTTCCAGCATCTGCAGTCATTGTTTTTAGTTCGCAAATTTACTAACCCACCCTTCTATGCCCTCATCCAGGTCATTTATATAAATGACAAACAGCAGTGGACCCTCAACAGATCCCTGCGGTCCACCACTAGTACAATTTTAAGATTGTCAGCAAGAGATGAGGAGAAACTTCTTTACTCAGAGAGTTGTTAGGATTTGGAATGTGCTACCTAGGACAGTCTTGGAGGTGACTCTATGTGAGGTTCCAAAACAGAGGTTGATATATGTTTAAAAGTGATGAATTTAGAGGGTTATGGAGATAAGGCTGAAGAATGCACTAGCTGGGGTATTTCTTTTAGGTACTGGTTACAGGTACAATGGGTCAAATGGCCTCCTTCTGTCCTGTAAAATTCTATGATTCTATGATTCTAGACAATAGCTAGTATTTAAAGAAATATTACGTCTTCGAGAGCAGATATATATATATGTCCTCAAGGCACAAACATCCAAAATGAAAGGAAAACCATAGTTAAGGAAAGAAATTAAAGAATGCATATGGCTAAAGTGGCTTGTATAAATGCTCAAATGGTGATATATTTAAAGCTCAGGAGCAATTTAAGATTCAGCAAAGGAAGGATAAGAAACCGCTAAAGAAAGGGAGAAGAGAAATGAATGCAAGCAAGAAAGGACATAAAAGTGAATTGTAAACGTTTCTATTAATGTGTGAGAGGAAAAAGATTTGCAAGGATAAATATGAACCAATTGCAGGTAAGGACATGAACATTTATAATATAGAACCTGGGAATGAGAGACCGAGTTTAATTTAGTAAATGCAAGTTGTTGCATTTTATTGGGTTAAACCAGGGCAGGACTTATACAGTCCACAGTAGGGCCCTGGGAGTGTTATAGAACAAAGAGATCTAGGTGTAGAGGCTCATAGCTTCTTGAAGGTGGAGTCACAGGTAGACAGGTTGGTGAAGATGGCTTTTGGCATTGAATCATAGAATCATAGAGATCTACAGCACGGACACAGATCTTTCGGTCCAACTTGTCCATACTGACCAGATAACCTAACCTAATCAAATCCCATTTGCCAGCACTTGGCCCATATCCCTCTAAACCCTTCCTATTCTTAGACCTATCCAGATGTCTTTTAACTGTTGTAATTGTACCAGCCTCCACCACTTCCTCTGGCAGCTCATTCCATACACGTACCACCCTCTGCATGAAAACGTTGCCCCTCAGGTCATGTTTGCTTTCAGCTGTCAGAACATTGAGTAGAGGAGTTGGGACTTTTTGTTGCAGCTGTACAAGTTATTCGTGAGGCTACATTTGGAGCTCTCTGTGCAGTTCTAGTCAACCTACTATAGAAAGGATATTATTAAACCAGAAGGAGTGCAGAAAAGATTTACTCGGATGCTTCCTGGACTGGAAAGTTTGAGTTATACGGAGAGGCTGGACACGCTGGGACTTTTTCCAGGTCAATATTGGTAATTAGGAATTTCATTAGGCTGCCAATATCAATGGACAGTGGCATAATTTCAATAAATGGGGTAAGAAAATTTGGAAATACACGAGAAGAATGAAGGAGCCATTTATATTTTCAATATATTTTCTTAATTTATTCTGTCTAATTTAGTCTTTGTGTTTCAAAGTAATTTTTCTGAATTTAGATTGTTTTTAAATGCCCCACCAAGCTTTTATGGCATGCTTTTTGTTATTTATGAACTCATTTCCGAATGAGATTGGGCAAGTGACATAAAAAAGGACTTAGGAGACAAATTATTTCTTTTTACTTTTCATTGTATAGGATTACATAACATATTCAGTACCAAAACATGGCAACAACAGAGATTGCTGGTAAAAATTCAGCAGGACTGTCAGGATTTGTGGACAGAAAGCAGAGTCAAGTGACCCTTCTTCGGAGCTGATTGTAACTAGGAAAAGGTTGGTATATAGACAAAGACTTTGCAATTTTTCTAGAAGATTTTGTTTCTAATTTTCAGCACATGCAGTTTTTCTTTTATTCACAGAAACAGCATCATCACTGTTCATGCTCCACTAAACCATCCTTGCTTTCCCATCTGAATTTACCATTCAACTACACATTCCCTTCTCTCAGGAATGCACATCCAGCTTTCCCTTAAATGTGTCTTGATTATTTGCTTCAACCACTGTCTGTTCTGAATGTTTCACATTCTAACTATGCTGTTGGCCAAGATGTTTCTTCTAAGTTCCTTACATTCCTTACTGGCCTCAAATGGATGTAAGGAGATTCTAGTTTGCAAAGTGGTCAAATATGAAACTGCTGTCCACTTGCAAAAGGACTTTTATGCCCTTCTACAAAAAAAACTCATGAAATTTCAGGAGGTTATCGTCCATGTTTGAAATACTGCATTAATATTTTAATCCTCTGTATCATTTTCTCTGTGGTCTTTTCAACAGCTTGTAAAGGAAGTTACATCCATAACCAATTCTGAGGTTTTCTTTGACATAGTGAGCATTACTTTTCACTGAAAACATGCTTGATCAATGCATTCAATCTTTTTAAATAGCAAATCTTGCTTGTGACCTACTCTTTCATTGCAGTTACTTCTTTAAATTCAGATTTATGTCATTTTTAGCTGACTATTCCTGTGTAGAGCCGACGCCAGAACCCCTGCCTTTTTATTAGAATATGCCAGCTATTGAGAGATGCTCAGGGACAGGAAGCTTTCAGAACTATGGTGCTGAAAATCCTACAATTCAGTGCAGCCACTTGTGATTGAAGAAGAATCTGTTTCATCTGAAAAAATCCTTATATAGTAACTTTGTGTGGCAAATTTGGAACACTGGGATTTTTCAGTGAGAGGCCTGACATGCTGTTTCTTTTAAGTTTGATTTTTACATAGAAACCAGCTTCAAAGGTGAGTGAATTGCATTGAAATAATGAGAATGTTGGAAATACTCAGCAATTGAAGCAGCACCCATGGGAAAAAAAAAACAATTTATTGGATGTGCATAGAATATAGAATTAAAATACAAATCTCTGCAACTCAACACCAATTCAGTGGCATTCTCCCACTTGTGGTTTTAACGGAAATGGTTTAGAATGGTCTGCTCTCCAATATCTTGCACTGAGTACGACTAATAAATGTTAAGGTGCAGACAACCACTACTGAACAACTTTATGTACATCTCCCCAACAAACAGGGCCAAAGAGAACACAATAAAACAAAGTTCAGGTCATTGAGCGTACGACAATTGTGTGTAAATATTTTCATAATTATGTGCCATAAATTAGAAATTGGCTGAGTGGCAAAAGACAGACAGTAGAGATAATGGGAAGGTACTCTAACTTGCACAATGTCACCAGATCTGTCTCACAAGGAATTATGCTGTGAGCTCAACTATTCATTGGATGGAATGTTGTAGGGGTTTCAGTGGGTTATGGTGAGACTGTGATAGAATTGGATAAGAGGTCCACTGAGCCCTATATTGACATGAGGAGAATCTTGGCCCATCTTTTATGCTTTTGCTGAATTTCTTGTAGAAGCGAGTTACCAAATGTAGAGGATTAATTCTTGTTGAATGCCTTGTTAACAGCTTCTTATTTACCAAAGATGTTAAACAAGCTGACTATTTGTTCTGAAGCACCTCTATATTGGTACCTCAAAGCTCACTTCATTTAAGGCCTGTTTGCATGCTCCCAGCATCCATGCCTTGCCAATTAGTACAGTCCTCAGGGGGGAGAGAGAGAGAGAGAGAGAGGGAGAGTCCTGGATCCAACGATTTTCATTCAGCTGCTTCACCAGTTACCCTCATCCATTAGAAGTGTTTGCCGATGACTGTATAACGTTCAGCACAATTATTGACTCCTCAGATACTGAGGATACCATATCAGCAAGACCTGGACAATATTTAAGCCAGGCTGAAAAATGGCAAGTAACATTTGTGTCCCATAAATGCCAGTCAATGCCATCTCCAATCTAATCACTACCCTCTGACATTCAATGGTGTTACAATCATTGAATACCCTGTAATCAACATCGTGAGGGTTACCATTGACTGGAAACTCAATGCTTAT
The DNA here is from genome assembly GCF_004010195.1 of Chiloscyllium plagiosum. Classification (NCBI taxonomy): domain Eukaryota; kingdom Metazoa; phylum Chordata; class Chondrichthyes; order Orectolobiformes; family Hemiscylliidae; genus Chiloscyllium; species Chiloscyllium plagiosum. Next base: position 146,020,367 of record NC_057710.1, on the reverse strand, counting down.
GCTGGACTCGCAACATTACAGTGGCTGCAAAACCAGGTCAAACTCTAGGAATACTGTACAGAGTAACTCACCTCCTGATTCCTCAAAGCCTGTTCACCATTTGCAAGGTTCAAGTGTGGAGTATGATATTCCCCATTTTCCTGGATGAGTACAACTGTACCAAAACTCAAGAAGTTTGGATACCTTGCAGGGCAAAGCAGCCTGCTTGATTCGCACCACATTCACAAACATCGATTCCCTCCATTGCCAACCCTCAGTAGCAATGTACAAAATACAAGTTGCACTGCCGAAATTCAGCAAAGATCCTTAGATATCACCTTCCAAACCCATGACCACTACCATCTAGAAAGACAAGGGCAGTAGGTACATGGGCACACCACCACCTGCAAGTTCCTCTTGCAGCCACGCAACATCCTGACTTGGAAATATGTTGTCATGCTTTCAGTCTTGTTGCGCCAAAATCCTGGAATTCCTTCCCCATTGTGGGGGAGTCACAGCACATGGACAGTAACAGTTCAAGAAGGTAGCTCACTACCACCTTAAGAGCAACTAAGAATGGGCAATAAATGCTGGTCCAGTCAATGCTCACATCCCATGAGTGAATAAAAGTAAGTCACACAAGCCAGGCAGCTTACCTTGCTGGTCAGCATTTCTCAGTCAAGGAGGTGTACATCTTGCTATATGGCCGCGTGCTATCTTGATCTTACACCTATGCAATGTGTTAGCAGCTTATGCAGCAAACAAATTGCTTTTGCAGTAAGCAGGCAGCCATGTCTTAGCGGAATAATCCTTACTGAAGGCTATGGAACATAATAAGTCAAGGGAAACCTCCAGCAACAGTCCAATGGATTTACCATCATCAGGCATTCAGTCAGGGTGTTGTTAATATATACCTACCATTCATTCCTGATGAAGGGCTTTTGTCCAAAACGTTGATTCTCCTGCTCCTCGGATGCTGCCTGACCTGCTGTGCTTTTCCAGCACCACACTCTCGACTCTGATCTCCAGCATCTACAGTCCTCACGTTTTCCTAGACCTACACACATTTTAAAAAGCAAACCTCATTTAATAGCCACACAACCGTTGTTGCTATGATCATGTGACTGGACCTAGCAGTAACTTTTGGAAGCTTCTCAGAAGGCAACATCACTAGACAATCAATGCCTAATGTACCCCCCTGCTGAGACAGAAATATTATACTTCTCCAGAGATTGGTGAGCCTGTCAATTTATTTACCAGGTAAAGTGATTAAGGCCAAAACATGAAATATTTTGAAGGAGTCATATATAATTACTAGGGCTATAGGGATCAAAGGGAGAAAGCAGGAACAGGTGACTGAGTTGGATGATTAGCCATGACATTATTGAATGGTGCAGCAGGCTTGAATAACCTATTCTTGCTCCTCCATTTTCCATGTTTCTGTGCTTAATGGTTGAACTGTCTGCAATGCAAGCTCTTATCTGGATGATAATGGCTTCTGTTCTCCCAGGAGGTTCACACAAGTGAATCCTAGAGTAAACCCTTGTTAGCTGTACAGCAGATAGTTAGCGTGTGAACACTCCTTCAATTCACACCTACAATTAAAACCAATACTTGTCGATTCAGGTTGTGAAGCTGATGGCTTTGCAAAACTGATAAAGGGTCACTAATTTGAAACATTAACTATTTTCTCTCATTAGATGCCGCCAGACCTGCTATGTTCCTCCAGTGCTCTCTGATTTTGTTCCACCTTTTATCTTGTTTAAAGCATAAAGTTACGCTGTTTTACTTTTAAATCAGAAACACTTGGAAACTAAAACAAGAGCTTATAGAATCATAGGATTGTACAGCACAGGTGAGGCCCTTCAGCCCATCTAGCCTGTGTCAACCTATCAATACTAGCCTCACTTCCTGGCACTTGTTCCATAGCCTTGAATGCGATGACATTTCAAGTGCTCATTCTGTACGTTTTAAAGGTTGGAGTTTTCCATCTCTACTACTATCCCTGGTGTCGCATTCCAAGGTCCTACTCTAGTGAAAAATGTTTTCCTTAAATTGCCTTTCAACCTCCTGCCCTTCACTTTAAAATTATGCTAACTTGTTATTAACTCTTCAAATAATGGGAACAGCTGCTCCCTTTTAACCTTGTTCAAGCCCCTCAAACTGATATGCCTCATTCAGGTCCCTCCTCAGCCTCCTCTGCTCTAAAGAAAACAACTCAGGCCTTTCCAGCCTCTCTTCATAGCTAAAATAGCTCCAACTCAGGCAATATCCTGGCGAATCTCTTCTGCCCCCTACTCCAGTGGAATCACATCCTTTCTATAGTAAGGCAAACAACTGCTCACTGTACTTCAGCTGTGGCCTAACCAAAGCTTTGTCCAGCTCCAACATAAAGCTCTAATGTGTACCAGAACTGATAAAGACAAATATTCTATTTGCATCCTTAAACGTGCTCTTAACCTGCCCTGCCACCTTTATGGATCTGTGGGCAAGCATCCCGAGATCCTTGTTTCTCTGAACTTCCACGTGTCCTTCTGTTCATTGAGAAAAATGGGTGCTCAAAGTGCATCATATGACACGTTTCATTGACCACTGATTTGCTCAACCATCTATAACTTCCTGAAACTAAAGACCTTCTTCCTCACAATCAACAATCCAGGCAATCTTTGTGTCATCTAAAAGGTTTCTTTCACATTTCACATTTTCATCTCTATTGTCAGATATATCATAAATAATAACAAATCCAGCACTGACCCCTGTGGTATGCTATTGAACACTGACCTCCAGTGACACAAACAGCCTTCTACCACCACCCTTTGTTTCCTATCACAGAGCCAATTTTGGATCCATCTTGCTAAGTTATCCTGGATTTCATGTTCCACCTTCTTTATCAATTTCACATGTGGGATCTTGTCAAAGGCTTTTCTGAAATTCACAAACTACACCAACTGCACTACCTTCATCTACAAACCCTGGTTACTTCAAAAAATTCAATCAAAAGTATGCTTTCTCTTTGGGATCATTATGCTGACTATCCCTGATTGAAATTTTCCTTTTCAACTGGAAAGGATTTCACTCCTTTAGAAGTTTCTCCAATAGTTTCCCTATCATTGATACAAACTCTGATTTCATAGAAAACTCTGAGGACACATCTGGTTTGTGGTTGTGAAAGGTCGTTGATTTTATTTCTTTATTATTCCTTTGTTGGATGTCACTGGCAAGGCCAACGCTTATTGCATTCCTAATTGACCTTAACAGGTAGTGGTGAGTCACATTCTTTAACTTCTGCAGTCCATCCATTATAGGTAAAGATACATTGCTGTTAAGGATGGAGTTCCATAGATATGTGCGAAGGAAAAGCTGGTGATATTGTGTGCTCTAGGGAGGAGCTCACACCTGGTGGTGTTTTCAAACATCTTGTTCTTATGGAGTCATAGAGACATAGCGATGCACATCACGGAAACAGACACCTCCATGCCGACCAGATATCCCAACCCAATCTAGTCCCATTTGCCAGCATCTGGCCCATATCCCTCTAAACCCTTCCTATTCATATACCCATCCAGGTGCCTTTTAAATGTTGCAATTGTACCAGCCTCCACCATTTCCTCTGGCA
>NC_057710.1:145978480-146014299 GCF_004010195.1 Chiloscyllium plagiosum | reverse complement strand
TTAAATGTTGCAATTGTACCAGCCTCCACCATTTCCTCTGGCAGCTCATTCCATACACGTACCACCCTCTGTGTGAAAAGATGGTCACTTAGGTCCCTTTTATATCTTTCCTATCTCACCCTAAACCCATGCCTTCTAGTTCTAGACTACTCACCTCAGGGAAAAGAACTTGTCTATTTCTCCTATCCATGTCCATCATGATTTTATAAACCTCTATAAAGGTCACCCCTCAGCCTCTGTACTCCAGGGAAAACAGCCCCGGCCTATTCAGCCTCTCCCTATAGCTCAAATCCTCCAACCCTGGCAACATCCTTGTACATCATTTCTGAACCCTTTCAAGTTTCACAACATCCTTCCAATAGGAGGGAGACCAGAATTGTACACAATATTCCAACAGTGGCCTAACCAATGTCCTGTACAGCCGCAACATGACCTCCCAACTCCTATACTCAGTGGTCTGACCCATAAAGGAAAGCATACCAAACACCTTCTTCACTATTCTATCTACCTGTGACTCCACTTTCAAGGAACTATGAACCTGCACTCCAAGGTCTCTGTTCAGCAACATGCCTCAGAACCTTAACATTAAGTGTATGTGTCCTGCTCTGATTTGCTTTTCCAAAATGTAATGCCATGCGTTTATCTAAATTAAACTTCATCTACCACTCCTCAGCCCATTGACTCATCTGTTCAAGATCCCATTGTAATCTGAGGTAACCTTCTTCACTGTCCATTACACCTCCAATTTTGGTGTCATCTGCAAACGTACCAACTATACCTCCTATGTTCACAACAAAATCATTTATATAAATGACAAAAAGTAGTGGACCCAGCACCGATCCTTGTGGCACTCCACTGGTTACAGGCCTCCAGTCTGAAAAGGAACCCTCCATCACCATCCTCTGACTTCTACCACTGAACCAGTTCTGTATCCAAATGGCTAGTTTTCCCCGTATTCCATGAGATCTAACCTTGCTAACCAGTTTACATGAGAAACTTGTCGAACACCTGACTGAAGTCCATATAGATCATGTCCACTGCTGCACCCTCAATTCTCTTTGTTACTTCTTCAAAACACTCAATCAAGTTCAAGAGATATGACTTCCCACACACAAAGGCACGCTGACTATCCCTAATCAGTCTTTGCCTTTCCGAATACATGTACATCCTGTCTCTTAGGATTCCCTCCAACAATTTGCCCACCACCAATGTCAGGCTCACCAGTCTATAGTTCCCTGGCTTTTCCTTAACATCTTTCTTAAACAGTGGTCCCATGTTAGTCAAGCTCCAGTCTTCTGGCACCTCACCTGTGACTATCGATGATACAAATATCTCAGCAAGGGGCCCAACAATCACTTCCCTAGCTTCCCACAGAACTCAAGGGTCCACCTGATCATGTCTTGGGTATTTAGCTTTTTTTAAATATGTTTCAGATATCCAGCACCACCTCCTCTGTAATATGGATATTTTTCAAGATGTCAGCATCAATTTCCTTACATTCTATATCTTCCAAGTCCTTTTCCATAGTAAACACTGATGACAAATACTTGTTAGTATCTCTCCCATCTCCTGTGGCTCCACACAAAGGCTACCTTGCTGATCTTTGAGGGGCCCTATTCTCTCCCTGGTTACCATTTTGTCCTTAATGCAATTATGAAATCCCTTTGTATTCTCCTTAACCCTATTTGCCAAAGCTGTCTCATGTCCTCTTTTTGCCCTCCTGATTTCCCTCTTAAGTATACTCCCATTGCCTTTATAGTCTAAGGATTCACTCGATCTATCTTGCCTATACCTGACATATGCTTCCTTCTTTTTCTTAACCAAAATCTTGATTTCTCTGATCATCCAGTATTCCCTATACCTACCAGCCTCTCCTTTCACTCCAACAGGAATATGCTGTTTTTGGATTCTTGTTATCACATGTTTGAAGGCTTCCCATTTTCCAACCATCCCTTTACTTCAGCAATCTGCTCCCAATCAACCTTTGACAGTTCTTGCCTAATACCGTCAAAATTAGCCTTCCTAGAACTTCAACTGTTAGATCTGATCTATCCTTTTCCATCACTATTTTAAAACTAATAGAATGATGTTCACTGGCCTCAAAGTGCTCCCCCACTGACACCTCAGTCACCTGCCCTGCTTTATTCCCAAGAGTAGGTCAAATTTTGCACCTTCTCTAGTAGGTACATCCACATACTGAATCAGAAAATTGTCTTGTACACACTTAACAAATTCCTCTCCATTTAAACCCTGAACACCCTGGCAGTCCAAGTCTATGTTTGGAAAGTTAGAATCCCCTACCATAATCACCCTATTATTCTTACAAATAACAGATCTCCTTACAAATTTGTTTCTCAGTTTCCGTCTGAATATTAGGGGTATATAATACAATAATCAATAAGGTGATCATCCCTTTCTTATTTCTCAATTCCACCCAAAGAACGTCCCTTGATGTATTCCCAGGATTATCCTCCCCAAGTACAGCAGTAATGCCATACCTTATTAAAAACACCACTCCTCTTCCCTTTCTATCCTTCGGATAGCATTTGTATCCTGGAACATTAAGCTGCCAGTCTTTTCCATCCCTGAGCCACTTTTCTGCAATTGCTGTGATATCAGTCCCATGTTCCTAACCATGCCCTGAGTTCATCTGTCTTCCCTGTTAGGCCTCTAGCATTGAAGTAAATGCAGTTTAATTTCTCAGTCCTGCCTTATTCTCTGCTTTGTTCCTGCCTGCCCTGACTGTTTGACTTGCACCCTTTCCCAACTGTACCAGTTTCAGACTGATCTCTTTCTTTATTATTTCCCTGTCCCTTCCCCACCCCATCACTTTACTAGTTTAAATCCTCCCGAGCAGTTCTAGCAAATCTCCCTGCCAGTACATTAGTCCCCTTCCAATTCAGGTACAATCCGTCCTACTTGTACAGGTCATTTCTACCCCAGAAGAGATTCCAATGATCCAAAAATGTGAACCCTTCTCCCCTGCGTCAACTCCTCAGCGACACATTAACCTGCTCTATCCTCCTACTCTAACCCTCACTAACTCATAGCACTGTGAGTAATTGAGATATTGCTAACTTCGAGGATCCCCTTTTTAAATGCCTGCCCAACTTTCGATGTTCCTCCTTCAGAATCTCATTCTTTTCCCTTCTTATATTGATAATCGCAATGTGTACAATAACCTCCTGCTGGCCCCTCTCCCATTTGAGACCATTCTGCACCCCCTCAGAGACATTTCTGATCCTGGCACCAGGGAGGTTACACACCATTCTGTTTTTTCACTGCTGGCCACAGAAACATTCGTCTGTGCCTCAGACTGGAGAATCCCCAAACACAATCGATTGCTTGGAACCTGGTGTACCCCTCATTACATTAGAGCCAGTCTTGATACCAGAAACTTGGCTGTTTGTGCCACATTCCCCTGAGAGTCCATCACCTCTAGGTCTAGACCACAGATTCAGAAGGTGCTATTGAAAGCACCTTGGTGGTCTGCTGCAAACCATCTACGCACTGGTACACACCGGAACCATGAAGTGCTGATAATGGACAGTGAATTTTTAACGTGGTGGATCATAAATCTATGAAGCACAGGCTGCTTTGACTGATGTGTTGAGCTTCTTCAGTATTTTTGCAACTACACTCATCCAGACAACTGGAGAATATTATATCTACAATAAAACTGCAGACAAATGGCAGCTAAAATATCCATTGCTGACATTCTCCCAGCTCCCCCACAATGTCTGAAAGTTAAAATTCAGCCTCCGGTGTCAAAGTACATTGATCATTGTTAGAGCCAGTTTCAAGCATGTCATGAAACTACTGTAATAAAGTTCAGTAGAAAGCTGCATAACAGGAGTGAGTTGACAGCAGAACGGCCTCAGAGCAGTGATAAGGAATTATAAAGAGAAAGAACTAACATCCAGATGGTGGCTTATGATGAATCATTTGCAGTTGCCCTTCTCAAATTACCTACAGGCATGAAGATAATCTGCAGAACAGACAGGAAACTGTTCAATATATGCCATCCTCAATTCAAATGTAAAACCACTCCAATCTCAGTCATAGAACGTTCAGGCTTGAGTCAATGCTCACCCAGAAACTGCGTTCCAGGCGATTGGTGAAATATGCTTTGAAGAATCATCAAACGCCTGGAATGCTTCAGTTCTCTTCTGAACAGCTCCCAAAATAAAACACCGCCCTCCATCTTAAAATCATTGGCAAAATCATGGAAAAGGCTTATGGTTTACAGCAGTGAACTCCCGTATACTTCAGAGACTTTGAAAAACCTACAGCATGCTCCTCGAAGCACTGGTCAAAAATCATTAGCAGTACCTTTGCAAGCTCCTTAACTCAGTCAAAAGACAAGAAAGACAAACCATAAGCAGTGTTTTCAAGTGACCCTGTACAGTGTTGAGGTACTAATCATTCAAAACCAGCTGGGTGAGACATGTTGCTGACTACATTCATTCCTCTCACACAAGGTTTTCACATTATACCAATATGTTTCTTATAAAGCTTTCCTTCATGTTCCACTAGAGAACTTCCAGGTCCCCCCACCTCCAACTGAGAAGTCTGCAAGGATTTAACTCCAATGTGATCCTGTTGATTAAGTTTTTAAACCACATGTTGATATGTATTATTGAGTCGGATTTCATCTCTTGAGAGATTTGTCCCATACATTGTGGAATCAGGACTTTTGAATCAGTCCCTCCAAACAGCAAGCCACCCAACCCCACCCTCCCTATGCTATCCCTGTAGCCCTGCACTTCTACATCCCTGTACACTATGGGCAATTTAACGTGGTCAGTCCATCTAACCTGTACGTCTTTGAACTGTGGGAGGAAACTGGAGTACCCAAAGGAAACCCCAGGTAGACACAGGGAGAACGTGCAAACTCCACAGTCACCCGAGGATGGAATCGAATCCAGGTCCCTGGAAGCAGCAGTGCTAACCAATGAGCCACCATTTCATTCCTTATTCGCCTCTCTTCTTCCAAATATTTTCACTATGCATTATCCTTCTGTCTTCTTCGTTCTCTCTTGCTTCCCCCTCTCCAAGTCTTTTACAGGCTCTTTCTCTACTTTTTTTATTCCTCTTCCTATCACCCTTGCCCAGCCCATTTCCTCTCCTTTCTTGATCAAATAGGACTTGAATGCATGAGTACATGATTCCTAGGTATCAAATGAACTCAAACAGAAGTTGTTGGTGAAACTCAGCATGTTCGGCAGCATCAGTGGAGAGAAAGTAAATTACCGTTTCAAATCCAATGAACCTTGAGAACAAGGGAGATGATGGCCTAATGGTATTTTGTTTTCAGGGTGGCCAGTGACAAACACTGCCCTTTATCTCCTTTTTTTTTTCTATTTTTTTCTTTTTTTTTCTAAACCCCCACACTACCACCTAAGTGCGGTAGTGCTTATTATTTTTTTTTTCCCCAGCACCCATGGTGTGTGTGTGCAGGTGTGAGACACAGTGAAAGACACAAAGTGCACGAATCTTTATTCAAATTCCACCACCAGGAAGACAGGAAAACACCCGGGTGGCCAGTGACAAACACTGCCCTTCACACCAAAGGGCAGTGCTGTGTGATCAAAACAGTGAAGGGGAGGGTAGGCACTAAATCAAAATAGAGTTGGAGGCCTAATGGTATTATCGCTAGACTATTAATCAAGAGACCTAGGTAGTGTCCTGGGGACCTGGGTTTGAATTTCTGCCATGTCAGAGGGTGGAATTGAGATTCAATAAACATCTGGAATCAAAACTTTAATGATGACCATGAATCCACTGTGGGGGAAGGACTCTTCTGGCTCATTAATGCCCTTTAGGGGAAGGGAACCCTTAAACTGCCTGATAGACAGTCAATGTTGGCCTAGCCAGCAATGCCCTCGTCCCTTGAGTGACTAAAGGAAAAACTGCTGCGGCCAGACATGCTAGTTTCTCCAGCGATTTCTGTTGTTGTTTCAAGTTTCCAGCATCTGCAATTCTTTGTTTTATCGACTGAATTAAATTGTCAGTGTAAAAGCATTAATTGGCACAAATTTACCAGTGACTGTATGATAATATTACTTACAAGGTATGGGAAATACCACATTGTGCTGATAATATTTGAGAAACAAATTCAAATATCACTACCACCAGCTACATATAAAGTCCAATGTTGCAGTTTAGCAGGCTTCACTTCTGTTATGAATATTTAACTGACAAAGAAAGAATGCACCCTTCAACTAAATAGTGTCATTAATTAAATGATATTCGGACAACTATTTGTATGGAACAAGGCCATTAACATCTCTTACGTCATCACAGCAGGAAGCCATATCTGTTGGCAATTACTGTTAATTATACACGGCAATGGTTAGCCTGCTGCTTCTGTGCAGGGTTATTATATGTTGTGTATGTTGAATAAATTAGGTAATTGTTGGGAAAGAGGGTAAAATTAAAGATCAATGAATCCTCATAGAATCCCTACAGTGTGGAAACAGGCCCTTCAGCCTAACAAGACCATACTGACCCTCCGAAGAGCGAATAACCCAGATCCATTCCCCTATCCTATTATCCTATATTTATCCCTGACTAATGCACCTAACTTACACAACCCTGGGCACTAAAGCCAATTTAGCACGGCCAATCCACCTAATCTACACATCTTTGCATTGTGCAGCCAATTGCAAACACATGGATGCAAGGGTTTCCAATGGATTCAAAGACATGGATTAACAACTGCCCAAATGTGATTTTAATGTTGAAAGCACGCACAAGGAATTGAACCATGGACAGCACAGGAGAACAATTCCTCCTGAATTTTCAGGGTAAAGGCCATATAGTTCATCTACTTGGGAACACCATGCAAAAGCACATTTCACTCTTTTTGAAATTAATAATAAAGATATCAAATACAGCACAGCTCTAACATTTCATTAAGACTAGCAGTGTCTCACTGTCTCTCTCGGGCAATGCCAACCCACTCCAATTCATAGCCGTGCTAGCCCACAGTTTCAGCCCGTCATTCATCTCATTGGCCCTAATTAAAGGTCATTGACATTAAATGTTAACTCTGTTTCTCCCACAATAGATGCTATTGAGTATTTCCAACTCTTTCTATATGAATGTCTATCAGAGGGGATAGAGATTGTCATACACCGACTACTGGAAGGTGCCTTTACAGAGGAAGTCTTTGGAGGGATGTTGGGGTTTGTCCCTAGCAGCTCCATGATGCAGGACTCTGTGCTATACGAGCTGCACCTCAGGATGCACAGGGAGACAAAACAACGACTGCGCCTGGAGGGTCATCGATTTGGTGAAAGATGCTCTTTGGTCAGCCCAAAACATGCTGGTCTTCCCACGCAAAGAGCTGAGCTCCACCAAATATTACAGCCTGGCACATTCTAAGGTCCAGGACTATGTGCTGAGGGATGTACTAATGATTGGAACAGCTGCCACCAAGGCATAATGGGCAAAGATCACCATCGAAGGGCTTTTGGCCAAGTACCATGAGAGCCTGTTCTGTTATCAGACCTCCCGGTGCCTCAAATATGTGAAAATCCTGTTTTATAATTAAGAAATGCCATTAAGTTGTTGGAACTGCCAGGAAAGTCAAACTCTAATGTTATTTGCTCTCCATATGCCAAAACTGTACAGAACTGAACTGCTTTAGTGATTATATATAAAGGATTTTTTAATGAATAAAGTATATTTTTGAAATCAAAAAAACATTTTTCCTGGTACTTTTTTTAAAGATTAGATTCCCTACAATATGGAAACAGGCCCAACAAGTCCACACCGACCCTCCAAACAGTAACCCACCCAGACCCATTCCCCTACCCTACATTTACCCTTGACTAATGCACCTAGCACTATATGGGCAATTGAACATGGCCAATCCACCTAACCTGCACATTTTTGGACTGTGAGAGGAAACCAGAGCACCCAGAGGGGACCCATGCAGACACGGGGAGAATGTGCAAACTCCACAGTGACAGTCGCCCGAGGCTAGAATTGAACCCAGGTCCCTGGCGCTGAGAGGCAGCAGTGCTAACCACTGAGCCATCATGTCAGCCCAAAGCTTTGCAGTTTCGTCTACTGCAATCTAATAGCTTCAGCAGGGATAGAGATAGGCTATGAAGCCCTTAAAGCAGAAATACGTTTAGCCTAGACCCTCTAAATTTTACAGCATGTGGGGTAACCACCTCTTGAAATATGTCTGGGGAGCATCAGAGACCAAGAGGGTATGGGAAGCAGTAGGATGTAAAAAAGCAGCAGGATGTAAGGGAACAGCAGGATGTAGGTGAGCAGCAGAGACCGGGGGGAATGTAGGGTTAGGGAACAGTAGAGTGTGAGGAGCACACAAGAACCCTAACATTGCAGTTCCATGCAACTTCAATCCTCTATTTTCTTTGCAGTTGGGAACTAATTATGTGAAAGGCATGGTAATGTGCCACTTCTCAATAATTCTCCTCTCTGTTGACAGCTCACAGAGTACAGCAAGAGAGCTTGGAGACAGCTGTTCCCTCTGACATTGAATATTCATTACTGATGCAATCCCATCTGCTGTTGCCCACTTGTAAGTATGAGTCACCAACAGAGTACCAACTAACAACCAGGTCCCACTGAAGTGTGAAAATCTGAGCTGGTATATTAGTCCTGCGATGGTGCACACTCAGAAGGTTTCAGTTCTCCTGAAGAGTTGCTATCGGTGACCTCAACTAACTTCTGCTGCTCTTGTGAAGGCCCTGTTGGAGATTAAAGTTATGAATTATTACTGGAAAAGTAAGAATATGTTTCACCTTATAATGATAAAGACAATTATATTTCATTTGCTAGTAAGATCAAGGCATCATAATTGAGTGCTGAATGACATCTGTGTTGTTAACATTGAATTGTGGCATCAAGTAACTGAGAAGTCTCTGCCTCTCTATCGCTGACTGCAAGGGGTTGTAAAACTTTACTTATTTCCAGCATATCTACTCCAACATTTGGAAGATAGATTGGGTGAAAATGTGCAATTCCAGTTCTCTTTTGCAAGTGATGTAAAAGCTGAATTAAGTGTTATTCAAATAGCATGTGTTAATCCTCATTCTTGCACATCTGGTGAAGGGAATGTTGGTGTTTCTCCAAAAGATTGATGAGATACACCTAGTATGTGGGTGAAGAGAATTAGGATGCTCAAAGTGTTTAGATTAGAGTGGTGCTGGAAAAGCACAGCAGGTCAGGCAGCATCTGAGGAACAGATGCTGCCTAACTGCTGTGTCTTTCCAGCACCGTCTAATCTTAACTCTGATCTCCAGTATCTGCAGTCCTCACTTTCACCCTGCTCAAAGTGTTTGTCAGACTCAGCCCACAAAGACAGCTCAATGTGAAAGTCTGTCTTAATCAATACTTGTTCATTGGCGGTTCTCTGCTATGCCTCTGTGTGGTAACAAAGTGGGTCCCTCATGACCCCAGATTAAAAATATCAGAGGAAAATGGAAGAGATTTGGCCCCAGATGCTGACTCACAAGCATATGGAGACCCTCTGATACTCAGTTAAACTTGCGTAATAAGAAAGAATAATTGTAATGCAGCTGTACAAGGGCCCTTGGGGGACAGCGATCATAGTTTTTAGCATTCTTCAGTAAGATAGGGTGACATAACAGATTCTGAGGCTAGGGTCTTGAATCGAAAAATTTAGAAACTATGACGGTGCAAGGCTGACTATGATAAATTGTAGAATATTACTTAAAGGAATGATAAAAGGATAGGCAATGGCTCAGTGGTTAGCACTGCTGCCTCACAGCACCAGGGACCCGGGTTCGATTCCAGCCTTGGATGACTGTCTGCGTGGGGTTTGCACATTCTCCCTGTGCCTGCGTGGGTTTCCTCCGGGTGCTCCGGTTTCCTCCCACAGTCCAAAGATGTGCAGGTCAGGTGAATTGGCCATGCTAAATTGCCCGTAGTGTTCAGGGTTGTGCAGGTTGGGTGCATGAGTCAGGGGTAAATGATGGGGTGGGCTACTGTTCGGAGGGTCGGTGTGGACTTGTTGGGCTGAAGGGCCTGTTTCCACGTTGTAGGGATTCTCATTCTAATTCCAAATATTCAAAGAGTGCATACAGAATCCGCAACAATTGTTCATTCTAATCTTGTAGAAAAATAAAACGAAAATGGCAGCCCAACCACAGCTAGTAAGGGAACTTCGAGATAGTATTAGTGCCAATAGATAGGCATGCACATTGGGCAAAGAAAGCTGCAGACCTGAGGACTGGACACAGTTAAGAATTCAGTAAAGGAGGACAAAGGGATTGATTTAGATGGGAAAATAGAGTATCAGAGCAATCTTGAGGAGAATATACAAAGTGATTGTAAAAAAGTATAGTGAAAATATATTGTGAAGGGCAAAATCTTAGTGATTAACAAATGTATTTCCCTTACAGTCAGAAACAGGGAGTTATGATGGGCAACAAAGAAATAGCAAATCAAAGAAGCGCCTATTTTGGTTCTGGCTTCACAAAGTAGATAACAAATAACATTCAAAAATGTAGGGTAATGGTGATAGGGAATTTAATACTATTAAAGATTGATAATCCCCCAGATTAGATTATTTACAATGTGGAAACAGGCCCTTCGGCCCAACAAGTCCACACTGACTCTCTGAAGAGCAACCCGCCCAGACCCATTCCCCTACATTTACCCCTTCGCCTAACACTATGGGCAATTTAGCGTGGCCAATTCACCTAACCTGCACATCTTTGGACTGTGGGAGGAAACCAGAGCATCCGGAGGAAACCCACGCAGACACGGGGAGCATGTGTAAACTCCACACAGACAGTTGCCTGAGGTGGGAATTGAACCTTGATCTCTGATGCTGTGAGGCAGCAGTGCTAACCACTGTGCCACCATGCGGCCCATCCTAAAAAAAAACTACATTCCGGAATACTTAAAGAAGTAGCTCTCAAAATAGTGGGTTCATTGGAAGTCATCTTTCAAGATTCTCGGGACTCTGGAATAGTTCCTATGGCTTGGAGGGTAGCTAATGTAACCACACTACTTTATAAAGAGCAGACAGAGAGTAAGCAGGAAATTATAGCCTGACGCTGGTATTGGGGAAATTCTACAGTCCATTATGAAAGATTCAATATCAGAGAACTTGCAAAACGAGTGACAGGATTGGACAGAATCAGCACAGATTTACACAAAAGGAACTCATGCTTGACAAATCTACTGGAATTTTTTCAGGCGTGGTAACTGGAATTGATAAAGGGCAGCCATTTGGATATGGTTTACTTGGACTTTCAGAAAGTTTTTGATAAGATCCACATAAAAAATAAGCCTGTAAAATTAAACTGCATGGGATCGGCTGTAGTGTGCTGAAATGGATTGTCAACTATTTGGCAGATAGGAAACAATAAGTAGGAATAAACAGCTCTTTTTCCAAGTGGCAGCCATTAATGAGTAGTGCACTGTAGGGATCAGTGATTGGACCCCAGTTATTCTCTCACGTGAATCATAGTATATTGTGAATGAAATTTAATCTGTCCAAGTGTGCAGATAACAAAGCTAGGTGGAAGGGTGAACTGAGAGAAGGATACAGAGATACTTCAGTGTGATTTGGACAAGTTAAGTGGTGTGTGCATCATAATGATGGCAGTGAAGTTCGCAAATATTGACCTTCATAGTGATAGGACAGCAGTAAAGAAGCAGGGATGTCAAACTGCAATTGTACAGAGTTTTGGTGAGATCATACCTGGAGTATTGTCATAGAATCATCGAGTCGTAAGAGACCGACAGCATAGATAAAGGCCCTTAGACCATCAAGCCCATGCCGGTCAAAAACAGCCACCTAACCATTCTAATTCCATTTGTCAGCACAAACTCTAGAAGAAAGTGAGGACTGCAGATGCTGGAGATCAGAGTAGAGAGTGCGGTGCTGGAAAAGAACAGCAGGTCAGGCAACATCCGAGGAGCAGGAGAGTAGACATTTTGGGCAAAAGCCCTTCATTAGGAATGAAGCTTGTTGGTTTGGGCTGAGAGATAAGTGGGAGGAGCTGGGGCTGTGGCCAGGGCCACATCCCCTCAACATTTATCCCTCAGCCCCCCAGGTCCACAAGCCTCATTCCTGGATGAAGAGGTCTTCCACGAAACATCAACTCTCCTGCTCCTTGGATGCTGCCAGACCTGTTGTGCTTTCCCAGCACCACACACAGTCAGCACATCACCATATTCTTGTATTTATTGCCATTGCAAGTGCTCACCAAAATACTTCTTAAATGTTAACAAGTGCTTCTGTCTCTATCACTCTCACAAGCAGTGAGCTGTAGATGCTCACCAACCTCTGGGTGAAAAAGATTTTCCTCATAGATGTCATAGTCATAGACATGTACAGCATGGAAACAGAGCCTTCGGTCCAACTCATTCATGCCGACCAGATATCCCAACTCTGAAGAGTGTTTTCCTGTCTACTCTACCTATGTCCCTTATAACATTATTCTTCTCAGACATGTTCCATGAAAATAAGGTATAGGAGCAGAATTAGGCCATTCAACCCATCCAGTCTGCTCCACCATTTAATCATTGCTGATATGTTCCTCAACCCTATTCTCTTTCCTTCTCTCAGTAATCCTCTACCCCCTTATTGATTAAGAGCCTTTTTAATCTCGGTCTTAAAGACACTCAATGACTTGGCCCCCACAGCCCTCTGAGTCAATAAGGTCCACAGGTTAACCACCCTCTGGCTGAAGAAAGTCCGCCTCATCTCAGTTGTAAAAAGGTTGTTCCCTACACTTTGAGGCTGTGCCCTCAGGCCCTAGTTTCTCCAACTCATGGAAACATCACCCCCACATCTCCTCTCAAACACGAACTTAGACATTACAATTAGACTTTATTGTCACATGTACCCAATGACAGGAATACAGGAGTACAGTGAAAAGTGAACAAAGTTACCTTAAAATACAAAACTAGAAGAGAAGAAATAAAAGAAACAGAGCAAAAGAAAAAGAACAAAAAATGTATTGATCAAAGTTTGTATCCAAAAGGAAAAAGTCCAGATTTTAAAGGCACATCTCCTTGACCTAGCCCTGGCCTGGAGTTTCTGTCAGCCTCCAGCAGGGGCATGCTGCCAATGATGCCATCACCAATCGCTGTGATGAGTCAAGTCTGTTGCTGCCCGTGCGCCACCTAGCATCAGAGAAATCGCCTCTGTTGCTGTCGTTGCCACCTCCAATCATCAGGAGAAGCTGACACTGTTACTGAGGCTGTCCCACCTGCTCGGGAAGCCGGGCCTGCTCTTGCCCTACGGAAGTCGCTGACAAAGGCTTTTAAAGAGAGAAAAAAGCAAAAGTGAAAAAGGAAAAAAAAAGAAACAAAGAAAGCAAATGGAAGCTGATAAGCTCTGGGCCAGGAGTCTGCTGCCATTTTGAACCTAACGTAATGGTAAACAGTTCCAATCTGTCCAATCCCTCTTCAAAACTATACTCTCCATCCAGGTAGCATATTCCTCTGCACCCACTCCAGTGCGATCACATCCTTCCTATAATCTGGATTCCAGATGAGCATACAATATTCAAACTGTGCCCTAACTAATGTTTTCTACAGTTCAATATAACCACCTCCTGTTAAATACTATACCTTGGCTCATATAAACAAGTATATCATATACCTACTTTACCACTTAATTCACCTGTCCAGATACCTTAAAGGACTGGTGTACGTCTACACCAAGGTCCCTCTTTTCTTAGATCCCAGGGTCTGACCATTGATCATATAATCCTTGCCTTGTTTATCCTTCCCAAGTGCATCACTTCACATTTATCCATTTGCAACTAACCAACTGATCTAACCAGCCACCTTTATCTTCCTATAATCTAAGGAATCCTCCTCACAGTATGTCACACTGCACATCTCTTTTCATCTACAAACTCACTGATCAACTATCCTACATTCAAGTCTAAATTATTTAAATAAACCACAAACAAACCACAAACATTATTGATCTCTGAAGAACCCCAATGGACACAGCCTTCCAGATATAAGAAAGCCTCTCAACCATTGTGTTTTCCTTCCTGCTACTCAGCCAATTCTGAATCCAGTTTGCCAATTTTTCTTAGATGTCATTGGCTCTTATCTTTGCTATCAGTCTCCCATACGGCACATTATCAAAAACCTTGCTGAAGTCAAAGTAGACTACATCAAAAGATTGCTCTTATCTACACACCGAGTGATGTTTTTGAAAAATTTAAGTTGGTCAGATGTGACATCCCCTTAACAAAACCATGTTGAATGTCCTGGACGGATCCCCCTCTCTGCAAATGCAAATTAATTCAGTCCCTCAGAATTGCTTCCACAACGTTAGGGTGACTGGCCTGTATTTTTTTGGTTTATCCCCTCCAGCCTTCTTGAATAATGCAACCACATTGATGTCCCCCAGCACTCCAGCACCTGCCCTGTGGCCAGACAGGAGTTGAACATTTTTGCAAGGGCCTCTACTATTTCCTCCCTTGGCTCACTGGGTTAGGATTCCTTCACCTGGCTGTGAAGATTTATCTACTTTTCAGCCCACCAGACCAATCAGACCGACAAAGGTTAATTGTTAAGGGTTAACTGGACGTGACAATGAGCAATTGAAATTAAGTGGAAAATTAGTGCAAGAACAACCCATTTTGTCTGGGAGGTAACTGCATGACTTTGGCTGGATAGGAGACAGAATATTGTGTAGTTAAATGGAGGCATTTGGCTTTATTTTGTTTTCTGCATAATAGGAAAGCACAATGTAATGGTGATATATTAGATTCAGAACAGAATTAATACCATGGATTTTTCCTCACTTTTTTGATTTCACCATCAGCATGGGGTTTGCTGACCAGTGCGCCATGGAATCTGCGATAAAGTTCCAAATACAATTGTTTCCAGGTCATCAATGAGCAAAACAGCAGTGTGAGATCACTTGTTCAAATATATCTCAGGAATTTAACCTGATCCTCTAGCTTTAATATGTGTATAGATAATTTAAACTAACAATTATTACTTCATATATGTATTAAGTACTTTAATCCAATAAACTAGCCATACACTGAAGTGCGCATATCTTCTTGTAATCGTTTTAATCAGACCTTTCGAACCCATTAGGTACCATCAGCCTAACAATACAGCTGGCAATGCGTCTCCCATTATTTACAGTCTATTCATGAATAATACTTACAGTATAGGTACAAGACTGTTTAATATTGAGAAACAGTACTTTTATATTCACACATGGGCATCACTGGCTGGGCCAGCATTTATTGCCCATCCCTAACAGTCCTTGAGAAGGTTGGGGTGTGCTGTCTGCATGAATCGCTGCACTCAATTTACAGCTGATAATGTGGACCTATGTGAGAAAGAAATACTTAGTTCCTTTATTCCATATTCCTTTGTATACTTTAATTAGATCGTAAAATTAAATAAAAGATAAGTTCAGACAATGATAAAATGGTCAATTTTATTTTGGTTCTATTCTAATTGGATTATGTCTTAATACTTCCTGCGGCTCTACAGTGACATTCCCTGACACATTTTTCATGCATAAATATTAATTTGATCTGAGATCTGTGATGATACAGCTTTTATATTATTTAGAATTTTGTAATAGCTTATTACTTTTTACTTTATTGAACAAACATTTTCTGGAATCTATGATTCACTTGTTTTAAAGGCCACTTCTGATATCATTATTGCTTGTTCTTCCTTGCAATATGCTACACATTAATGGATATCAGGCTTACTTTTTTAGATTTTTAAATTTATAAAAGTCAAGATTCAAAGCCTATTGTAGTTCTACAATACTTGAATACAAGAAAGTGGAGAATGATCTTAACAAATGTTATTAATTGTGAAACAGTAATGCAAACTCTTCCAACACGAAGGAAAAAGTGAACACCAACAGACAATTAAAAGCTAGTAAGTTATCTTTAATTTTAAGGCATTAAAATTGAATTGATTTTATGTAATAAAAGCTAACATTTTGACAGTAACCAGATAAATGAAATCATATTTTCCTGGCAACATGGGTGAGTCAGCCTGTCTTTGTGACTGTGTGTCTTAAGATGATTTTCGGAATGAAAGTTCACAAATATATGATATTATCAATATTTCTAGGCCTTGGATGGTGAACAGAAATTGATAAAAGAACCAGTTCCAGCCAGCTAGATGTGGCATTTTTGCTTGGTATGACGGTCCGTGTCCAAAAGAAAATGCGGGACTGAATTTTACCTCAAATCAGCAAGTAGTTTTTCTGGTGATTTTGATGGAGGATTTTCCTCCTCAAGGCCATGCGTATTTTCTATGCTATCATTCAAAATTCACCCCATTATTTATACATAATGCTCATTTCGTGCCCTGCTCATCCTATTCACCCACTGGCTATAGATAGACTTTCTTGCTACTACTGAATCCCTGGCATGAGCACCATCTTTGAAGCCCAGATGTGCCCCTGGTCGAGTGTTAGAAGTGTGGGTTGCCTTTCACTATGTATGTAATGGCAGAGAAACCACTAGCCAAACTTCACAGGACACATAGATGGTATAGTTTACACTTCATTGCACATGCACATAGGCAGCCTTATCAGAATAGAATCAGTACAGTGTGGAAACAGGCCCTTCAGCCCAACAAATCCACACCAACCCTCTGAAGAACATCCCACTCAGACCAATCCCTCTACCCGATCCATGTAACCTTGTAGGACCAGTGGCTAAGGCAGCTAAACAACATATCCATGAATACTATGAGTAATGTAGCTTGGCTAATTTACCTAACCGGCACATCTTTGGCCTGTGGGAGGAAACTGGACCACCCGGAGGAAACCCACACAGACACAGGGAGAACGTGCAAACTCCACACAGACAGTGTGGCAGAAATCAAACCTGGGTCACTGGAGCTGTGAGGTAACAGTGCTAACCACAATGCTTATTGCTGTTTAAGACACTTTACCAGTCCTTAGGTCATCCCGTCTGACAACATTGTCTGAGTCAATGCTACACTTTCCCCAGTGACAAGTGTAGCCAAGCATCTTTGTACTGTTTAGTGTGGGCCCATCACATACAAGAAATCCTTTAAATAGTTCAAAACATTCATTTTTACTCAGCAACAGCAAAATAAACTAAAAATCAAACCCTTTGTGTGCAGCTGCAGGAGATGGGGAGATACTAAATGAGTATTTTGCATCAGTATTTACTGTGGAAAAGGACACGGAAGATATAGAATGTAGGGAAATAGATAGTGACATCTTGAAAAATGTCCATATTACAGAGGAGGAAGTGCTGGATGTCTTGAAATGCATATAAGTGGATAAATCCCCAGGACCTAAACAGGTGTACCCAGACCTCTGTGGGAAGCTAGAGAAGTGATTGCTGGGCCTCTTACTGAGATATTTGTATCATTGATCGTCACGGGTGAGGTGCCAGAAGATTGGAGGTTGGCTAACGTGGTGCCACTGTTTAAGAAAGGTGGTAAGGACAAGCCAGGGAACTATAGACCAGTGAGCCTGTGTCAGTGGTGGGCAAGTTGTTGGAGGGAAACCTGAGGGACAGGGTATCCATGTATTTGGAAAGGCAAGGACTGATTAGGGATAGTGGGAAATCATGTCTCACAAACTTGATTGAGTTTTTTGAAGAAGTAACAAAGAGGATTGATGAGGGCAGAGCAGTATATGTGACCTATGTGGACTTCAGTAAGGCGTTCGACAAGGTTTGCCATGGGAGACTGGTGAGCAAGGTTAGATCTCACTGAATACAGGGAAAACCAGCCATTTGGATACAGAACTGGCTCAAAGGCAGAAGACAGAGGGTGGTGGTGGAGGGTTGCTTTTCAGACTGGAGACCTGTGTCCAGTGGAGTGCCAGAAGGATCGGTGCTGGGTCCTCTACTTTTCATCATTTATATAAATGATTTGGATGCGAGCATAAGAGGTAGAGTTAGTATGTTTGCTGATGACATCAAAATTGGAGGTGTAGTGGACAGGACATTGGTTTGGCCACTGTTGGAATATTGCATGCAATTCTGCTCTCATTCCTATCAAAAGGATGTTGTGAAGCTTGAAAGGGCTCAGAAAAGATTTACAAGGACATTGCCAAGGTTGGAGGATTTGAGCTATAGAGAGAGGCTGAACAGGCTGGGGCTGTTTTCCCTGGAGCGTCGAAGGCTGGGGGTGACCTTATATAGGTTTACAAAATCATGAGGGGCATGGATAGGATAAATAGGCAAAGTCTTTTCCCTTGTATGGGGGAATCCAGAACTAGAAGACATAGGTTTAGGATGAGGGGGGGAAAGATATAAAAGAGACCTAAGGGGCAACATTTTCGCGCAGAGGGTGGTACGTGTGTGGAATGAGCTGCCAGAGGAAGTGGTGGAGGCTAGTACAATTGCAACATTTAAAAGGCATCAAGATGGATATATGTATAGGAAGGGTTTGGAGGGATATGTACCAGGTGCTGGCAAATGGGATTAGATTGGGTTGGGATATCTAGTCGGCATGGACAGGTTGGACCGACGGGTCTGTTTTCGTGTTGCACATCTCTATGACTCTATGACTGTGATACTGGATCTGCATTTGCCTCTTGGAACAAAAGTAGGCTGGATTCCTTTAAGCACCAATAAGTTTCAATCATAGAATAGAATTCCTACAAGCAGGCTATTCAGCCCATTGACTCCACACTGACGCTCCACAGAAGATTCCACCCAGACCCAACCTCCCACTCTATCCTTGTAACCCTGCATTTCCCATGGCTAGCTAGCTAGCCTGCAAATCCCTGGACGCCACAGGCAATTTAGCATTTCCAATCAACCTAACCAACACATCTTTAGTGCGTGGGAGGAAACCCATAGGGAGGATGTGCAAACTCCACACAGACAGTCACCCGAGGCAGGAATTAAACCTGGATTCTTGGTGCTGTGAGGCAGCAGTGCTAATCACTGAAGCCAGCCTTAGGTTTACAGGCAACGAATGTACTGCACCCAGCTCTCAGCTACTGTAGGCAGGTACCTACTGAGTCCTGTCTGGCTTGAAGCTTTCAACACCTCTGTGCTCTATCAAACAGAACATGAAGACATGACTTCTGCTCAATGTCCTCACCTTCCTCCTTCAGCAGGTTGCAGGCATTTCCTCTTTGCCTGCTCCAGTTGTGCAGACCAGAGCATACCTAGAATATGTGGTATACTCTCTCTGGAGTGTACACTAAGGCTGCTGCCCAGACTGATTGCAGCATCAGGACCTCATCTAAAGCAGCTTTAACATTTGCTCCATCATGACCCTTGTCAAAGACTGGATCACATTATAACTGCACTCAGCTTCAGTCGTGTCACAGAGTCATCAACTATGTTCCCAGAGGACAGCTCTTGTCTCTCAGTTACCACCCTTGCAAGGCATCCAGCTCTTGAAATGAAGTAAAAACATGGGAGTTCTGAAGGATCTCGGCATTATAGTACACCTCCCAGGGTATTGGGCACAAATGTTTAGAATGCAGACCAGTGATATTGGACAAAGCGGACCTCCCAAACTGCAGCACAACTACGTCAACATAGAAGCAAGATTAAACAACGTGGCCTGGTACAAATTACATTGGTAGCAGCCTTGAGGATTGAGGGCTGTGAGATTCCACACAGGTCCCCAATGGATCAATAGGTTGTATCATTATTGAACCAATGTTCAGCGTAGCTGTCACCTTCACAGCCACTACTTTGGGATGACAGTCCATTCCTTCAGGTCATAGGTCCCAATCCAACTGCTGGCGTTGTTCTGTGACAGTGTTGCAGGACATCCCCAGTCTATGTTGACACAGTGTCTCACTCTTCTGGAGGGAATGGCATTGAGGATATTGGACTCTGGCCCCAGCTGTATCTCCTGTGCATGCTGAGGGGGACTTTCAGCTGCAACCTCTTCACGTGGAGGCTATTTGGAATCTGTTGGAGATTGCTGCTCCTCGTGGGTTTGCTGACACTTCTGTTCCTCTCGGCGAAGGATGCTGGAGATCAGAGTCGAGCGTGCGATGCTGGAAAAGCATCCGAGGAGCAGGAAAATGGGTGAAACTTCTGTTCCTCTGCCGTTTCTGTCGGCCTGCATAGCACTGCAGCAATGACAACAATAACCCCCGCTGTGGCTCTATCCACTAATCTCAGAAACGGACAGGACCGTAGTAATGCGAGCAGTCATCAGTCTCATCGCTTGTTTTCACATGAATTTTAATTTTACCTGAGCTATGTTGCAAACTTTTCTTGAAGAAATGGGTGGCAGCTGAGGGTAACTGAACAGATATTTAGGTATACAGTTTGAGGTACTTTAAGATCCCACTGGCAGATTTCTTGGTGCATTTGTACTGCATTTGTTTATTTTATTAGATTACTTACAGTGTGGAAACAGGCCCTTCGGCCCAACAAGTCCACACCGACCCGCCGAAGCGCAACCCACCCATACCCCTACATTTACCCCTTACCTAACACTAGGGGCAATTTAGCATGGCCAATTCACCTGACCTGCACATCTTTGGACTGTGGGAGGAAACCGGAGCACCCGGGTCTCTGGCGCTGTGAGGCAGCAGTGCTAACCACTGTGCCACCGTGCCACCCACAAAAGGCATCGGCAAATACTCGTTCAAACTTATTCTGAAATTAATTTTCCTCATGGAAAATATGTTGCTCACAATTGTTAGATCCTGAAACTGGACCCAAAACCAAGGATTCTATTCACTGAGAAATGGATAGAATCCAATGTATATGACATCCGAAGCACAGGTAAGGATTCCAGACTTTCATGTGATTAGAGCAGAATTTGACGTACTCAATCACTTTTAGCCAGTGGCTCTTCTCAAGACTACGAAGGCCTAATCACAATTCACAGAATATTCCAATTAAAACGTACTGTGTCAAAAATTAAAATGTACCGTGTACTGGTGTGTCTTTCACAACTTCAACCTGAGAAAATAATATGAACAGATTTGATCTTTGTAACAATGCAATTTTCTGGTCCACAATCCTACAGTGTTTTATGCCTGAAGCCATAATAGCAATTGTACTTATGCTTCATTGATTAATATATCTTAAACACAGACACTTGGCAGGAAGCTGTACAGCTACTAGGAGTACTGGTACATCATTGTGATGACAGGTTTCATGTTTTACTTGCCTGTTACAAAACCTGGCAATGCCTGGAGAAAATTGACAGTTGCTATGTCAACCACAGATGGAATCTATTTTTGGAATGTTGCGTCACAGGTTTTAAATAAAACATGAAGGTGTTATTTAAATGGAAAAACCATGGCAGGAATCAAACTGTAGTCATTGGCCATTATGCCAGCAGATAACAGTGCAAATACTTCCTTTATGGTTTATTTTTCTATCAGTGTGGTCTCCCATCACTGACAATTCTTTCTCAATTCCATCACCATAATCTATCCTCTCACATAATTGAGCTGCCATCTACCCAGATTTATTATACTGAAGTTGTTCTTCCCAATTTAGGGTCTCAAGCCTTGTCCATTGGACCAATGCAACTGCTTTTTGTGCCTAGATGTGAGTTCAGCTCCATAGAAAGGTGATTGGCTCTCAATTGCCCTCTGAAATGACTTAGTCTCTCAATTTGGGTGGCACAGTGGCTCAGTAGTTAGCACTGCTGCCTCACAGCACCAGGGTCCTGGGTTCGATTCCCGCCTGTCTGTGTGGAGTTTGCACATTCTTCCCGTGTCTGTGTGGGTTTCCTCCCACAGTCCAAAGATGTGCAGGTCAGGTGAATTGGCCATGCTAAATTGCCCACAGTGTTCAGTGTGTTAGTCAGGGGTGAATATAGGGTAGGGGAATGGGTTTGGGTGGGTTTCTCTTCGCAGGGACGGTGTGGACTTGTTGGGCCAAAGGGCCTGTTTCCACACTGTAGAGAATCTAATTTAATTCAAGGGAAATTGGGCTTGGGCAGGAAACATATGACTTGCCAGAGATATCCACAGTCCCAGAAAGAATAAGAAAACACCTTGTTAGTCTTAGATAAATGGGAGGCATGAGATACAGTTTCCCTTGTAAATCCCATTGTTGGTTAGATCATACATTCTATCTCGTCCAACTAGCTAAAGAATTGGAGTACTGCAGTGAGAGGGCCCTATTGGGAGTAAACCTCACCATCCAGGTAAAGCAGAGGTGCGAAATACGTAGAATGAAGTTGAATTCAGTGAAATAACTCCTTTTACAGATGTTTTTAGTTGGTATCAGCAGAGAGTTGGGGGATGGGAATAGAGGTCATTTGAAATTGGAGAACTCAATGCTGAATCCGCCGGGCTGTAGGCTACCCAGGCGGTAGATGAGGTGTTGTTCTTCCAATTTGCAGTTTATGGCATTGGATGCCATCCCAACAATCCTAACCAATTTCCAAGTTAGCACTAAGTACCAAAACCAGTACCCCTCAAAAATTGGACTGTAATGAGTTTAGGAAGAAAATGAAAGATCTGCTATTCACACCATGGGCTACCCTAGTCTGAACTAATGAAACATCTCTGACTGACTAACAAGTCTTACACTGAATTCATTTGACTTGCAGGACTGTCAATAGCCAAATGCATGGATTGAAATAATACATATGCCCAAACTGCCTGTCTGACTGTGGCCAACCCTCTAGACTAGAAATGACCCAACTCTTAGACTGATTGTGACAGTACCTCTTGACTAATTGGAAGCTATCCTCCTCCCATTAATTATGAGTTTCAAATCTTTCCCATTCACCATTATCTTATCTGCAGGCACATACACCACCTCCAACATTGTTACAGCACCACCCTTCCAACAATATGTACCCTCCCTCTCTCCCTCTCATATTGATACCTCACTGTTCCCTATAAGTGCACGGTGCTGATTTCTGTGATTTCTCTGATAAAGTGCTCCTCATACCCACAAAAGTTCTCCTTGTTTTCTGTACTCGAACAATACTCTGAGGTGAAAACTGCTGGACTCCCACATTACCTCAAATATTTTTTATGTAGCGTAACATAGTTTGTGTTTGTTTTTCTTTTATGCATTTTAAAATTTGATGTTCTTTTGATAAAAGTATGTCAGCAGCCTCTTAAGGATATGTTCAGTCACTGATCACCATGATAAACAAATTGCAAAGTTAACCTTACGTCTAACAGGCCACATTTCACTCTGGAATCTCTTTTGCCCACTATTACTGTCAGTAAAGACCATAACAAAGTGGGGACTCTTTGGGTTAGAGATTCATTGAAATTAAGAGGGATTTATGAATCTTTATGAATATGAGCATAAAAACGTGAAAAGTTGCTTTGAAGCATATTGCACAGATTGGAATGTCAAAATGATTTTGACTATTGCTATGATGTTTCCTGGAAGTGAAAGATACAGCAATGAATTATTTGAAATCTTTGACTCAGGTTAAATTGAAAAACTAAGTGAACAAATTGAAGGCAGACCATAAAAATAGAATTTCATCGGGATGAAATGCTTAGAGCGATTACTCTGTATTTTTTTTTGAATTAGAAGGAGGGTACACTGAAATTTATGAAGCATCAGGAGAATTGTTTGCGATTCAACTGGAAGCAGGGAAATCTTGGATTGAAAGAATAATAAAAGAGAAGAGAAATAGAAAAAAGAAAAAGAATGAACAGAAAAGTGGAATAGCAAGGAAGGGGAAAGAAAAGGACAAGTGAAATAGAAATTTAAAAAAAACTTTTATTAGCAAGAGAGAAACAAAAGAAGTAAGAAATAGAAAGAGGGGGGAAAGATAAAAGAAAGGAAAGCTACATTTGTAGAGTCATCGAGATGTACAGCATGGAAACAGACCCATTGGTCCAACCCGTCCATGCTGACCAGATATCCCAACCCAATCTAGTCCCACCTCTCAGCGCCCGGCCCATATCCCTCCAAATCCTTCCTATTCATATACCCATCCAAATGCCTCTTAAATGTTGCAATTGTACCACTTCCTCTGGCAGTGATACATGAATTCAACAGCAAAGGCAGTAACTGCTAACACTGTCAGTTAGCAATGTGGGTTTCTTCCTATCAGTCTCTCCTGCACTGACCTTACCATGTGCTTCCTTTGTCTGTTCTTCTCCCTTTTAAAAGTGCTGTTGTTTTGACCTTTTTTCTCCAAAGTTCCAAAGCAATGCAGCAGCATATGAAACAGTGATTGCTGCTCCTGGAATTCGAGGAAATCACCTCCAACACATAAAATACCTCAAAAAAGGAGCAGCTGTTACAGCCAGAAATTTTTCCCATCCTCCATCTTGGATTACTCAGAATCCTTGACAGGCTTGAACTCGAAAGAGGGAGAGAAATCAGACAGTATGACTTGGCTAGAGAAACAGTTTATAGTAAAGGAAAAAAGGAGGTAATAGGTCACATTATTACTCTAATTCCAGTAAGGGATTTGACTTAACAAGAAATCTACATTCAGTGCCTTAATTTACAGAAGACAGAGTTGCGTGAGATTTCACCTCACTAGAAAAGATAGTTGTGAACTTAAAGTGGCCAAATGGAGTTTGGACTTCGATGATACGTAGCATTCTGATTTGGAGACCATGAAACTGTTAAGAGAGCAACATTCAATGCTTATGAGTTTGTCCCTGAAACTTATCGATTAAAATTTCAGAGTATAAGTAAAAAGTCGCATCAGGCATTTGTCCAATTTACAAGAGAAAAAAAAGTCCTATGTGATGAGGGATTTGATCACAGACGTTAATGAAAAAAGTGAGGATATCGTCATTATGGAAGAATTCCAAAATCATATGCCTGGAGACTTATAGATGAGCACTATGTATAAAAGAACTGAGAATTGGCAGTTCTGGTAGTTTCCCATGATATTTTAGGTAATTCCATACAGAGAAATGATTTTATTGGAATCAGCGAGAAAATTAGCCGAATGGAAAATCTGAGGGTTGAGAAATAATAGGTTTTGGGCATAAACAAAAAGACATAAAAATAAAAAAAGTTGAATGACAAGAACCTAAAAGTGGTATAAAGAAAATAGGCTTCCAATGGAAGATTCCACATGCTAAACCTAGTTGTTGGAAGATAAATGAGAACCTATTAGAGTAGCTGAAACTCTTAAGGAACTTGACTGAGTTTTTTGATGAAGTAATGAAGAGGATTGATGAGGGCAGACCAGTAAATGTGAACTATATGGACTTCAGTAAGGTGTTCGACAAGGTTCCCCATGGAGACTGGTTAGCAAGGTTAGATCACATGGAATATAGGGAGAGCTAACCATTTGGATACTGAACTGGTTCAAAGGTAGAGGATGGTTGTAAAAGGTTGCCTTTCAGACTGGAGGCCTGTGCCCAGTGGATCCACTACTTTTCGTCATTTATATAAATGATTTGGATGTGAGCATAAGAGGTATAGTTAGTAAGTTTGCAGATGATACCAACGTTGGAGGTGTAATGGACAGCAAAGAAAGTT
This sequence comes from Chiloscyllium plagiosum, assembly GCF_004010195.1. Taxonomy (NCBI): domain Eukaryota; kingdom Metazoa; phylum Chordata; class Chondrichthyes; order Orectolobiformes; family Hemiscylliidae; genus Chiloscyllium; species Chiloscyllium plagiosum. The sequence goes on along the minus strand of NC_057710.1, from coordinate 145,988,911 downwards.
ACCTCAAAGTACAATGGGATCTTCATCAGATGGGCCAATAGGCTGATGAGTGGCAGATGGACTTTAATTTATATAAATGTGAGGTGCTGCATTTTGGAAAGGCAAATCAGGGCAGGACTTATACACTTAATGGTAAAGTCCTGGGGAGTGTTGCTGAATAAAGAGACCTTGGAGTGCAGGTTCATAGCTCCTTGAAAATTAAGTTGCAGGTCGATAGGATAGTGAAGAAAGCATTTAGTATGCTTTCCTTTATTGGTCAGAGTATTGAGTACAGGGGTTGGGAGGTCATGTTGCAGCTGTACAGGATATTGGTTAGGCCACTGTTGGAATATTGTGTTCAATTCTGGTCTCTCTCCTAAAGGAAGGATGTTGTGAAACTTGAAAGGGTTCAGAAAAGATTCCCAAGGATATTGCCAGGGTTGGAGGATTTGAGCTATAGGGAGAGGAACAGGCTGGGACTGTGTTCCCTGGAGTGTTGGAGGCTGAAGGGTGACCTTACAGGGTTTATAAAATCAGAAGGAGCATGGATAGGGTAAATAGACAAAGTCTTTTCCCTGGGGTGAGGGAGTCTAGAACTTGAGAGCATAGGGTTAGGGTGAGAGGGGAAAAATTTAGAAGGGACCTAAGGGCAACTTTTTCACCCAGAGGGTTTGTGCGTGTATGGAATGAGCTGCTAGAGGAAATAGTAGAGGCTGGTACAATTGCAACATTTAAAAGGCATCTGGATGGGTATATGAATAGGAAGGGTTTAATGGGATATGGGCCAAGTGCTGGCAAATGGGGCTTGATTAGGTTGAGATATCTGGTCAGCATAGACAAGTTTGACCAAAATGTCTGATTCTGTGCTGTACATCTCTATGATTCTAATTGTCATTAAAAAGTGTATCAGAAAAAGAAATGGACATCAAAACTGTAGCAATGGTTCAAGTGAAACACGTTCTCTCAAAACCAAATGGAAGGGAGAAAGTTCAGGACAGTGAAGACAATTCTTCCTCAATTATTATTCAAGATAATCCGACCTCTGGAGATTCTCAATATTTCATTTCAAAGGGAGGATTATGTCCTTCTACTCAAAAAAGCAAACTAATAAAGATATTTAAAAACACAGCAGCAAGTCAGGCACTGACTCCAGCTGATGCCTTCGTGGGGACTTAAGAAAGATAAAAAAATTTAGGAAATGGCATGGCAAAGTTAGATTAAAGAATAACTGAACAAATAGAGAATTATGGTTTGACTAGTCTAGCAAATTCCTGAATAAGGAATTGGTTTCACCCTGGGGAGTAAGCTGACCGGTTCTAACAAATTGGTCTCACTGAGGGTGTTAGAATGGCTAACAGAAAATTAGAACATAGAACAGTACAGCACAGAACAGGCCCTTAGCCCACAATGTTGTGCCGACCACTGATCCTCATGTATGCACCCTCAAATTTCTGTGACCATATGCATGTCCAGTAGTCTCTTAAATGTCCCCAATGACCTCGCTTCCACAACTGCTGCTGGCAACGCATTCCATGCTCTCACAACTCTCTGTGTAAAGAACCCGCCTCTAATATCCCCTCTATACTTTCCTCCAACCAGCTTAAAACAATGACCCCTCTTGTTAGTTATTTCTGCCCTGGGAAATAGTCTCTGGCTATCGACTCTATCAATGCCTCTCATTATCTTGTATACCTCAATTAGGTCCTCTCTCCTCCTCCTTTTCTCCAATGAAAAAAGTCCGAGCTCAATCAACCTCTCTTCATAAGATAAGCCCTCCAGTCCAGGCAACATCCTGGTAAACCTCCTCTACACCCTCTCCAAACATCCACGTCTTTCCTATAATAGGGCGACCAAAACTGGATGCAGTATTCCAAGTGCGGTCTAACCAAAGTTTAATAGAGCTGCAACAAGATCTCACAACTCTTAAACTCAATTCCCCTGTTAATGAAAGCCAAAACCCATATGCTTTCTTAACAACCCTGTCCACTTGGGTGGCCATTTTAAGGGATTAACTAGGAATATCCCAGACTGTTTCCCAACTGTGTTGCAACTAGATCTCAGACCCACAGCAGGAGGGAGATGATGTGGAAATTCAATTATCTGACACTTCTCACAAACTTTAGCGAAAAAGAGGAAGATCAAGAGAATGAGACTGAAACTTGCAGCCCATTTCTTTAGTAGAATGACGACAGATCATAAATTGAGAAAGGTGTATCAAATCAGAAATCAAATCCAAACCAATACCTGAAAGTTATAACAACAGTTTATTGAGGAAATAGAGACCACCTCAGATATAGGTCATATAGGTGTTGGGAAAAGACATTTAACCAATACTCAACAAATAATAAAGCTTCAAACAGGGAAAAGGCTAAAGGTCATAATTTTGTTACTGGAAACAAGGCATTAGTAGTATTGACTACCTCTGGGGTACCATTAAAAACAAGATTCACCAAACCTCATCAAATCTAAAAAGGAGTTTGATGATGCCAGTTATGTAGTGAGTACAGGAGAAAAAAACAATCAGTATGTGTTATGGTTTAATATGTTAAAGTGATACTATGATAAGGGAGATGGTCAAGGGAGAGTAGTATCCACTGTGGTGAAAGCAACAGGGGGGATTAAATATTAAAAGAAAGGAGGTTTGGAGAATATATCAGAAACTGAATATTCCAAAGTTGATCCTCCAATAATGGGAATGTGTAATATAGGGGTTCTTTAAAAGTTGGGTGGAATATTATGCTATGTTCTAGAAAATGACTGAATTAATTGACAAAAGCTAATAGAGACTCATAAAATGATTGGTGTAAGGAGGCCATGAAAATGTCTTTGGCAATACATGATGTTAATCTAGTGGATGCATTAGCCATGAAACAACATCCTTACAGTCTCAACACAGAGAAGTTTGCAACAGTGAGAGAAGGCATCAAATTCTTGATGGACAATGATGTTATTGAACTGAGTCATCATGCCAAATTTCAGCACTGTAATGTCTCCTTTGACAAGTTTTTTCAAGAAAGGAAAGCAATTTGAATGGAAAAAAATATGACAAAAATATTTGCAGCTTGAAAGCTCTACTGATTACTGCACTGCATTTAGCAGCATTAAATTATGGTCGACCACATAAACTGGCTGTTGGTATTTGCAAAATTGATGTTGGTGCAGTGGTGCTTCAGGAAAACAAGATGAGGTTTGCAAGGAGCATTCTTTATATTCCTCGCAAACACACTTAATGTCTTGAGTCAATTAAATCTACAGTAACGACAAAAAGCCCTTCAGACCATTATATCAGCAAAGTAAAGAAACACCTAATTTTTCTAATTTCTTTCTCCAGCACTTGGCATAAAGCCTTGAATGCCTTGAAATTGCAAGTGCACATCGAAATACTTCTTAAATTTTTTTGAGGATTTCTACCTATATGACTTTTATGGGAAGTGAATTCCAGATCCCCACCACATCTCCTCTAAACATCCAGCGCTTACCTTAAATCTATGTTCCCAGCCAATGATCCCTCCATCAAGGAAGAATGTATCTACCCAACTTATGCCCCTTATAATTTTAATAATCTCAATTGTGTCCACTCTCAATCTTCTCTGCTCTAAGGAGAAGGATTTGAGCTACAGGGAGAGGCTGAAGAGGCTGGGACTGTTTTTCCTGGAGCGGCAGAGGCTGAGGGGTGACCTCATAGAAGTTTATAAAATCATGAGGGATATGGACAGGGTAAATAGACAGGGTCTTTTCCCTGGGGTGTGGTAGTCCAGAACTAGAGGGCAGAGGTATAAGATGAAAGGGGAAAGATATAAAAGGGACATAAGGGGTATCTTTTTCACACAGAGGGTGGTGCGTGTATGGAATGAGCTGCCAGAGGAAGTGTTGGAGGCTGGTATAATTACAGCATTTAAAGGACATCTGGATGGGTATATGAATAGGAAGAGTGGGATAAGGACCAAGTGCTGGCAAATGGGGCTAGATTAGGTTAGGATATCTGGTTGGCATGGGCATGTTGGACTGAAGGGTCTGTTTCTGTGCTGCACATCTTTATGACTCTAGGAGAACAATTCCAGTCTGTTCAATTTATCTTCATAATTAAAACTCTCCACCCAGTCAACATCCAGGTAAGTCACATCTGCACATTCTCCAGTGCTACAATATAGATTCCTGAACCAAAAACAATATACTGGCTGTGGCCTAAGCAATATTTTATACAGTTCCAGCATAACTGTCCTGCTCCTAAATGCTGTGCCTCAACTAAAGGCAAATATATCCTATGCCTCTTTAACCACTTCATCCACCTGCCTTGATACTTAAGGGACCAGAGTGCATGCACACCAGGTGCCTCTCATCTTTGGCACTTCCCAGGTTCCTACCATTCATCATATATTCCCTTGCCATGTTTGTCCTACCCAGCTGCATCACCTCATCTTTATCCAGATTGAATTCCATTTGCTACTGCTCAGTCTATCCATATCCTCTTGTAGTCTCCTCACTATTTACCATCCCACCAATTTTTGTATTGTCTGCAATTTTACTAATCAACTGTCCTTTTAAAGATGGCGGATGTAGAGTAGGCAGTGCTCAAGCTCCTCAGCCTGGGGCTCATCAATTTGTCTGCTTTTTTTTATCACTCTTTTTTCTCTCCTTTTGTTTTTAAGATTTTAAAGTTTTTTTTTTCTGATAGCAGAACTTACCCTGGATCAGCTGAGCACTGGAGTGGAGCAGGCTGGAGGCCTGGAATGGAGCAGGCTGGAGGCCTGGAGTGGAGCAGGCTGGAGGCCTGGAATGGAGCAGGCTGGAGGCCTGGAATGGAGCAGGCTGGAGGCCTGGAGTGGAGCAGGCTGGAGGCCTGGAATGGAGCAGGCTGGAGGCCTGGAGTGGAACAGGCTGGAGGCCTGGAGTGGAGCAGGCTGGAGGCCTGGAGTGGAGCAGGCTGGAGGCCTGGAGTGGAACAGGCTAGCGGCCTGGAGTGGAGCAGGCTGGAGGCCTGGAATGGAGCAGGCTGGAGGCCTGGAGTGGTGCAGGCTGAAGGGCTGGAATGGAGCAGGCTGGAGGCCTGGAATGGAGCAGGCTGGAGGCCTGGAATGGAGCAGGCTGGAGGCCTGGAGTGGAACAGGCTAGCGGCCTGGAGTGGAACAGGCTAGCGGCCTGGAGTGGTGCAGGCTGAAGGCCTGGAATGGAGCAGGCTGAAGGCCTGGAATGGAGCAGGCTGGAGGCCTGGAGTAGTGCAGGCTGGAGGCCTGGAGTGGAACAGGCTGGAGGCCTGGAATGGAGCAGGCTGGAGGCCTGGAGTGGTGTGGAGCGGTATTGGTGGCGTGGAGCAGCTGAGAGACAGAGCAGAGCTGGCTGGAAGCCTGAAGCAGTGCAGACTGACTGAGAACTAGAGAGGAAGCATGGAGTGGAATGGAGACAGTTATTGGATTGGCGTCCAGTGCATTCGGTCAGTGGCTTGTGAGGACTGGTCAGACCTCATGTGGAAGTCCCAGTGCTGATCTACTGCAACATAATATTTATCTGTAATCTGTTTATCTGACTGTAATGTTTATCCTTTTAACTATGACTTATTTCTATTCTATTATGAATCATTGTAAGGCAATGCAACTTCTTTTCTGTTTTATTCCTCCTTTGGTATCTAAGGCTTGTACCTAGGTACTTTGTCACATTGTAAATGTTTCACTGTACTCCCGTACCTGTTACTTGAGTACATGTGACAATAATGAATATTCCATTCTATTCTATTCATTCTAAATCATTTATACAGACCACAAATTTCAAAGGTCTGAATACTGACTCTTACGGAACCACACAGACTACACCCCTCAATCATCACCCTCTGCTTCTTGTCTCTCAGTCAATTTACCAAATTTCCTTGGATTCCATGGATTCTTACCTTTAATATTAGTTTCCCATGCATGGACCTGATCAAAAACCTCGCTGAAGTCCTAGCAGACTACATCAAAACCATTGCCCTGATATACAAACCTGGTCAGCTTTTTGAAAAATGTTATCAAGTTGATCAGACATGGCATTCTCTGAACAAACCTTGCCAAATGTTCTTGATTAATTCCTGCCTCTCCAAATGCAGATTAATTCTGTCCCTCGGAACTGCTCTGAATAGTTTCCTCACCACCGAGGTTGGACTGACTGGCCTGTAGTTTCCTGGTTTATCCCTTCCTCCCTTCTTAAATTGTTGGTTATCCCCCAGTCCCCGGCGCTTCTCCTGTGGCCTGAAATGATTGAAAATGTTTTCACATGCCCATGTTATTTCCTCCTTTGCCTCACTCAACAATGCGGAATACTTTTCATCCAGCCCTGCGGAGTTATCTACACGTGAGCCTGTCAGATGACTCAGAAACTCCCTTCATTCGAAGCTAATATCTCTAATTAACTATCTCACCGATTTCTATACCCATATCATACCTCACACTAGTGAAAATATGTCAAGGAGTGTGGTGCTGGAAAAGCACAGCCGGTCAGGCAGCATCTGAGGAGCAGGAGAGTCGACGTTTTGGGCATAAGCTCTTCTTCGGGAACGTCTGATCTCATTCATGATCCCATTCCTAATGAAGAGTGTATGCTCGCAACGTCAACTCTCCTACTCTTCGATATTACCTGACCTGCTGTGCTTTTCCAGCACCACACTTTTTGACTCTGATCTCCAGCATTTGCAGTCCTCACTTTCCACTAGTGAAAATGACCAACGTGTTCACTTAGATCCCAACCTACATCCTCTGACACCATGGACAATTTACTACTGTGGTCCTTAAAGTGCTTTAGCCTTTCCCTTGTTTTTCCTTTTACCCTTAATGTACCTATAATCAACTTAGGAGTTTATTTTAATTCATAGCCAATATATCCCTTTTAGCTCACTAATCACCCTTTTAAGTTCCCTCTTGCACATTCTATACTCCTCTAGGGTTTCTGCTGTTTTGAGCCTTCAGTATCTGTTATAAGCCTCCCTTTCTCCCTTAAGCCATTATTGCATATCCTTTGATATCCAGGGTTAACATGATTTGATGGTTCCACTCTTCATTGGAATATGTCACCCATGTACTTTCCAGATATCCTTCTTAAATGCGTCCCACTGTTCTGAGACAGATTTTCCTAAACGTATTTGCTCCCAGCCTACACTAGTCAAATCATATCCTATCTGACCTTGTTAAATTCAGCCTTCCCTGATTGAGAACTTTGATTTCAGGCCCTTCCTTGTCCTTTTCCATAACAGTCTTAGAACAAAACAAAGAACTGATCAGAAGTACATTGCAGGAACAGGCGCTTCGGCCCTCCAAGCCTGTGCTGATCATCATGCTCTAACTAAACTACAAAATAAACCTGCCCTTATTCAGTCTGTAATCCCAGTCTTTTTAACCTTTCCTCATTGGCCAATGTCCTCAAGACCAGGTAACATCCTGGTGAACCTTCTCTGCACTCTCTCTCCAAAACTTCCACATCCTTCTGGTGGTGTGGCAACCAAAACCGCACACAGTACTCCAAATGCGGCCTAACAAGGGCTTTATATAGCTGCAACATGGTTTGCCAACTCTTGTACTCCATGCCCTGGCTGATGAAGGCAAGCATGCCATATGCCGCCTTAATCACCTTGGCCATTTGTGTTGTCATTTTTAGGGAACTGTGGGCCTGCACACCCAGATCCATCTCTATGTTAATGTTCCAAAGGGTTCTGCCATTTACAGTATGATTCACAACCTAAACATAATCCTCCAAAATGCAGCACCTCACATTTGTCTAGATTAAGCTCCATCTGCCATTTCTGTGCCCACATCTCCAATCTGTCTATATCCTGTTGTATGCTTTCACAATTGTCGGCTCTATCAACAATTCCACTAATCATCATGTCATCTGCAAACTTACTAATCAGACCACCCACATTTTCCTCCAGCTCATTTACATATATTAAAAACAACAGAGGACCTAAGACTGATCCCTGTGGGTACCACTAGTTACCCATCTCCATTCTGAACCTGCACGCTCCCCCCCCCCCCCCCCCCCCCCCCCACTCTTCTCTGACCAAGCTAGTTATGTATTCATCAAGCCAGCCCACTCTGAATCCCAAGTGATTTTAGTTTTGTACCAATCTTCTATGTAGAACTTTATCAAATGCCTTACTAAAGTCAAAAAAAAACTACACCCACAGCTCATCTCCCAAAAATTACCTTTGTCATCTCTTCAGTCAGACTGGTGAGATATGACTTCTCCATATGAAACCATACTGCCTGTTACTAACTAGTCCACTAGTCCAGTGTTCATATATCTTGTCCTCAGTATCTTCTCCAAGAACCACCCCACCAAAGATGTCACGCTCACTGGCCTGTGATTTCCTGGATTATCCCTGCTCCTTTTGTCTGGAATCTTGCCCTGTGGTCAAAGAGGATGTCAATATGTCTGCTAATGCCCCAGCTAGTTTATCCTTTGCCTCTAACAGTAATCTGAGATAGATTCCATCTGGCCCTGGGAACTTGTTTACCTGAATGCAATTTAGGATACCCAAAACTTCCTCCTTCAATATATTGACATTCTCTAGTATATTCATCCTTGACCTTAACACCAGTCATGTCCTTCTTTAATCTATTGAAGTTATGATCGCTATCTGCAAAATGGTCCCCGACTGATATTTGAACCAATTGCCCAGATTTGTTGCCTAATGTCCAGGATTGTTCCCTCTCTTGTAGGACCATTTGCACACTAGCTTAAATGCTTTCCGAGATGCATTTTAATAATACAACTCCTTCTAAACTTTTCATGTTATGACTATCACATTTAATGTTGGGGATGTTGTCTTCCCACCCAACAGTTTACGAAATGGCACATACATTAGAAAAGAGAATGGCCATTGGGGTCTCCTGCAATATCTGCCTTCCTCCACTCTGCCGGCTGGTCACCTGTGCCCTTCCTGCCTGTTCAATCTGTACCTGTGTCATGACTACCTCACTGAATGTGCTATCCATGACTAGCACATCATTGTCAATATGCGACTGAAATCACCTGCAACTCCTGCTCCAGCATGCAGTTTGTCAGTAGCGACACACTTCCTGCACATGTTTACCTGGGACAACTGGTGATTTACCTTATATCATGGTGCAAGCCCTGCTGAAATTACTTCTTTTAACCTGTAAATTTTTTAGATTAGATTAGATTACTTACAGTGTGGAAACAGGCATGATCAGGTGTGGGAAGCTAGTGAAGAGATTGTTGGGTTATTTGTTGAGATATTGGTATCATTGATAGCCATGGGTCGGATGCACGAAGAATGGAGGTTGACTAATGTGGTACCAGTCTTTAAGAAAGGTGGTAAGGAAAAGTCAGGGAACTACAGGCTGGTGAGCCCAAAGTCAGTGGTGGATAAGTTGTTGGACAGATTCTGAGGGACAGGATTAACATGCATTTGGAAAGGCAAGGACTGTTTGTGGAAAATCATGTATCACTAACTTGATTGAGTTTTTTTTGAAGAAATGACAAAGAATATTGATGAAGGTAGATTGGTAAATGTTGTATACATGGAATTCAGCAAGGTGTTCCCAAGGTTCCACATCGTAGACTGGCTAGTAAGGTTAGATCATATGGAATCCAGGGGGAGCTAGCCAACTGGATACAAAATTGATTTGAAGGTAGGAGACAGAGGATGGTGGTAGAGGTTTGCTTTTCGGACTGCAGGTCTGTGACCAGCGGTGTGCCACAAGGATTGGTGCAGCATCCACTGCTTTTCTTCATTTATATAAATGGTTTGGATGTGAATATAGGTGTTGTGATTAGAAAGTTTGCAGATGACACCAAAATTAGTAGTGTAATGGTCAGTGAAGAAGGTTACAGCAGAGTACAATGGAACCTTGATCAGATGAGCCAATGGGCTGAGGAGTGGCAGATGGGGTTTAATTTAGATAAATGTGAGGTGCTGCATTTTGGTGAGGCAAACCAGGTCAGGACTTATACAGTTAATGGTCGGGCCCTGGGGTGTGTTATCGAACAAAGAGACCAAGAGGTGCAGGTTCATAGTTCTTTAAAAGTGGAGTTGCAGTTAGACAAAGTGATGAAGAAGACATTTGGCACACTTGCCTTCATTGTTCAGTGCATTGAGCCTAGTACAAAGTTAAAAATCACACAACACCAGGTTATAGTCCAACAGGGTTAATTGGAAGCACTAGCTTTTGGAGCGACGCTCCTTCATCAGGTGATAGTGGAGGGCTCGATCGTAACACAGAATTTATAGCAAAAATTTGCAGTGTAATGTGAAACTATCACTGTATTCTAACAGATGAAAGGCTTAACAGACAATCAATTTTTCAATGTATAATTTCAGTTACATCACACTGCAAATTTTTGCTATAAATTCTGTGTTACGATCGAGCCCTCCACAATCACCTGATGAAGGAGCATCGCTCCGAAAGCTAGTGTGCTTCCAATTAAACCTGTAGGACTATAACCTGGTGTTGTGTGATTTTTAAC
>NC_057710.1:145962284-145977495 GCF_004010195.1 Chiloscyllium plagiosum | reverse complement strand
ATCCTTGAGTACTTCCAGGTGTCTGTCACGTTCCTCCTCATCTGAGCAGATCTGGTGTATGCGTAGGGCTTGTCCATAGGGGATGGCTGTTTTAATATGTTTTGGGTGGAAGCTGGAGAAGTGTAGCATTGTGAGGTTGTCTGTGGGTTTGCGGTAGAGTGTGGTGCTGAGGTGTCCGTCCTTGATGGAGACGCACGTGTCCAAGAATGAGACAGACAGTCGAGAGTAGTCCATGGTGAGTTTGATAGTGGGATGAAACTTGTTGATGTCACTGTGTAGTTTAATCTGTGACTCCTCGCCATGGGTCCAGAAGAAGAAAATGTACCTGGTGTACAATGTTGGTTGGAGATTCTGCATAGAGAAGAAATCTTGTTCGAACCTGTGCATAAAAATGTTGGCATATTGGGGTGCAAATTTGGTCCCCATGATTGTTCCATCTGTCTGGATGAACAATTGGTTATCAAAGGTGAAGACGTTATGATCGAGGATAAAGCGGATGAGTTATGGGATGGTGTTTGGAGACTGGCAGTTGTTGGTGTTGAGTATTGAGGCTGTTGCCGCAATGCCGTCATTGTGGGGGATGCTGGTGTAGAGTGTGGAAACATCCATAGTGACGAGGAATGTTCCCGGTTCGACTGGTCCGTGGGTGCTGAGTTTCTGTAAGAAATCCGTAGTGTCGCGACAGAAGCTGGAGATCCCCTGTACAATAGGTTTCAAGATGCCTTCCACATAGCCAGAGAGATTCTCACATAGGATCCCATTGCCCGACACGATGGGATGTCCTGGTGTGTTGGCTTTGTGTACCTTTGGAAGGCAGTAGAAGTCATCTACACGAGAATTACGTGGGATGAGAGCGCGTAGGGAACTCTGAAGGACTGGATCCAAAGTTCTGATCAGTGTGTTTAATTCTCGGGTGTGTTCTTTGGTCGGATCAGCTGGTGGTTGCCTGTAGTGTTCCTGGTTGTTCAGTTGTCGGTACATTTCCTTGCAGTAATCTGTTCTATTCTGAATGACAATGCCTCCTCCTTTATCTGCTGGTTTGATGACAATGTTGTCATTGGTTTTGAGAGCCTGGATGGCATTGCGTTGGGAACAGGTGATGTTTTGCACTACCTTGTGGGTACGGCCGATGAATCTGGCATTTATATATTTCCTGACAGTTTGAGCATACATGTCAAGTCCAGGGCATTGGCCCTCCGGTGGGGTCCATGTTGACACCTTCTTTGGTCGCTCCTCTACAGATCCCTGTGATGACTATTCTAGTTCATCAGTGGGCTCAGTGGGATCACTGTCGGCACCTTGAAAGAATTCCCGGAGTCTCATTCGTCTGATGAACTCCTCCGTGTCTGCTGCCAGAACCAACGGGTCCATTTTGGTGGTGGGGCAGAAGTTGAGATCCCTACTCAGGACTTCAATCTCTTCTGGTTGAAGGGTGTGATCTGATAAGTTGACAATAGACTTCCCCGCAGTGATAATGTTGTCTACTGTGGTCCAGGGCGGGCTTTGCTATTACTGGTGAGAATGCCAAGCTTCTCCAGTTTTTTGTTCTTGGCGTGCAACTTTAAAAAAAAGGTTTTGTGATTTGCATGTGAAAGAAGTGAAACTATCACTGTATTCTAACAGATGAAAGGCTTAACAGACAATCAATTTTTCAATGTATAATTTCAGTTACATCACACTGCAAATTTTTGCTATAAATTCTGTGTTACGATCGAGCCCTCCACTATCACCTGATGAAGGAGCGTCGCTCCAAAAGCTAGTGTGCTTCCAATTAACCCTGTTGGACTATAACCTGGTGTTGTGTGATTTTTAACTTTGTACACCGCAGTCCAACACCGCCATCTCCAAATCTTGAGCCTCGTATGTCATGCTGTGGCTGTACAGGATATTGATAAGGCCATTTTTAGAATACTGCATTCAGTTCTAGTCTCCCTCTAGAGGGAAGATGGTGTTAAAACTTGAAAGCATTCAGAAAGTACTTTTAAATATTATGAAGTTGAAGGCATGTACTGTACCTTTAAGAGAGATAGAATGCTGTTCTGAACTGAAAGCTTACAAACTCCTGTGTATATGACTAGATGGCAGTCCCAGAGTGTAAAATATGAACAAAGAACAAAGAGCAAAGAAAACTTACAGCCCAAGAACAGACCCTTCGGCCCTTCAAGCCTGAGCCGACCCAAATGTATTGTCTATACCTGTCGGTCAATTCCTAAGCGTTTGTATCCCTCTGCTCCCCACCTACTCATGCATTTATCCAGACGCATCTTAAACAAATCTACCGTGCCTGCCTCTATCATCTCTGCTGGCAACACGTTCCAAATGCCCACCACCCTCTGTGTGAAGTACTTGCCATGTGTATCCCCTTTAAACTTTCCACCTCTCACCTTGAAAGCATAACCTCTCGTTATTGAGTCCTTCACCCTGGGAAAAAGCCTGTCTCTATCCACCCTGCCTATACCTTCATGATTTTGTAAACCTCAATCAGGTCCCCCCTCAATCTCCTTTTTTCTAGTGAAAATAAACATAACCTACTCAATCTCTCTTCATAGCTAGCACCTTCCATACCAGGCAACATCCTCATAAACCTTCTCTGCACCCTCTCCAAAGCATCCACATCCTTTTGGTAATGTGGCGACCAGAACTGTACACAATATTCTAAATGCAGCCGAACCAATATGTAACATTTGGCTGTGAAATGAACATCTGAATTTTGGTTGCTGTTTTGACAACAATTCAAGTTTAACCAATCTGTTTAAATTATGCCCCAGGATACGAAAACCCAATCAAGTTTGAATTTATTGTTTTGGCAGCACCAAACCAATGAGACAATCTGATGTTGGGGGTATAAAATGTGGGCATTTTGGAAATTGGCCACAGAGCAATTGCCCTGGAGACAGAAAAGCATGGACAGCTAACATTTTTAAAAATTTATTTATGGGACTTGGCTGTCACTGGCTGGTCAGCATTGATAGTTCATCCCTATTTGCTCTTGAGAAGGTGGTGGTGAGCTGCCTTCTTGAAACACTGCAGTCCACTTGCTGTGGGTTGACCCACAATGCCAGTAATGAGGGAATTTGACCCAATGGCTGTGAAGGAATGGCAGTATATTTCCAAGTCAGGGTGGTGAGTGCTTGGAGGGGAGCTTGCAGGTGGTGGTGTTGTCAAGTACCTATTGCCCTTGTTCTTCGAGGTGGAAGTGGTCGTGGGTTTGGAAGGTGCTAAGGACCTTTGAATTTCTACAGTGAATCTTGTAGATAGTACACACTGCTGTTACTGAGCGCTGGTGGTGGAGGGATTGAATGTTTGTAGATGTGGTGCCAATCAAGCGGGTTGCTTTGTCCTGGATGGTGTCAAGCTTCTTCAGTGTTATTAGAGTTGCACCCATCCACGTAGCCATGGTGAGTTTACGTGGTGAGTCCAGTTGAATTTCTGGTCAATGGTAACCCCAAGGATATTGACAGTGGTAGATTCATTGATGATAATACCGTTGAATGTAAAGGGGTGGTTGTTAGAGCATCTCTTATTGGTGATCATATTGTCTGGCATTTGTGTAGTGTGAATATTACTTGTCACTTGTCAGCCCAAGCCTGGATATTGTCTAGATCTTGTTGCATTTGAGCATGGACTGCTTCAGTATCTGAGGAGTCACGAATGGTGCTGAATACTGTGCAATCATTGGTGAACATTCCCATTTCTGACCTTATGGCAGAGGGAAGGTCATTGATAAAGCAGCTGAAGATTGTTGGGCCTTGGACACTGCCCTGAGGGACTCCTGCAGAAATGTCCTGGAGCTGAGATGACTGACCCTCCAAAACCAAGAAATTAAGAAACACTCTCTATCAAAGGTACCCTTTCATGTGAAACATAGATGCGATAAAAAGAAAGAAGATAACCCAGGGAGATCCTCAGCCAGAAGAAGAAAGACACAGAATATGACAGCCACTGTGTGTGGTTTTGAAATTAAGTTGATGTAATTTTAATAAGTGTCTTATTGGAACAGCATATTGATATAAAGTTGGCGGCGGAAAATATGCAGTTAAGGAAAAGGGGGTCTTAGAATTGTGAATAGCAGTTTAATGTTCACTTTTAGAGTTAAAAAAGATAAATTGATTTTCTTTTAAATAGTGGAATTTGTGAGTTCTCTGTCACTCATATTTTAACAGATTACAAGGTGAGGTGAGCTTTTCTTGGTGTTTGTTTTAATTAAGAGAGGGGTTTGCCAGTGTGTCATAACACAAGGATGTTGCCAGGTTTGGTGGGTTTGATCTTTAGGGAGAGGCTGAATAAACTGGGGCTTTTTTACCTCTGCAGTGTCGGAGGCTGAGGGGTGACCTTAAAGAGGTTTATAATATCATCAGGGGCATGGATAGGGTGAGTAGTCAAAATCTTTTTCCCAGAATAGGGGAGTCCAAAACTAGAGGGCATCGGTTTAAGGTGAGAGGAGAAAGACTTAAAAGGGACCTGAGGGGCAACCTTTTCACGCAGAGGGTGATGCGTACATGGAACGAGCTGACAGAGGAAGTGGTGGAGGTGGATACAATTACAACATTTAAGGGGCATCTGGATGGGTAGATGAATAAGAAGGGTTTAGAAGGATACGGGCCAAATGCTGACAAATGGGAGTAGATCAGTTTGGCATGAATGAGTTGGCATGAATGAGTTGGACTTAAAGGTTTGGTTCCATGCTGTATAATTCTATGACTCAATTGTCCTGACTTTCACTTATTCTTGTTGTCTCTCAGTTAATCCCTTCTTGCAAAAAAAATGTGTGGCTTTACATCATTAACCAATCAACACAGCTTCCTATGACGTCATTTTTTAAAATTTGATTTCTCAATCAGCAGACCCCTGAAACTGCAGCTGTTAAACCACAACTATCTTCTGTCTTTGCTCAGTTGAAGCTGACGCATATAGCCTTGCAACTATAAGCTCTGTAAAAGGACCTTATAATTTCTGAACAAGCGAAAAAAGAAAAACACATCTTCCCCTGCACACTGAATCTCCGTGGTACACTAAATCTCCAGTATCACACACTTACTTGGGCAGTATCTCACTCTGGATGGTGTCTCCTCTCAACTACTTGTGTGAAGCATTCTAATGTCAATAGAAATGTTCAGCAGTGGAGAAAATGAATTTGAGTAAAGCATTAGTTCTGGAGCATTTAATGACTACATTTCCACTAGCACTGCAGAGACAGTTAATTCTAGAAATCTTGACTTTGCTTTGACTTTTTTCTATCAAGATTTCACAACACAACATAGGAAGGGAAAAGGTTGAGATTCTGAAGGGAGATTACAGAGAGTTAGGCAGGAATTTAAAAAGGAGGTCTTCGAGAGTAGTACTATCTGGATTACTCCCGGTGCTACGAGTTAGTGAGAGCAGGAATATGGGGATAGAGAAATGACTGCATGGCTGAGGAGCTGGTGTATGAGAGAAGGATTCACGTTTTTGGATCATTGGAATCTTTTTTAGGATAGGTGTGACCTGTACAAGAAGGACACTTTGCACCTAAATTGGAAAGGGACTAATATCCTGGCAGGGAGATTTGCTAGAACTGCTCGTGAGGATTTAAACTAGTAAGGTGCAGGGGTGGGACCCAGGGAGGTAGTGAGGAAAGAGATCAATCTGAGACTGGTACAGTTAAGAACAGAAGCGATGCAAACAGCCAGGGCAGGCAGGGACAAGGTAGGACTAATAAATTAAACTGCATTTATTTCAATGCAAAGGACCTAAGAGGGAAGGCAGATGAACTCAGGGCATGGTTAGGAACATGGGACTGGGATATCATAGCAATCACAGAAACATGGCTCAGCGATGGGCAGGACTGGCAGCTTAATGTTCCAGGATACAAATGCTACAGAAAGGAAAGAAAGGGAGGCAAGAGAGGAGGGGAAGTGGCATTTTTGATAAGTGATAGCATTACAGCTGTGCTGAGGGAGTATATTCGTGGAAATACATCCAGGAAAGTTATTTGGGTAGAACTGAGAAATAAGAAAGGGGTGATCTTTTTGGATCATTGGAATCTTTTTTAGGATAGGTGTGACCTGTACAAGAAGGACGCTTTGCACCTAAATTGGAAGGGGACTAATATCCTGGCAGGGAGATTTGCTAGAACTGCTCGTGAGGATTTAAACAAGTAAGGTGCAGGGGTGGAACCCAGGGAGGTAGTGAGGAAAGAGATCAATCTGAGACGAGTACAGTTGAGAACAGAAGCGATGCAAACAGCCAGGGCAGGCAGGGACAAGGTAGGACTAATAAATTAAACGACATTTATTTCAATGCAAAGGATCTAATAGGGAAGGCAGACAAACTCAGGGCATGGTTAGGAACATGGGACTGGGATATCATAGCAATTACAGAAACATGGCTCAGGGATGGGCAGGACTGGCAGCCTGATGTTCCAGGATACAAATGCTACAGAAAGGGAAGAAAGGGAGGCAAGAGAGGAGGGGGAGTGGCATTTTTGATAAGGGATAGCATTACAGCTGTGCTGAGGGTGTATATTCGTGGAAATACATCCAGGAAAGTTATTTGGGTGGAACTGAGAAATAAGAAAGGAATGATCACCTTATTGGGACTGTATTATAGACCCCCTAATAGTCAGAGGGAAATTGAGAAACAAACTTGTAAGGAGATCTCGGCTATCTGTAAGAATAATAGGGTGGTTATGGTAGGGGATTTTAACTTTCCAAACATCGACTGGGACTGCCATAGTGTTAAGGATTTAGATGGAGATGAATTTGTTAAGTGTGTACAAGAAAATTTTCTGATTCAGTATGTGGATGTACCTGCTAGAGAAGGTGCAAAACTTGACCTATTCTCGGGAAATAAGGCAGGTGACTGAGGTGACAGTAGGGGAGCATTTTGGGGCCAGCGACCATAATTCCATTAGATTTAAAATAGTGATGGAAAAGGATAGACCAGATCTAAAAGTAGAAGTTCTAAATTGGAGAAAGGCCATTTTGATGGAATAAGGCAAGGACTTTCAAAAGTTGATTGGGGGCGCATGTTTGCAGGTAAATGGACGGTTGGAAAATGGGAAGCTTTGAGAAATGAGATAACCAGAATCCAGAGAAAGTGTATTCCTGTCAGGGTGAAAGAAAAGGCTGGTAGGTATAAGGAATGCTGGACGACTAAAGAAATTGAGGGTTTGGTTAAGAAAAAGATTGAAGCATATGTCAGGTTTAGACAGGATAGATCGAGTTAATCCTTAGAAGAGTATAAAGGTAGTAGGTGTATACTTAAGAGGGAAATCAGGAGGGCAAAACGGGGACGTGAGTTAGCTTTGGCAAATAGAATTAAGGAGAATCCAAAGGGTTTTTACAAATACATTAAGGACAAAAGGATAACTAGGGAGAGAAAAGGGCTCCTCAAAGATCAGCAAGGCGGCCTTTGTGTGGAGTCTCAGAAATACTAAATGAGTATTTTGCATCAGTATTTACTGTGGAAAAGGACATGAAAGATATAGAAAGTAGGGAAATAGATGGTGACACCTTGCAAAATATCCAGATTACAGAGGAGGAAGTGCTGGGTGTCTTGAAACACATAAAGGTGGATAAATCCCCAGGACCTGATCAGGTGAACCCTAGAACTCTGTGGGAAGCTAGGGAAGTGATTGCTGGGCCTCTTGCTGAGATATTTGTATCATCGATAGTCACAGGTAAGGTGCTGGAGACTGGAGGCTGGCTAACATGGTGCCATTCTTTAAGAAGGGTAATAAGGACAAGTCAGGGAACTAAAGACCAGTGAGCTTGACATTGGTGGTGGGCAAGTTGTTGGAGGGAATCCTGAGGGACAGGAGGTACATGTATTTGGAAAGACACGGACTGATTAGGGATAAAGAGCTGAAAAATGTGTTGCTGGAAAAGCGCAGCAGGTCAGGCAGCATCAAAGGAGCAGGAGAATCGAAGTTTCGGACATAAGCCCTTCATCAGGGATAGCTGATTAGGGATAGCCAACATGGCTTTGTGCATGAGAAATCATGTCTCACAAACGTGATTGAGCTTTTTGAAGAAGTAACAAAGAGGATTGATGAGGGCAGAGCAGTAGATGCGAACTATATGGACTTCAGTAAGGCTTTGGACAGGATGCCCCATGGGAGACAGGTTAGCAAGGTTAGATCTCATGGAATACAAGGAGAACTAGCCATTTGGATATAGAACTGGCTCAAGGAAAGAAGACAGAGGGTGGTGGTGGAGGTTTGTTTTTCAGACTGGAGGCCTGTGACCAGTGGAGTGCCACAAGGATTGGTGCTGGGTCCTCTACTTATTGTCATCTACATAAATAATTTGGATGCGAGCATAAGAGGTATAGTTAGTAAGCTTGCAGATGACACAAAATTGGAGGTGTAGTGGACAGCGAAGAGGGTTACCTCAGATTCCAACAGGATCTTGATCAGATGGGCCAATGGGCTGAGAAGTGACAGATGGGGCTTAATTCAGATAAATGCGAGGTGCTGCATTTTGGGGAAGCCAATCTTAGCAGGACTTATTCACTTAATGGTAAGGTCCTAGGGAGTGTTGCTGAACAGAGAGACCTTGGAGTGCAGGTTCATAGTTCCTTGAAAGTGGAGTCGCTGGTAGATGGGATAGTGAAGAAGGTGTTTGTTATGCTTTCCATTATTGGTCAGAGTATTGACTACAGGAGTTGGGAGGTCATGTTGCGGCTGTACAGGATATTGGTTAGGCCACTGTTTTGAATATTGCTTGGAATTCTGGTCTCTTTCCTATCGGAAAGATGTTGTGAAAGTTGAAAGGGTTCAGAAAAGATTTACAAGGATGTTGCCAGGGTTGGAGGATTTGAACTATGGAGAGAGGTTGTTTTCCCTGGAGCATCAGAGGCTGAGGGGTGTCCTTATAGAGGTTTACAAAATTATGAGGGGTATGGATAGTATAAATAGACAAAGTGTTTTCCCTAGCATTGGGGATTCCAGAACTAGAGGGCATAGGTTTAGGGTGAGAGGAGAACGATATAAAGGGACCTAAGGGGCAACATTTTCACGTAGAGGGTGGTACGTGTATGGAATGAGCTGCCAGAGGATGTGGTGGAGGCTGGTACAATTGCAACATTTAAGAGGCATTTGGATGGGTATATGAATAGGAAGGGTTTGGAGGGATATGGGCCGGGGTGCTGGCAGGTGGGACTAGATTGGTTTGGGATATCTGGCCAGCATGGACGGGTTGGACCAAAGGGTCTGTTTCCATGCTGTACATCTCTATGACTCTATGACCAAGTAATTTGAGACTGTTTATTAAAATTTAATGCTACACCCTTCAAATTTAGATATCATTCACATGATAAGAAAGGACTGTTATAGTGGATATTTTATTAGAAGAAACAAAACCTCAGTCAAAGATAAGATTTAAGGAACATGTTAAAAAAACAAAGAAGGAAGAAATTCATGAGACTCAGAGTGAAAGTAGCATGGTTGCCAATGGTGTTTAGGGATGTTCAAAAACCAGAATTAGGACATGCCATAAGAGGGTTGTGAGGCTGGATAAGATTACCAAGGTTGTGGAGGTCAAGGCCACAAAGGGATTTGAAAACAAATATGACGGTGTTAAAAACGGAGCTGTTTCTGAACTAGGAGCAATTTTAAAGTTAATGAGCAATACAGGCTTGGTGTGCTTGAGGAGTTAGGTGGCAGCGTTTTGTATGGCTTGTGTGGTGCTTGTAAAGCACAGCCAGTCAGGCAGCATCCGAGGAGCAGGAGAGTCGGTGTGTCAAGCATAAGCTCTTCATTAGGCTTCAAACTTGCAGAGGGGAGAATGGAGGTGAGCCGTTACTGCTTATGAAGTTTCTAGGTTAAAACAAAACAAGCCATAGGTAAGAGTTTAAATGTTAAGTGGACAGAGCAGAATGAAGTCAGGGACCTTACAGAGGTGCAGATAAGTAGTCCTAATAGTGAATGCAGGAATATGTTGATCTCTGAGTCAAAATTTATATCAACATTTCTTCCAAATTGTTCAGCCACAGATAATTGCTCGGAAGACAGATGGAGTCAATGACTGGGTTAGTCTTCACAGTTTTGTTCAAAAACAATGGCTTTGGTCTGCCCAGTATTTACGTGGGGAATGTTTCTGCTCACCTACATACTGGATAGCAGGGTTATATTGGATAGTGGTGGCTGGAGTATCAATGGTATGGGGCTTAGGGCTATTCTCCATTGCTACCCAACTGTGGGATTTCCTTAATGGACAGCTGTAAACAATTTTCTATCCAGAACTTTTCAGTATAAGACCTATGGCTGTAAACTCCCAATAGTCATGCTGGAATTCTGCTCTCTTGCACTGAAGCTCAAGGACATAGGGGAACGTTGATGTCATTTAATTTATCCTTAATCTTGCTATAATGCACCAATTTGATGTGCATGGAGATGAAAATCAAATAAAATATTTATAGCCAGTTAAATCAACGGAAGAAAATACAGCTGGTCATGTTCCCAGATTGTGAACGTTTCTGCACATTTTTCTCTCAAACAGCTCAGTTCATGAAGGTGAACATTATCCTCCTTACAGCCTTTTAAGAATTGAGCATTAACAGTAGAACAAGTGATGGCAGATTCTGGAAGATCTTTTCACTGTCTAAATGCCAGACTTTGAGATGGCAGGGAAATCTGATGCATTGTTATAATGCACCATTAGACTCAGTTATCTGATTGGATTGGAACCGACAAAAGAACAAGTATCCATAGATTTTGCAATTGTATCAAGTATTGTATCAGGTTATTAGGTTTCATGTAAACTTAAAATATTTTCCTGTGATCCATCGTGAGCAAACATAAAGACATGGGCTGCTATAGGTACACTCTTGAATATAATATTTTCAAACTGAATAGATTCAGCCCTTCAGATTTTGCCAACAGAATTACTTTGCATTTTAATATTTTGCTGCTTTCATTTGCAGTCAGCACTTTTCTGTTGTTTCTTACCAAGTAAAGTTTTAAAATCTCAAATAATGCTATCTTGCTGTGTTCATTATAATCATCTTTCTAACAAAACTCAAGAATTAGATGTTTGGTGTGGATTGAGATTTATTTCCTCAAAGCCAATTTTCTTTTTACTAGTGGATTGAATTTGACAAGCAAAATATTCATTAAAGCTACTATTGTTACTGAGAATTTTACTTTAATAGAACATTAATTAATTATTAGCAGGGTTGCGCATTTAAAATGGAAAAATAATGAATAGCAAGCCAACAGCTTTATAATATACCACATGTATTACAATATTTTGTAACTCCCTTTCTCAATCTAAATTTGCCCATCTTTCATCCTTGTCAGTTGACCTTTGCAGAATCCACTAATTAAGTTGCACATTCAGAATTGAGTGTTCTTACAGTAGACTTTCAGCTTTCATTTGAGACATAATTATCCCAAACCAAACTTTTAGTTTTCTTTGTTAGCAGAATTAATAATCTGCATGATCTGACTGCAGCAAATATTATGGCTGATGCCCCAGTGACTGTCCCAAAAGTTGGGAACAAACTCACCTTCGCTATTTGTAGAAACCTGTCCACATTTTTCCTCTCACCAGAAATCAATTAGTTGCCATCAGTGTTCTTATTTCGACTAGCCAATCAGGAAAATGGCAATTCAGCCACCCAGGTAACACCATAAAGAACAGTGGCCACGACTTGGACTGTTGCAAGTCATCACAAAGTAAGGTTTCTGAAGCTGAGTTCAAGCAGGGTCATCGAGGAGCAGAATGGAAGCAGAAAAGAACTTAAACAAGAAATTAGGAGGGCCGGAAGGGGTCATGAAATGTCCTTGGCTAGTAGGATTAAGGAAAATCCCAAGGCATTTTATGCATACAGTAGGAGCAAGGGAATATTTGGGGAAAGGGTAGATCCACTCAAGGACAAAGGAAGAAATTTTGCGTGGAGCCAAAGGAAGTGGGTGAGGTCCTTCTGAGTACTTTGTGTTGGTATTCACTCAGGAGAAGGACATGGATGATGGTAAGATTCGGGAGATGTATGTTGATATTCTCGGGTATGTCGATATTACGACACCTTTTATTTGGCCACCTTGCACTTCTGTTCTCGGTCTTCTGCGATTTTCCAATAAACATCAACCCAAGCCGAGCCCCTCGTCTTTCAATTAGCCTCTATACAGACTTGTTTTCTCAATACTGAGTTCAACAACTTCAAACTATGAACGCTGTCCTTCTTTTGACTTTTTTCTGCAAAGTGCCAATCTGTACTTTGTCAGTATTATGACAAGGAGTTGAGGGTCTTGAGAAACATTAACCGAGATAAGTGCCCAGGGGTCTTCAGGATACTGAAGGCAGCCAGTGAGAAGATTAATAGGATCTTGACTGAGATCTTTCCATCCTCTTTAGCCACAGGTATGGTCCCAGAAGACTGGAGAGTAGGCAATGCTGTTCCTTTGATTAAGAAAAGCAAAAGAGATAATCCAAAATTATAGGTTGGCGAGCCTTATATCAGTGGTAGAGAAATTGTTGGAGAAGATTCTTAAGGATAGGATTTACTTACATTTGGAGAAAAATTAACTTAGCAGGGATAGTCAGCATGGGTTTATGCAGGAGAGATCTTGTCTCACAAACTTGATTTATTTTTTTGAGGAAATAATGAAGATGATTGATGAGGGCAGGGCAGTGGATGTTGTCTACATGTACTTTACTAAAGTATTTGATAAGGTCCCTCATGCTCGGCTGGTCCAGAAGATTAAGTCACATGGAATAAATTGTGATTTGGAAAGTTGGATTCCAGTTGTCTTGGTTATGGAAGACAGAGGATAGTTGTGAAATGATGTTTTTCCTACTGAAGTCTGTGACCTGTGGTATTCTGCAAGCATCAGTGCTGGGACCTCTTTTGTTTGTAATATATATAAATGATTTGGATAAAAATGTAAGTGGTCTGATTAGTAAGTATGCAGGTGACATGAAAATCAGTGGAGTTGTGCATCGTGAGGAAAATTATCAAAATATACAACAAGATGTAGACCAGTTGGAAAGTTGAGTGGAGAAATGGAAGACGGTGTTTAATCAGGACAAGTGTGAGAGTGATGCATTTTGGGAGGTCAAATGCAAGAGGAAAGTAGAGAGTAAATTCATGATTCTGAGGAGCATTGATATACTGAGGGATCTTGGAGTCCAAGTACATAACGCCCTGAATTGGCAGCACAATTTGATTAGATGATAAAGAAGGTGTATGTCATGCTTGCCTTCATTAGTTAGGTCTTTAAGCATAAAAGTTCATAAGTCATATTTCAGCTGTGTAAAACAGTAGTTCCTCCAACAGTGTTTGGAGTATTGTGTGCAGTTCTGGTCACTGTGCTATAGGAAGGATTTGTAGGTTTCACCTAGATATTGGCCAGGATATTATCTGGATGGGAGACTGTTAGCTGCCTGGGAATGTTGGACAAACTTGGATTGTTTTCACCCAAGAGTTGGAGGCTGAGAGATGAGCAGGTAGACGTAT
The DNA here is from genome assembly GCF_004010195.1 of Chiloscyllium plagiosum. Taxonomy (NCBI): domain Eukaryota; kingdom Metazoa; phylum Chordata; class Chondrichthyes; order Orectolobiformes; family Hemiscylliidae; genus Chiloscyllium; species Chiloscyllium plagiosum. The sequence continues at coordinate 145,964,055 of NC_057710.1, read as the reverse complement.
GTAAAATTATGAAAGGCATGGATAGGATAGATAGTCGAAGTCCTTTTCCCAGGGGAGAAACGTCAAATTATAGGGGCATAGGTTTAAGATGACAGGGGAAAGTTTAAAAGAGGTATGTGAGAAATGTTTTGTAAATAGAGGGTGGTAGGTGCGTGGAATGTGCTGCCAGGGGAGTTGGTAGAAGCTGACACAATAGCAATGTTTCAGCAGCGTGTAGGTAAATGTGTGAACAGGCAGGGGATACAGGAATATGGACCATGTGGAGGCAGATGGGATTGTGCTGGAAAAACATGGTAGTTGACACATTCATGGTGGACGGAAGAGCCTGATTCTATGCTGCATTGTACAATGTTCTAGGCAGGACACCTTGGAATTAGATCAAACACCAAGCGAGGGAGTGAAGCTGAGGAGACTTGGGCCAGTCAGCCACCGGGCTCTGGCAAGTGAGGGGTGAAGTTGATGTGGGCAATGGTAGTGGTTGCTGAAGATATAGCTAGTTGCAGGTGCAGGGCTACTCTGTGGGCAACAATTTGTTTGGTTATGAACCTGCCTTCACTGAGCCTGCAAGGAGGCTTCCAGAGTTTTGGTCATTATGATAATTCCAGCAGCAGTAATAATTGGACTTTAATTGTCCACTTAAATGACTCAGTTGACCTGACATAGCTAGGAGGTAGGATATATTAAATAAATAACAAAGATACGATTAGCATAAAGGAAATGGAGGACTGAAGAAACAAAGCATTCGTCCAGAGTGAGGGTAACTGGCAAGATAATGAACAGCTCTGTTTGAAAGCAAAAATGTGAAAACAATGTACAGATTGGCACTTGGAAAAAATGTCAAAGAAGGACAGTATTCATGGTTTGAAGTTGTTGAACTCAGTATTGAGTCAAGAAGGAGAAAGATAAGCCTTCTGTAAAAGTTAAAGGTTTAATTGGAGTAAGGCACATTTTAATGGTCTGAGATAAGAACTTTCAAACATTAGTTGGAGTAGACTGTTCACAGACATCTGACAAGTTGGAGGCATTCAAGAATGTGATGAAATGAGATCAGAGGCATTTTGTTCCTGTTAGAGTGAAGGGTAAGGCTGGTAACATTAGGGAACAATGGATAAATAAAGATATTGAGGTTCTAGTCATGAATAAAAGAGAACCTATTTTAGATAGAGACAACTTGATTCGACTGAATCTCTTAATCAATATAAAGAGTGGGGAGGCATTCTTAAGAGAAATCAGGAAGGCAAAGTGGGGATTTGAGAAAGCATTAACAGATACAGTTAAGGACAATTCAAAGAGTTTTTACTAATATCGAAAGAGCAAAACAGTAACTAAAGAGAGGAAAGAGCTTCTTAAAGATCAAGGAGGTTATTGTTGTGTTAAACCCCAGGAGACGGAAAAGATACTGAATGAATATTTCACCTCAGTTTTTACTGTGGAGAAAAGAATGCAGTCAAGAGAATGCAGAGAAATAAGCTTTGTTGTTTTAGAAACAGTTCACATTATAGAAGAGGAAGTTAGGGAGGTCTTAGGAAGGTGGATAAATCTCCAGGACCTGATTGAATGTATCCCAGATCATTGTGGGAAGTAAGAGAGGAAATTATGAGACCCCATTGCAGAAATATTTGCATCATCCATAAGTACAGGTGAGGTGTCTGATGACTGGAGGGTTGCCAATATTGTACCTTTGAGGAGAAAGTGAGGTCTGCAGATGCTGGAGATCAGAGCTGAAAATGTGTTGCTGGAACAGCGCAGCAGGTCAGGCAGCATCCAGGGA
>NC_057710.1:145952174-145962277 GCF_004010195.1 Chiloscyllium plagiosum | reverse complement strand
TGGATTCTCCTGTTCCCTGGATGCTGCCTGACCTGCTGCACTGTTCCAGCAACACGTTTTCAGCAATATTGTACCTTTGTTTAAGAAAGGTTGTAAGGATAAACCAGAGAACTATAGACCTGTGAGTCTGACTTTGGGTAAAGTTGCATGAGGTTGCTGACATATGGACTTGCTTATGCCAAGGACAGCAGCATTTTCCTTACCAGGTGCCAGAGAACATAGCTGATGTGCATAAGCTCACATTTTCCCACATTATACTGCAACAGCCAAGTTTTTGCGCACTTGCTTAAACTGCTTAATATTTCTCTGCAAACTCTTTGTGTCATTGTTCTCTCGCCTTCACTTGCTTTCCTTTTTTTTAATGTCATTCACAAACTTGGCTATAGGACATTCACTTTCCTCATCCAAGTCATTAATGTATATTATAAAGTATCACAGATCCAGCACTAATCCCTGTGGTTCTCCACTAGTTACAGGTTTATGGAAAGACATATCCAAACAGTCAAGAGCAATGTTCCTTTTAAGCTGTGCAGCTACCAGTAGGAGGTGCTGTGCATGCCGATCAGCATGCCAACATATTGACTCATGAGTTCAGGAACTGCTGCTGTGCATGGACCTCAGAAGTCCATCCAGCAGCTGGAAATATAACAGGGAACATAGGGCAAACAAAAACCCTCATGAAGTGCCAAGAATCTGACTCTGATCCACACTTGTCAATGCTGACATGAGATTGCCTACAGAGCTGTGCAACGGAGAAAAGAATAAGACAAAAATAATAAGATATTCCTTTCAGATATCCAGGAGAAAGTAAGCAATTCACTGAAGCACTTGATTGATTGCCCTAAATCCTTGCCTGAGCTGTTGTATGGGATCCAATCTTAGGGCCAGCAAATCCAGAATTAGCAGAATAGATGAGATGAATGCATGGCTCAGAGGAGTTGGTACAGAGGGATGGTTTTAGATTCCTGAATTAGTGGGAATAGTTCAAGGAAAGATGGGACCTCTACAAGTGGGACAGTGTGCATCTGAACCAAAATGGAGCTCACATCCCTGCAGGAGCATTTACTAGTGGTATTGGAGGGATACCATTATAGGGCAAGCGAAACAAAGAACAGCCAGGGAATTCCTAGTAGCTTGGCACTCATCCACAAACTCCATCAACAAACACATAGACCTGGACCCAATATACCGGCCACTACAGCAGACAGCTGAAACTGACAACCGGAAGCGGCAAGGACAGGCCACTATAAATGCCGGAGGAAACACCACAGAAGCGCTTCACAGGAGGCTCCCAAGCACTGAGGATGTCACCTAGACAGGGGACGAAACGTTTGCAACAAAAACTTCCAGCTCGGCGAACAGAACCACAGCATATATCATAAAAGCTAGACTTTACAGTCAGATAAACAATATACAAATAAACATTGCATTGCAGTAGCTCTGTGCACGGGCTTCCACACATGGTCTGACTGCTCGCACCAGATCCCAGTCTAACAACTGGTCCACTCTGCTCCACGCTTTCAGCCAATCCACACGAGCTCTCAGCTGCTCCAAGGTAAGTTTTCTCTGGGACTCGATTCCCCGCACCAACCTCTGCTCTGGGACTCGATTCCCTGCACCAACCTCTGCTCTGGGACTCAATTACCTGCACCAACCTCTGCTTTGGGACTCGATTCCCCACACCAACTTCTGCTCCAGGACTCGATTCCCTGCACCAACCTCTGCTTTGGGACTCGATTCCCCGCACCAACTTCTGCTCCAGGACTCGATTCCCTGCACCAACCTCTGCTCTGGGACTCGATTCCCTGCACCAACCTCTGCTCTGGGACTCGATTCCCTGCACCAACCTCTGCTCTGGGACTCGATTCCCTGCACCAACCTCTGCTTTGGGACTCAATTCCCCGCACCAACTTCTGCTCCGGGACTCGATTCCCTGCACCAACCTCTGCTCTGGGACTCGATTCCCTGCACCAACCTCTGCTTTGGGACTCAATTCCCTGCACCAACCTCTGCTCCAGGACTCGATTCCCTGCACCAACCTCTGCTCTGGGACTCGATTCCCTGCACCAACCTCTGCTCTGGGACTCAATTACCTGCACCAACCTCTGCTCTGGGACTCGATTCCCTGCACCAACCTCTGCTTTGGGACTCAATTCCCTGCACCAACCTCTGCTCTGGACTCGATTCCCCGCACCAACCTCTGCTCTGGGACTCGATTCCCTGCACCAACCTCTGCTCTGGGACTCAATTACCTGCACCAACCTCTGCTTTGGGACTCAATTCCCCGCATCAACTTCTGCTCTGGGACTCGATTCCCCGCACCAACCTCTGCTCCAGGACTCGATTCCCCGCACCAACCTCTGCTCTGGGACTCGATTCCCCGCATCAACTTCTGCTCTGGGACTCGATTCCCCGCACCAACCTCTGCTTTGGGACTCGATTCCCCGCACCAACCTCTGCTGCGGGACTCGATTCCCTGCACCAGACTCCACTCCGGGACACGATTCCCCCACTGACCATATGTCAGAGAAAATCACGTACCAAAAGCTCGAGAACCTTTCATGCTTGCAAGCTTCTCCAATGTCCAGAGAATGTATTGAGCAAAATTCTACTAACTGGGAAATGTGGATATTTTGGCAATTAAAAGCAGGAATAATACATAAATACATAAAGAACCATAATAACCTAGGAAAAATTAGACTCTATTCTGAACCACAAGTGTAAACTTGAATGTAGGCAATCAAAGTCTGGTTCTTTATGAATATTTCCCATCTGCATCTGAAGGAAAGAAGGAGTATGAAATATTAACTGAAATTAACAAAGCCAAAGAGTAAGTAATAAGAGCTTCCATCATCTTTGAAAATAGATGATTCCCAGACTGGAATAAAATACATCCTAGTTGCTAAGTGAGGCAAGAGAGAAGCTAGCAGAGTGGTTTCCAAGGTGAGAGTGAGGACTGCAAATGGAGGGTCAGAGACTGAGAGATGCCCTTATAAAGATTTATAAAATCATGAGGGGCATGGATAGGATAAACAGACAAAATCTTTTCCCTGGGGTGGGGAGGCCAGAAATAAAGGACATAGGAGACTGGTACAACTGCAGCATTTATAAGGGATCTGGATGGGTGTATGAAAAGGAAGTGTTTAGATAGATATGGACAAAGTGCTGGCAAAGGGGTAGGATAGGATAACTGGTTGGCATGGATGAGTTGAACCGAAGGGTCTGTTTCCACGCTGTTTATTTCTATGACTCTATGACCCCAAGACTGGCTGCTTAATGCTCCGAGGTATAGTTGTGATAGGAAGGATAGAAAGGGGGTCAAGATAGGAGGGAGATTGACATTTTTGTTAAGGAATAACTTTACAGCTTACTTCTCGAGGATATTCATGAGAATACGTCCAAGGAAGTTATATGGGTGGACCTGAGAAATAAGAAAGGGATGATTACCTTATTGGCATGGTATTGGATTCCACCCCCAATAGTCAGAGGAAAATTGAGAAGCAAACTTGTAAGGAGATCTCAGTTATCTGTAAAATTAATAAGGTCATTATTGTAGGGGATTTTAACTTTGCAAACATAGACTGGGACTGCCATCGTATTAAGGGTTTGGGTGGAGAGGAATTTGTGATGTGTGTACAAGAAAACTTTCTGAAGTTGAAGGGCAGAAAAGAGAGAGTTTCCACAAAGCTCCCTGTTGAACTTCCCAGTTCAGACTGAACTAAAAGCACTCAGCCCAGCTAGAGAGCTGACCACTCCCCTTTCATTATGCAGGTCACTTCTAAAACATGACCACTTTGGCCTGAAGTCTCATCTGTTTACATATAAACAAAAGGCCTCTCAAAATCCTTTTCATCTCTGTACCAAACCAGGCTGATCAGAGCCCGGTTTATTACTCCACTGAAAGAAATCAAGGACAGAGTCTCCTTGAGCCAAGGAACGTCTTTTAGAAAAAAAGGGGATTAACTTTGTGACACCTCCCCACTTAAAAAAAGAACTATCAATACCAAAAGATGGTTTCATTTTTAACCCTTCAAAACCCAGTTAGTGGTCTAAACACACACATAAACTATGCTAACTATAAACATACAAATTCAGGCTGTGGTACATCTGCCACCAAACGCCCACATATTTCATTCGAGTCTCGATAATGCATCAGCAATCACGTTTTCGCGACCTGCCACATGCACAATTGTCACATTGAATGGCTGCAACAACAGGCTCCATCTAAACAGTCTGGCATTTTTGTCCTTAAATTTTTCGACAAATGTCAATGGGTTATGATCAGTGTATACGATTGTCTCAGATGCATTGCTGGTAATATAAAAACTGAAATGTTGTAGTACCAACACCAAGCTTAAAGTCTCTTTCTCCACCGTTGAATATTTCTGTTGATGATCATTCAACTTCCCGGAAAAATACCCGATGGGTCTTTCTACTCCCTCGTCGTCTTCCTGCAGGAGCACCGCACTGACACCCACATCACTGGCATCGATAGCTAACTTGAAAGGCTTTGTGTAATCTGGTCTGGCTAATACTGGGGCAGTGGTTAACACAGTTTTTAGGCCGTCAAATGCATTTTCACAGTCCTCTGTCCACTGAAATTTCTTGCCCTTTTTTAAACAATTCGGTGAGTGGAGCAGCCACACTGCTGAACTTCGGCACAAACTTTCGGTAAAATCCACTCAACCCCAGGAACTGTAGTAGTGCTTTTTTTGTCAACGGTGTGGGAAATTCCCCAATTACTTTTGTTTTTGCATCTCTTGGGGCCATTTGTCCATGTCCAATAACATGGCCCAGGGAGATGACTTGGGCTTTGGCAAATTCACTTTTACCACCAAGCCTGCCTTCCGAAGTTGATCGAACAAGCCCGATAAATGCTGTAAATGTTCCTTCCATGAGTGACTAAAAATCACCAGGTCATCAATATACACCACACGGTTGGGTAATCCAGCAATGACCTTATTAGTCAGTCTCTGAAATGTGGCCACAGCGTTTTTCACACCAAATGGCATGACATTGAACTGATAGAATCCATTTGGCGTTACGAAAGCCGCAAGTGCCTTTGCTCTCTCTGACAGAGGTACTTGACAGTAACCTCTGAGCAAGTCCAACTTAGAAATGTAAGTTGCTTGTCCCACTTTTTCGACACAGTCCTTCAACCGTGGAATTGGATATGCATTAGTATTTATAACAGTGTTGACTTTGCAATAATCCACACATAACCATTGGGTACCATCTGACTTTGGTGCCACGACTATGGGTGAGCTCCAGTCACTGCAACTCACTTTGATTATGCCACCTTGTAGCATGCATTCTATCTCTTTCTGAACCTGTGCCAACTTTAGAGGGTTATGTCTATAAGGATGTTGCTTAATCGGAACAGCATCTCCTATCTCAACATCATGCACAATTAGGTTAGTCCTTCCCAGTTTATTTCCGCATATCGCCCCATGTGATAGTAATAACTCTTACATGTCATTTTGATTTTCTTATGGAAGATAACTCAATAATCTTCTGTGCTGTAATCATTAACACCTTCTCCTCTTGCTTTCCTTCCCTATCAAAATACCTTTTGAGCATATCCACATGACACACTCTGTGAGATGTCTTCCTGTCTGGAGTCCTTATCAAGTAGTTCACCTCACTCAATTTCTTCTTAATTTGGCAAGGTCCCCTAAACCTTGCTGTTAAAGGCTCACCTGTCACTGGAAGTAATACCTTATTACTAATTGCAAAATTGCGAATTTGTGGTTTCTTATCCACTTCTTGTTTCATTGTATGCTGCGATACTTTTAAATGCTGTCTAGCCAACTCTCCAGCTCTATTTAATCGTTCTCTAAAATTTGACACATGGTCCAAATGGGTGGTCCCTGAATTCTGACTTATTAATTTCTCCTTAATCAATTTTAACGGTCCTCTTACTTCATGCCCAAAAACTAATTCAAATGGACTGAATTTGGTTGATTCATTTGGTACATCTCTGATCACAACAAGTACAAACAGAATTCCCTTATCCATCTGGATACTCCTGACCACAAGCCCTCAATGCAATCTTCAGTGTTTGATACCATCTCTCTAATGCTCCTTGCAATTCAGGACTGTACACAGTAGATTTGAATTGCTTTATTCCCAAGTTATCCAAAACATCCTTGAATAATTTGGATGTGAAGCTTGATCCTTGATCTGACTGGATCTCTATAGGCAGTCTGTATCTAGTAAAAAAATGTAAATAATTATTCTACAACTCTTTTAGCTGCAATGTTGCATAATGAGATTGCCTCTGGAAATCTAGTCAACACATCCATTATTGTTAATAAATACTTATTCCTACTTTTTATTTGAGGTAATGGACCTACACAAGCAATCAAGACTCTTGTGAAAGGTTCCTCACCTGCTGGAATAAGTATTAAAGGTGCAAGTTTTATTGCTACCTGTCGTTTTCTGATTAGCTGACATGTATATCATATCTGGCAAAATTCAGCTACATCTTTGTATGGTCCAGGTCAGTAAAAATGTCCTTGTATTTTAGCCTGTGTTTTCCTCACCCTTAAATGACCTCCACATGCTAGCTCAAGCGCCACTCACAGCACCTCCTTTCCATACCCTAATGGGAAAACAATTTGAAGAATCTCTGCCCATTCCTACCAATGAATCAACAATATCATTTGCAATGACAAATTGTATTCCTGGAGCTGAGAGTTTGTCCAGTACTCCTGCCACACACATTCTCTGGACTTCTCTGGACTCTCTAGATTCACTTTACATGACTGAGCACTTTTTGTCTCACCATGAATTCCTGTTACCAGTACCTTTTCTAGCAATAGTCTCTCAGGAGTACATATCTCCTCACCCTTCAGCATTACAGACTGAGATGATCCTGTGTTCCTTAATATTATAACCTCCTTACCCGCTATGTGAATAAACTTTACCCTTGCATGTATATTTTTTAAGCAGATCTGGCGCTTCCTCCTTAATCAACCTCTGATCATCTTGTACACTCTGAGGCAATTGCCTAACTTCCCTTGTGCTTTTTGTTACTAGTCCAACAAAACTTCCAGACTTGTCTGGTTTTCCTGTATCCGGCTTTGTCCTAGCCCACCAACACTGTGATTCTGTGTGGCCCACTTTATTACAATGAAAACCAGAGCTTTTTAACTTCTTTGTCCCCCTCAAGGGTTTCTTTTTTACCCTGAGGTAAGTTATCCTTATGATCTTCACTAAGATCTACGTTTCCCTTTCCACGTGAGGATTTCTCTTTGCCCCAGTTTCTATCTCTCACGGACTGAAATTGATTCTGGAACCCAAACTGAGCTTTCTGGATCAGCTCATAATCATAAGCCATTTCAGCTGCTAATCTTGCTGTCTTAACTCTGCTTTTTCACATGAGTTTGCATTACTTCAGGCAGTGAATTTTTAAACTCCTCCAAAATAATTACCTCTCTAAGGGCATTATAGGTTTACTCAATTTTTAAAGCTCTTTGTTGCGGTTGTGTTTGCCGAGCTGGGAATTTGTGTTGCAGACATTTCGTCCCCTGTCTAGGTGACATCCTCAGTGCTTGGAGTCCTCCTTTGAAGCGCTTCTGTGATGTTTCCTCTGGCATTTATAGTGGTTTGTCTCTGCCGCTTCCGGTTGTCAGTTCCAGCTGTCCGCTGCAGTGACCGGTATATTGGGTCCAGGTCGATGTGCTTATTGATTGAATCTCTGGATGAGTGCCATGCCTCTAGGAATTCCCTGGCTGTTCTCTGTTTGGTCTGCCCTATAATAGTAGTGTTGTCCCAGTCGAACTCATGTTGCTTGTCATCTGCGTGTGTGGCTACTAAGGATAGCTGGTCGTGTCGTTTCGTGGCTAGTTGATATTCATGGATATGGATCGTTATGGGCCCAAAACGCCGATTCTCCTGCTCCTTGGATGCTGCCTGACCTGCTGCGCTTTTCCAGCAACACATTTTCAGCTCTGATCTCCGGCATCTGCAGTCCTCACTTTCTCCTAGAAGATTTTGTACACTACATTGGTTTTGCTCATGCTGGGTTTTGGGTCCTTTGTCCTGGTGAGTTGCTGTCTGAGAGTGGCTGTTGGTTTGTGTGCTGTTATGAGTCCTAGTGGTCTTAGTAGTCGGGCTGTCAGTTCAGAAATGTTCTTGATGTATGATAGTGTGGCTAGTCCTTTGGGTTGCGGCATGTCCTCATTCCGTTGTCTTTCCCTTAGGCATCTGTTGATGAAATTGTGGGGGTATCTGTTTTTGGTGAATACATTGTAGAGGTGTTCTGCTTCCTCTTTTTGCAGTTCTGGTGTGCTGCAGTGTGTTGTGGCCCTTTTGGAACAGTGTTTTGATACAACTTCTTTTGTGTGTGTTGTGGTGGTTGCTTTTGTAGTTCAGGACTTGGTCTGTGTGTGTGGCTTTCCTTTATACCTTTGTGGTGAATTCTCCGTTCGGTGTTCTCTGTACCATCACGTCTAGGAATGGGAGTTGGTTGTCCTTTTTTTCCTCTCTCGTGAATCGGATTCCTGTGAGTGTGGCGTTGATGATCCGGTGTGTGTTTTCTATTTCTGTGTTTTTAATGATAATCGCATCGACCTGGACCCAAAATACTGACCACTGCAACGAACAGCTGGAACTAACAACCGGAAGCGGCAGATACAAATCACTACAAATGCCGGAGGAAAGATCACAGGAGGCTCCTAAGCACTGAGGATGTCACCTAGACAGGGGACGAAACGTCTGCAACACAAATTCCCAGCTCGGCGAACAGAACCACAACTACGAGCACCCGAGCTACAAATCTTCTCACAAACTTTTAAAGCTCTTATCCATCTATTGGAATTACTCTGTTTGATCCTTTCAAACTCAATGTAGATTTGACCAGGTCCCTCCTTAGATTCCTGGAACATTGTCTGGTACAAACTCATATGGACTTAAAATTGCTTTTTTCACTTCCTCATACTCCCCAGATACCTCCTCTGATTGGGATGCGAATACCTCACTAGCCCGATCTACAAGTTTTGTTTGGATCAACAAAACCCACATTGCCATTGGCCATTGCATTTGTTTAGCCACCTTTTCAAATGAGATGAAAAAGGCTTCCACATCCTTCTCCTCAAATTTAGGCAATGCTTGAGCATACTTAAACAGTTTCTCACTAGCCCTCTGACTACCAGGGGCTTGCTCATTCCTCACTCTGTTCCTCACTAACCCTACCCTCAGCCTTTATCTCTAGCCTTTTATGCTGACTTTCCATTTTAAGTGTTAGTTTTTGAAGTTCAAAGCTGTTTCTTTTTCTCTCTCTTCTGCTGCTCTCTTCTTCTCTCTGTCCTGTTGCTGTCTCTATTTCCGTCTCTTCTGCTTTTAATCATAACTCAGACTGTTTCATTTCTGCTGCCCTTTCCTTATCTCTCACCTCTAACTCAAGCTGCTTCATTTGCAATTGAATCCTTGCCTTCTCTATAGGTTCTGATGGTTTCTCCAGCAAGTTTAAATGCTGAGCTACTGCTGTAATGATCTCTCCTTTCCTCACAGAAGCAGGCATTTCCAATTCCAGCATCTCTGCTCATTCTTGCAACTGGGTCTGATTCATAGAACATAGAACATTACAGATCAGTACAGGCCCTTCGGCCCTCGCTGTTGCGCCGACCTGTCATACCGATCTGAAGCCCATCCCACCTACACTATTTCATGTACGTCCATATGCCTGTCCAATGATGACTTAAATGTACTTAAATTTGGCGAATCTACTACCGTTGCAGGCAAAGCATTCCATACCCTTACTACTCTCTGAGTAAAGAAACTACCTCTGACATCTGTCTTATACCTATCTCCCCTCACTTTAAAGTTGTGTCCCCTCGTGTTTGCCGTTCCCATATTGGAAAAAGGCTCTCCCTGTCCACCCTATCTAACTCTCTGATTACCTTGTATGTCTCTATTAAGTCACCTCTCAACCTTCTTCTCTCTAATGAGAACAGCCTCAAGGCCCTCAGCCTTTCCTCATAAGACATTCCTTCCATACCAGGCAGCATCCTAGTAAATCTCCTCTGCACCCTTTCCAAAGCTTCCATATCCTTCTTATAAGCGGTGACCAGAAATGTACACAATACTCCAAGTGTGGC